>NC_140987.1:357231730-357617693 GCF_052327205.1 Somniosus microcephalus | reverse complement strand
GGCAGTCAGAGATTCCTGACCAGACTCAGGCATGGCAAGCTGTTGACCAGGTGAGACATACCCAAGCCAGAGCCTCAGAGACTCCTGACCAGACTCAGGCACGGCAAGCTGTTGACCAGGCGAGACATACCCAAAACTGTAAAACCTGGAGTATATGGCTACTGGCGATCCCCATTAACAAAAAACGAAGTTAAAGAACCACCTCCTGGGTGCTTAGGAAGAGTTTTTCAATCCCAACAGTTTTATAAATAGTTTTATAAACATGGCAGAGGGGTCTTCAGTTCCCTCGGCAACGCCGGGTACTCCAGCTAGTCTACATATAGATTGGTCTAACCAAATTAGTAACAATACTGTGGAGGAGGAATTCCTGGAGTGTATACGGGATGGTTTCCTGAACCAATATGTCGAGGAATGTAAGAAGTCACACAACACCAGGTTATAGTCCAACAGCTTTATTTGAAATCACAAGCTTTCGGAGCGCTGCTCCTTCTTCAGGTGAAGTGGAGAAATGCATAAAGACACAGCTTATATAGTCAGAGAATCATGTCAGATGTTTACAGGTAACCTTTCCAACTGCCATTTATCACACCTCGGCAGAGAGATAATCACAGCAGTCAAAGGTGTGAATGGTGTCCAAACAGGTCAGTCAGGGTATGTCGAGGAATCAACTAGAGATCAGGCCATCTTAGACTGGGTATTATGTAATCAGAAAGGATTAATTAGCAATCTTGTGCGAGGCCCCTTGGGGCAGAGCGATCATAATATGATAGAATTCTTCAGTAAGATGGAGAGTGAAGTATTTGACTCAGAGACTAGGGTCCTGAATTTAAATAACGGAGACTACGATGGTATGAGGCGCGAGTTGGCTAGGATGGATTGGGAAAGTTACTTAAAGGGTTGACTGTGGATAGGCAATGGCAAACATTTAAAGATCATATGGATGAATTACAGAATTTGTTCATCCCTGTTTGGCATAAAAATAAAACAAAGAAGGTGACTCAACCGTGGCTAATGAGGGAAATTAGAGCTAGCATAAGACCCAAGGAGAGGTCATATAAATTGGCCAGAAAAAGCAGTAAACCTGAGGATTGGGAACAGTTTAGGATTCAGCAAAGGAGGACAAAGGGATTAATTAAGAGGGGGAAATTATAGTATGAGAGTAAGCTTTCAGGGAACATAAAAACTGACTGTAAAAGCTTCCATAGATATGTGAAGAGAAATAGATTGGTGAAGTCAAGCGTAGGTCCCTTGCAGGCAGAATCAGGGGAATTTATAATGGGGAACAAAGAAATGGCTGACCAATTAAATACATACTTTGGTTCTGTCTTCACAAAGGAGGACACAAATAACCTCCCAGAGATGTCGGGGAACATAGGGTCTAATGAGCGGGAGGAACTGAATGAAATCAGTATTTGTAGGGAAATGGTGTTAGGGAAATTGACGGGATTGAAGGCTGATAAATCCCCAGGGCCTGATAATCTACATCCTAGGGTACTTAAGGAAGTGGCCCTAGAAATAGGTGATGCATTGCTGGTCATCTTCCAAAATTCCATAGACTCTGGAACAGTTCCCATGGATTGGAGGGTAGCTAATGTAACCCCACTATTCAAAAAACATGGTAGAGAGAAAATGGGCAATTATCGACCGGTAAGCCTAACATCGGTAGTGGGGAAAATGCTACAGTCCATTATAAAAGATGTAATAGCAGAGCACTTGGAAAAAAGTGACAGGATCGGACAAAGTCAACATGGATTTACAAAAGGTAAATCATGCTTGACTAATCTACTGGAATTTTTTGAGGATGTAACTGGTAGAATAGATAAGGGAGAACCAGTGGATGTGATGTATTTGGACTTTCAGAAGGCTTTCGATAAGGTCCCACATAAGAGATTAGCATGTAAAGTTAAGGCACATGGGATTGGGGGCAAGATATTGACTTGGATAGAGACCTGGTTGGCAGACAGGAAGCAAAGAGTTGGAATAAACGGGTCTTTTTCCGAGTGGCAGGCAGTGACTAGTGGGGTACCATAGGCATCGGTGCTAGGACCCCAGCTATTCACAATATATATTAATGATCTAGACGAGGGAACTAGATGTAATATCTCCAAGTTTGCAGACGACACAAAGCTGGGTAGGCGTGTGTGCTGTGAGGAGGATGCCGAGAAACTCCAGTATGATTTGGACAGGTTGGGTGATTGGGCAGATGCAGTATAATGTGGATAAATGCGAAGTTATCCACTTTGGTGGCAAAAACAGGAAGGCAGATTATTATCTGAATGGCAATAACTTGGGAGAAGGGGAAGTGCAACGAGACCTGGGTGTCCTTGTGCACCAGTCACTGAAGGTAAGCATGCAGGTGCAGCAGGCGGTTAAGAAGGCAATTGGTATGTTGGCCTTCATAGCGAGAGGATTCAAGTACAGTAGCAAGGATGTCTTGCTGCTGTTGTACAGGGCCTTGGTGAGACCACACCTTGAGTATTGTGTGCAGTTTTGGTCGCCTTATCTGAGGAAGGATGTTCTTGCCATGGAGGGAGTGCAGCGAAGATTCACCAGACTGATACCTGGCTTGGCACGAATGACGTATGAGGAGAGATTCGGTCGATTGGGCTTATACTCGCTAGAGTTTAGAAGAATGAGAGGGGATCTCACTGAAACTTATAAAATTCTAACAGGACTAGACAGACTAGATTCAGGAAGGATGTTCTCAATGGCGGGGGAGTCCAGAACCAGGCTAAAGATAAGGGGTAAGCCATTTAGGACAGAGATGAGGAGGAATTTCTTCACCCAGAGAGTGGTGAACCTATGGAATTCTCTAACACAAAAGGCAGTTGAGGCCAATTCATTAAATATATTCAAAAAGGAGTTAGATATATTTCTTAAGGCTAAAGGGATCAAGGGATATGGGGAGAAAGCAGGAACAGGGTACTGAATTTGGATGATCAGCCATGATCTCATTAAATGGCAGAGCAGGCTCGAGGGGCCGAATGGCCTATTCCTGCTCCTATCTTCTATGTTTCTATGTTTCTATGGTAGGAAGAATAAGGACGTTACATACTCCTGGGAAAATATGTCTAAATGGGCAGAGAAACAGAGGGATCTGGGGAATCACTAAAAGTAGCCACGCAGGTTAATAAGGCCACAAAAAAGCAAACAAAGCACCGGGGTTCATTTCTAAAAGGATTGAATTGAAAAGCAGAGAAGTTATGTTAAACCTTGTGGATATAGAACCTTGATTAAACCACACTTGGGGTACTGTGAACAGTTCTGATCTCCATATTATAAAAAGGATATAGAGGCACTGGAGAAGGTGCAAAAAAAATTGACTAGAATAATACCATAACTGAGACTTTCAGAAGGCTTTCGATAAGGTCCCGCATAAGAGATTAGCATGTAAAGTTAAGGCACATGGGATTGGGGGCAAGATATTGACTTGGATAGAGACCTGGTTGGCAGTAAAGATTGAACAGGCTGGGGCTCTTTTTTCTAGAAAAGAGAAGACTGAGGGATGAACTGATAGAGGTCTTTAAGATTATGAAAGTGTTTTATGGGGTAGACATAGAGATGTTTCTACTTGCAGGGTCACCAGAACTAGGAACCATAAATATGAAATAGTCACTAATAAATTCAATAGGGATTTCAGGATAAACTTCTTTATCCAGAGAGTGGATAGAATATGGAACTCTCTACCACAAGTAGTTGAGGCGAATAGCGTAGATGCATTTAAGGGGAAGCTAGATAAGCACATGTGGGAGAAAGGAATAGGAGGATGGGGTTAGATGGAGTAGGGTGGGAGGAGGCTCGGGTGGAGCATAAACACCGGCATGGATCTATTGGGCCGAATGGCCTGTTTCTGTGCTATAAATACTTTTTAATACTTTGTAATTTATTTCACCCTCCCCATCACAATTCTACATGATTTTCTTAGGCTAGGCCTTTGTCAAGGCCTTATTAGTTGTTAAGCAGCAATTTTTGTTCCCCAGCTTAATTTCATTTCAAAAATAGTAGCAAGACCAGAGTAGTGGTAGGAATGAATATACATTTTCCAATTGGTCAAATTCACGCATGAACGCTTAAGGTGCTTGTACTCCACTTTTAGGAAACCCATTAACCCGTTTATTTTAAGTGTATTAACACATGATCAGGTACTATATCCCGGCATGTTTACTCGGGTCTAGTTTCCTGTTAAAAATGGCTGCTGGAGGAAGATATCTCCCACTGATTTCTGTTCCTAATTACTCAAGTAAATTTGGAGAAGGGCGAGAGGACAGTTTTGATAGGCTGTTGGAGGCCACAGAATAGATATTGCTTCCCTTCTCAATCCCAATTTTCATTCTATGCTGTTTGTATTGTTATGCCGTGTGGATGATTACGTTCTAAAAATTATAATTTTAACTGTGAGACAACAAGGGGGGCGGAGTTTTTCAGGGGTCAGCAGGCACGTTTGGTGATGGTCGGGAGGGAAAAAAATTTTTTTGACTGCGTGTAGGGAACCCGCTGTCAACCCGCCACCACCCGACTTTCCCAGATGTCGGGTCTGTCAATGCTGAACAGATCCAACACGCAGTGGCAGGGGAGGCAATTTAGTTCATTATGACCTTGTTAAGAACCACTTAAGAAGTATTTTGAGTTCACTTTTAAATTTTACGAGGTCACCAAGGGGTCCACGCTGCTCGGGGTCACGTCAGGTAAGCAGGTCAGGAGTTGTGTTACCATGAAGTCATCTCTTTACCTGACAGCTGCAAATGTGCTATAAAAGCTCCCATCTCAGAGCTGTTCACTTTCCAAGGTCAGAAGCTGTTGCTTACTGCATTTGGAAGACAGATTGAGCTTTATGCAGGTTGCAAGTGTTTGGAGTAAACTCTCTATCCAGTGTCACCTCATTGGAACAACCTCTCTCATCATTGACAGATCGCTTCTGTCATCTCAAGTTCACCTGCCATCTATTACATCAGCATCGGTGCCCTTGAAACTATCTCACCTTGGTCCTCAGAATCCTACCACGATCAGTCCCAACACCAGCAGCACCAGGCACACCAGCAGCACCAACAATAACCCCAACCTTCTCTGCAATCAACTGATGCTGCACAGGACACAGGGCATCAGCACCCAACCACATTGCTGCCCGGGACGCCAGATTTACTTTACTTGATGCTGTACACACTGGCTGCCACATGATGTGCCAGTTTGGTACCACACCAACACCATAAAACATCCCTACAATGCCCAAGCCATTCCTTTCTCACCCATTGCCATTGCGGGGGATATCGTTATATCTCATCATTCACTGCAACTCACTAAGCCACTTCCAAAGTTGGTCTGAGTAAGGATGTGCAGGAGTAGGGTAGGGAAGGCAAAGTGATGGGGATGTGATGAATGGCACAACAGGATGAGGTTGAGTGTGGCTTTGCAGTAACGTTTCGTGATCTACTGAGATCATTGAAAGGTTTGCGCTACTGCAGCCTGGTCCTCCTGACGACAGCCCTGCTTGTGTCTTCCTGTGCAATGTGCAACCAGGCTGCGTTGATCTCCTGGGGAGGTTTCTTCCACCCATGGGAAGGGAAGAGAACCTCCTTGCGTGCTGTGACTCTCTTCATAAGCATATAGAGGGAGTCATGGGAGAGCCTGGGTGCAGCCGTGCACCTTTGTGCAGTGCTTGTCACCTCAGTGCTGTAGAACACTGACAGCACAACTGTCAAAATAAATTTGTGCATGGTCCCTTTAAGGAAACCGGCTGATGATGCGTCATCAAGTGATGTCATCAGATCCGCTTCTTTCAATTGGCCGGCAACCGCGCTGGGTGGGTTTAATAAGCCCAATCAGGGTAAAATCATTTTGGACAATGGTCTGGAGCCAGCAGCGTGGTCGGGACTCGCCACCAATCCCAGCCACACCGGACCCACCGAGATAGGGGAAATCGTGGCCCAAGAGAGTGACTATAGCATGAGCACACTCAGATCCAATTGTAATAATGGCTTCAAATGTGTTCATTTTTCCAGGCTTGAACACACCAGGGTCCAGTTTATCCTTCTGTTTCTTCTCTGGTGTCCTCAGCTCCATGCACCTCCTCATTTCTTGCTACCTAATTAATAATTGCGTTCTTAATAAAGTTTAGAATGTTGAGCTTTAAAAATTACAAAGTGGTTGTCACAGAGAGAAGTTTAAGTGAGCGTGCGGCTTTCATTTGGCACCCTTGCCCTTTATTTTCAATTCTATTGAACTGAAAGTCAAACCACAACCACAAGAACTTCATAAACATGCTGTCATTGGTATATGAGGTCCCCAACTTTGTGACTTGATCTGACAGTTAAAGCTTACACAATGTGGTTGGAATTATCTGTAAGGTTAGAAACCATCGAATAAGAGAGACTGCTATCGCAATTGAATTTTCCATGTCCTTTCTGGAAATTTGCTAATCATACCACTGAAATACTTTTCCCTTTTAAAATCAACGGCAAATGTGAATGAGAATCTTCTCTTTTAAGCACTAGTAGAAACCATTTTCCCATAAGTTTAGAAATGGCTTTTTAAACTTTGAATGTGACTGGGTACAAGGAGAGAGAATGTTTGGTGCTCTGGTATCCAGCATTCTACTTGCTCGCCCCAATGTATACACTGCCCATTGGAAAGAAAAAGGAACTTTCAATCAATACAGGTTGACTATCCCTTATCCGAAAACCTTGGGACCAGCTGTGTTTCGGTTTTCGGAAATTTTCGGATTTCAGAAGGTATTATTTCAGACTGGGAAACTCTGAACATTAAATTAATTTGGTAATTAGTATTTGTATTTAATATAAATTTTAAAAGTTCAGGCTACCTCTTGCGACTGTTCCGTGTCTCATTCCCCTTCCTGCTTCTCTGTGCTGCTGCTCCCAGTCTGTTTACAGCTCCCCCTGCTCCGTGTCTGAATTCCTTTACTTAGCGGGGGTCTGGGGCTCGACTGCCGCCGCCAGTTGTGGGAAAGCCGGATATCGGCTGACTCCTACGCTAAGCTGGCCCACAAATCAGGTCGGGGGGGGGAGAAAAGAATATCGGACGGGCCGCTGCAGCTATCGGACAGGCCGCTGTATTGTTGGGTTCACTCTCCCGGCACCTCCTTCACACTGCCCGGCTCGGCCTGCAATCTCCTACTCAGGAGGGAACTCTGTGACCCTCTGCCCTGCTCACAGGGAAAGGCAGAGCTCCCTCAGTCACACTTAACATCGAGAGCGAAGGCCAGCGTGTCGACAATCTGCAGGAATTCTTGTTCTGGGCCCCAGAGGACCACTCCTGTTATGTTTTGCGCCACTCGGGTCATGTCTTGCGCACGACTTACGCTGAACGAATAAACTTTCGGTTTTCAGAGGTTTTCGGTTTTCGGAAGTTCGGATAAAGGATAGTCTACCTCTAGTACAAAATATATAACTGTGATTTATCACCATGCTTTTCTTTTGGTACGTTTCGCTCATGCGTGGGGATGCTGTGGATATAAACCACTTTCACACCTGTAATTATGAGACCATTAGATTAGACATGTTACAGCCTAGATGTGGAGTAAATCTTTCCCCACTTCTAATGATGTAACTTCACGCTTATCTCAGAAGAACAACCACGACAACAGCATGACATTTTTCATTTACCACACTAGCCAGCCTTGGTGGTCTTTTGAAGCAAAATTAACAATTTAATGCCAACCGTGTGTGTCTTTGTGCTGTGCGCCCATTCCCACTAGGACCTAGGTGGAGTTTAAACTTATTTTTGCACTGAACCTTTACAATAAGCAAAGGGAGTTCTGGAAAAGATTTGAACCCAAGTTATAGATGTGGTGTATGTAACCTGTTCCACCTTAAGAGAACTTAAGCCTGTTCCACCTTAAGAGATGTACTACTTTCTCTGGCTGCTGTATACGTAATACCGGTGGTGACCACCGGTATATAAGCACTGTGTAGTAAGATTGTATTTAGTATAGTCCTGACCTCCAACCAGTAAAGACCTGTTGAACTTTAATCTTGTAGTCTGTGTGTTATTAATTACAACTAGAACACACAGACTTTACAGTGGCGACGAGTCAGATTCTTACCCTGCGGCAGTTATATCCACGGCGGCTTCGTCCACAGAACAGACGTCGAAGAGAGGCTATCACCCTCATCACCCTGCTGGAAGACACGTCGCGCGGCAGACATCGAGAAACCAGAGTGCAGAAGACATCCTGAACTCGAAGCCTTCATCAGCGGCTGTCAGCTATCTTCTTTCTACCTCGGTAGTGGGTAAGCCGGGCAGCGACGCGACCAGAAAGTCGGCCGCGTTGGCTGTACAGACGGGGAGGGAAGACGGAGGAATAAGGGCGGTGAGATCGATCGCGACCGGAGATAAGGGCCGGGCCGCATTCGGGCCGAAAGGCGCAGCGCGGGGACATTGATCGCGGCTGGTGATAAGGGCCTGGCCGCATTCGGGCTAAAAAGGCGCAGCGTCTGGGGGCAACTGAAGGCGCGAGAGCCGCGGTGAAGCGGAGACAGCGTCGGGGGACGGGTGAAGACCGCCAAGCGTGGGAAAACCGCCATTTTGTAGGCGGAGGACAAAGACAAGAGCGCGGAAGCCGCCATCTTGGATAAAAATTAAAATAAATTAATTTGCAACGATGCCTAAACATGGGAACATTAATACCTTTGATAGCGACATCGAAGATTGGGCTATGTATGTAGAACGCATACAAAATTATTGTAAAGCAAATAAAATCCCAGATGAAGAGAAAGCACTAACATTATTAAACTTAATGGGTGCGAAGACATACGGGCAATTGAAACACCTTTTATCACCAGATGAACCGGCGGATAAGACGTTCGAGGAGATTGTTACTGTCCTGAAAAATCACCTAAACCCCACGCCGCTGATGCTAGCGGAACGATTTAAATTTTACAGCAGAAGGCAGCTGAAGGATGAAAGCAATGCTGAATATTTAATGGAATTGCGTAAGCTAGCAAAGTACTGTCAATTTGGAACGAGGCTGACAGAGGCGCTACGAGATAAATTTGTGTGTGGTTTATTAAAAGAAGATACACAAAAGCGATTGCTCGAGGAGAATGAGCTGACGCTTGAGAAAGCGGTCACTATGGCAGCAGCACACGAAGCCGCAGCGAGAGGCACGGCAGTAATGCAGCTACGGTCACCGGAACTCAGTACAAATAAATTGGGTTTGAGTACTGTAAAATGTTATCGTTGCGGAAAGACAACGCACGATCAGAACCAGTGTTGGTTTAAAAACCAAGAATGCAGAACGTGTGGCAGGCTTGGCCACATAGCTAAAGTATGCCGGTCAGGAAAGAAGACCAGCAACAAAAAGTCACCGCAAGGAAAATACATAAAGGTACACAAGGTGACAAAGAACAGTTCGACCGAACAGAAGTCAGATTCAGACGCTAGCAGTAATGAACTGGGTAGCTTAAGAGTACACAACGTTGGTAAGGATGCAGATCTCCAGACAATTTGGGTCACCCTTCAGATAGCAGGAGTCCAAGTAAAGATGGAATTGGACACTGGATCGGCATTGACGGTCATGAATAAGAAAGATTACAAAAGGTTATTCCAACATATTCCCCTATGGGATACGGAGATTATATTGAAAACATACACGGGGCAAAGGGTGTACCCCATCGGAAAGATAGAGGTAAAGGTGGTCCACAAGGGCGAAGAAAGCCAAGTAATGGACTTATATGTGCTACCTGAAGGAGGTCCACCACTACTGGGATGGGAGTGGATTAGGAAAATGAATATGGACTGGTACTCCTTGAAGGCACTAACGGTAGATTCCGGGGAAACAGATGTCAAACCTAAACGATTGTCCAGAATATTGGATGATGCTAAAGAGGTGTTCCAGCAGGGACTGGGAACACTGAGAGGAATTACGGCAAACATCAAGATTGATGAACATGCACACCCAAAATTTTTTAAAGCCAGACCGGTACCCTATGCAATACGACCTACTGTAGAAGCGGAACTGGAAGCGCTAGAACGTTCAGGTGTACTGTCTAAGGTAGATTGGAGTGAGTGGGCTACGCCCATTGTTCCTGTTATGAAACGTCCTTCGAGCAACAAGCCAGGAGAACCAGGGAAGGTTCGCATCTGTGGAGATTTCAAAATCACCGTTAATCCGGTGCTTCACACGGTGCAGTATCCGCTTCCGCGGATTGAGGATATTTTTGCTTCGTTGTCTGGCGGGAAACACTTCACCAAGATAGACCTGGCGCAGGTGTACTTGCAGATGGAGGTTGAAGAAGAGTCACGCCAATACCTCACGATCAACACGCATCGAGGTTTGTACCAGTACAATAGGCTGGTTTTTGGAGTGGCATCGACTCCAGCAATTTGGCAGAGGGCCATGGAGCAGGTATTACAGGGAATTCCAGGCACACAATGTTACCTGGATGATATTCTGATTACAGGTGATGGTGATGAAGAACACCTCGCAAACTTGGAACTGGTGCTCAACAGACTGAAAGAGTATGGACTTAGAGTTAATCGGCAGAAATGTGAGTTCTTCCAGAAGTGGATCTCGTACTGTGGTCATGTCATTGACCGGGAGGGGCTTCATAAGTCTCCTGACAAGATAAAGGCAGTTGTAAAGGCTCCCGCTCCGGATAATGTCTCTCAGTTGAGGTCGTTTCTAGGATTGATTAACTATTACCATAAATTTCTACCAAATCTATCCATGGTACTGCACCCGCTAAACGCTCTTTTACAGAAGGGGGTACCATGGGAATGGAGCGAAAACTGTAAGAAGGCATTTCGCAAAAGCAAAGAATTGATCACCTCAGAGGAAGTGTTGGCTCACTTCAACCCGACACTGCCTATTCGGTTGGCTTGTGATGCTTCTCCATATGGTATTGGGGCAGTACTCTCACACAAGTTGCCAAATGGCATGGAAAGGCCAGTCGCGTTTGCATCCAGATCATTGACCTCCGCTGAGCGCAACTATGCGCAGATCGATAGGGAGGCTCTCAGCCTTGTATGGGGAGAGAAGAAGTTTAATCATTACCTGCAGGGCCAAAAATTCACACTTCTGACAGACCATCAGCCGCTGGTATCCATTTTTAACCCTAAGAAGGGTGTTTCAGTGATGACAGCACAGCGTCTCCAGAGATGGTCCCTTTTCCTAGGGGCACATCAATATCAAATAAAATTCAAAGGTACGAAGCAGCATGGCAATGCTGATGGGCTGTCGCGCCTGCCACTACCTGAAGAAGAAGAAACAACGAAAGTTGACCCTGTTGAGTTATTTCATTCGACCATCATCGAGTGTTTACCAGTCACCAATGCAAGTATTGAAAGAGAAACCAGGAATGACCCGACACTGTCCAGAGTCTACGAGGTGACAGTGAAAGGATGGCCAACACGTGGTGATCCTCTGTTACCGGCATTCTCGGCAAGGCGAGACCAGCTGTCCGTCTGCCATGGTATTTTGATGTACGGGACAAGAGTGATTATTCCTCCCAAGTTAAGGGAAAGAGTTCTAAAAGAACTGCATGAAGGTCATCTGGGGGGAGTTAAGATGAAAAGTCTTGCTAGGGCTTATGTATGGTGGCCGGGTATTGACCAACAGATAGAGGAGTTGACGAAAAGCTGCGCTGGGTGCCAAAAAGTGCAAAATGCACCTCCGATCGCACCACTACACCCATGGGAATGGCCTTCAGCCCCATGGCAGCGCGTAAATATTGACTTTGCTGGTTCATTCATGGACTCCATGTTCCTAATTGCGGTGGACGCACATTCCAAATGGCCAGAAGTGATCAAGATGAATACCATTACTTCAGAAAAGACAATTGCGGTGTTAAGAACAATATTCGCAAGGAACGGATTGCCAGAACAGATCTGTTCGGACAACGGACCACAGTTCGTGTCGGAAGAATTCCAAAAATTCTTAAAGAAGAATGGGGTGAAACATTATACTTCTGCCCTATATCATCCGGCGACAAACGGGTTGGCCGAGAGATTTGTCCAAACATTCAAAAAGGCAATAAAGGCCATGAACGATGATCAGATTCCGCTACAGCACAAGGTGGACAATTTCCTAATGGCGTATCGAAACGCCGCTCATGCAGTGACTAACCAAAGTCCTGCCATGATGTTTTATAACAGGAGGTTGCGGTCCAGGTTGGACTTGTTAAAACCAAATGTGCGGAGGGAAGTGGAAAACAAACAGTTCCGGCATATTGATAACAAGTCCACTCGAAGTTTCGAAGTAGGACAACCAGTGTTGGCAAGGGGCTATGGAAACGAAAAATGGCAGTCCGGAACAATTCGGGCCAGACAAGGACCTCTGATGTACACAGTAGATATTGGTAACAATGTGATAAGGCGTCATGCGGATCAACTGGTAGAATCAAGAGCAAGGGTCGAACCCATGGTTGCGACAGAGACAACTGTGGAAGACGTTAATGAACCTGAAGCATCTACCTCGGCAGGGACTGTACCTGATGATGACGTCCAATACATAGGAAACCAACAAGAAGAGTCACCTCAGCAACAAGAATCAGAGACCACTGAAAGGCGTTATCCAGACCGAATCAGAAGGCCTCCTGAGAGACTGAACCTTTGAACTGTTTATACCTGAAGTTATATATGTATATATGTTATGATGTTATGTTAAATGGGGATATGACTATTAAGCTAAAAAGGGAGGATTGTGGTGTATGTAACCTGTTCCACCTTAAGAGAACTTAAGCCTGTTCCACCTTAAGAGATGTACTACTTTCTCTGGCTGCTGTATACGTAATACCGGTGGTGACCACCGGTATATAAGCACTGTGTAGTAAGATTGTATTTAGTATAGTCCTGACCTCCAACCTGTAAAGACCTGTTGAACTTTAATCTTGTAGTCTGTGTGTTATTAATTACAACTAGAACACACAGACTTTACAATAGAGGTGAATAGCAATGTGCTAACCCACAGTACTAGCTCATCCTTCAATTTATTTGCCAAACTGCTATGGCAAAGAAAGAAGAAAGTTTTACTTTACTATGTAAATTAATTTTGGGTTACTGACAACGTAGCTCTACCTTCCTGTTAATGCATAAGAAAAATATTTAGGATAGCTGTGGTGTATAACATTCAAATTTATATTAATTGACATCAAATGTGACTAAAATAAACCTGTCATTTTGCATGGCCTAGGTTTTGTGATTGTACCAAAAAGAGTAACGCATTTGTTTCAAATGGATTACTATCGGAACTACAATCAGTCTCTAGGCCATTTAAGTCCAGTGGCTTTACTTGGAAATCACACTTTAATGTCTTGTTCACGCATACTCATGTAATGCTAGCTAAGTTTTAGGAAGCAAGACAAATGTATACACTTGATTGAGTCATGACACTGTGATCATGTACAGCTGTTTAAACAAGATTTACTGCTATTTGATACACTAAGTTATACATCTAGATCTGTAATCTATATCTTATTAAAAAACCTTGGGGGAAAAATTTGTGTACTCCAAGAGAATTGTCGGTGTTACCGGCAACTCGAGTTAACGGCTGCTGAAAATGGCCGCAGTGCTACTGGGCAAAAATTCATGCTGGGGGCTGGCGATGTGTAGCGCGGTACTAACTTACTGTGCAACGCCCTCCTGGTGACCTTAATGGAGGCCTCTGACCCGAACTTCCCGTCCACAGTCGGCGTTGCAGCTTCTGTGGGAGTGAGGCTGTGGCGTTCACAAGGCATTGTGGGCAATTAAAGGGGCTATGAATTAAAGGGGCAATGCATACAGAACTATTACAAATTACAATGCAATGAGAAAATGCAGCTTTCAGCCCTTACTGCCTTTCAATAAAACATTTACCATTAAAAAGAAGCCCCACATGGGATTCTTCAGCTCTTAAAGCTGAATTCTCATCCGAACCTCAAAAAATGTGAAAAGTGCTTCAGCACTAACACAAATGGCTCAGCAAGCCAGGGAAGAGGCACCCAGGGTCTTGCACGCAGCACTCCAGCTTTGTGCAGAGGGTCAACACTGCAAGAGAGGTCCTCTACCCACAGGGCCAAGAGGCCCTCCAGAAAGAACGATGTGGGACCAGATCACCGAGGCCGTCACTGCCAGCAGTGTCGCTCCCCCACCTCCTGGCTCCAGTGCCCAAAGAAGTTTCATGACCTCAGACCACTGGTCAAGGTCAGTGAATGCATCTTCAAAAGCCGTCTCCTACCAACTGCATCACACACTGCTCAATGCAGGACTCCCCCTGCCCAATCATTGACCGACCAACAATTTGTACCAATCATGAGGCATATCTCCCATTCCTAGCCTCACCTCACCCTCTTGGAGGAGATGGTGCAGGCCATCCTTGGCAAGGGCATGGCTGAGCCCTTGACCTGTGGTGGGGCTGAAAGGATAAAAGATGCTGGTGTCCTTGTACGTTATCCTCCTTCTGGCATGCACCTCTTGCTTTCCCGCCCTCCCCTCACCACAAATCCACCTTGTGCCTTCCTCGATTCACACACCCAAGAAATGCAGCCTGCCCAGCCAATGGTTGACCAAGAAGAGGGAGAAAAGAAGAAGGAAGAAGGAGAAGAAGAAGAAGAAGAAGAACAACAACAACAACTCCTCATGGTCGACCAGCAAGGCCAAATGCAGTCTTCCCCACTGAAAGTCAGCAGCCTACCACCAGCCATGGTGCAGCCATTGGGGTAGCACTGCATGACATCAGTAGAATAGGCAAAGGCACACACAAAACAGTCACTGGAAGAATGCATAAGGGCGACGAGTTCATTTCTTGATGTCATATTGGATGGATAAATGTATAAAGTTGGATTGGAAAGTTTGCTTTGTGGTAGCTTTTATTTCAGCATCATGACCAAGAGGTCATTGTGATGGTCAGTAACAGAGGTAAGGTAAGGTGTGGGACAAATGTTGAAAGGGGAACTGGGGTTGTGGTCACCGGTACCGCAGGCGGATGATTCCATCCCGGATATCGCAGCCAGAATGGGACTGTCTGGGATGCATCCTCTTCTTCTGCTTCCTCCTCTTTTGTGTCTTCCTCTTCCCTCTGCAAGAGGATGCTGTAAATCTGAAATGACAGCATAAAATGCTGGAAATACTCAGCAGGTCAGACAGCATCTCAACCTGAGACATGAACTCAGTTTCTCTTTCCACGGATGTTGCCTGAACTGTTGAGTATTTGCAGCATTTTCTGTCTTCTAAGAGGCCTTCCTTTACATTCCAAGGCCTTGCAAGCATCCAGCAGCGCTCCCTACACACTTAATTTTTTTTAAACATCTATTGCAGTAAGCCACTACTTCAAGTAAATCAAAAAAACCCAGTCCAAATGTTTAAATGCAAACTTACCTGAAAGATGTGTATGTTCCTTTAAGAGTTGCTGGCAGCATCTCTGTCAGTCTCTTTATACGCTGGGTTTCCCTGGCGTGGTTATAACCCAGTGCTGAACTCAGCACTAGGGTCGATGTTGGCCATAGTGGTGTTAAGTCGGCGATGCGCCGCTGTTCTTTTGCTATTTTATGCTGGTAACGGGTGGCATTAAGCACCCCCGAATTTTTAGCCCCTTATGTCTGTGCACACGTCCTGTCTGCACAATTTCACTTCCTGTTGTCACACGTTCTCAACTACTTTCCCTATTAAATTCCTATACGACATTTAGAATGGGTTTTGCCTATGTCAGCTCATCACTCTGATTACATACTCTGGCTACTGAGCTCTCACAAATTGCTCAAAATGCTTTCTGGAATATTTTCAATTGCTGTTTTATTTCTCAGTAACTAAAATTTCTAAATGTCCAAAATAAGGAGTTAAACACATTTAAAAAAAATGAAATATATATTTCACAGTAACACAATTAAAATATATCCATTGAATTGTCTTTAATGTCTTCATCAACATTTTTACTTGAAGGCCTCTGCCTCCCTCAAAATCCTGAGCTTGGATTTAAGAGTTCTCACCAGAGTTGTGACTGTGTGTTGAATTTTAATTGTGCAATCTGAGCATGTGCAGTAAACCTAATTTCCTAGGAAGCATCAGTACCATTCAACCATTTGCACTGATGCAATGTTTTTCTGCAGTTTCTGCTCAAAAGTTTTTTCAAAATTATTTGATGAAAAGCTTGAAGGCAAATTTCAAAATTTCTATTCAGGTAAAGTTCATATTCATAGTTTTTGTTTTAAAATGTATAATAAGCATTTATATATAACAGCTGTGTGTGGGTGACTCTATATGAGAGAGATTAAGATAAAAAAAAGTATACTGATTACATACCTGTTGTAGTTTTTGTTTTGTGTTCTATAAACTTCAGAAAGCATGCTAAAGTGAGGGAGACAGAGTGGCTTTCCTCATCCTAATTTTAGTTCTTTTAAAAAATAACTATTTGCATTTTGAAGCAAACAAAAAGCCTTGTCTATGCTTTGTTGATAGCTAATGAACACAAACATTCTAATTGATGGCAAAGATGTGCGGGTTAGGTTGATTGGCTATGATAAATTGACCCTTAGTGTTGGGATTAAATACGTGGGGTTACAGGGATAGGGTGGGATATGTGTTGGTGTGGGGGTTACGGGGATCGGGTTGGATATGTGTCGGTGCAGGCTCGATGGGCCGAAATGGCCTCTATCTGCACTGTGGGGTTTCTGTGATTCTGTGATAAAGGAGAGAAAGGGAAGAAGAAAAGGATAGAGAACTAGGATAGCTGGAGAATCAAAAAATGAGTTAGGGAGCGAGATGCAAAAAAGGAGAGAGAGGGAGATCATACCACATCAAGAGAGACAGAGAAAAAGCAATGTGAAGACAACAGACAATTAAGAGAGAAGCAAAATATTGCAGATGCTGGAAACATGAAATAAAAACATAAAGTGCTGGAAATACTCAGCAGGTCCGGCAACAACTGTGGAGAGAGAAACAGAGTTAATGTTTCAGGTCATAGAAACATAGCAACATAGAAGATAGGAGCAGGCTCGAGGGGCCGAATGGCCTACTCCTGTTCCTATCTTCTATGTTTCAATGCGATCATGGCTGATCATCCAAATTCAGTACCCGGTCCCTGCTTTCTCCCCATACCCCTTGATCCCTTTAGCCTTAAGAAATATATCCAACTCCTTCTTGAATATATTTAACGTATTGGCCTCTACTGCCTTCTGTGGTAGAGAATTCCACAGGTTCACCACTCTCTGGGTGAAGAAATTCCTCCTAATTTCTGTCCTAAATGGCCTACCCCTTATCCTTAGACTGAGAGCCCTGGTTCTGGACTCCCTGACCATCGGGAACATCCTTCCTGTATCTAGAAGTCCAGTCCTGTCAGAATTTTATAAGTTTCAATGAGATCCCTTCTCATTCTTCTAAACTCCAGCGAGTACAAGCCAAATCGACCCACTCTCTCCTCATACGTCATTCCTGCCATCCCAGGTATCAGCCTGGTGAATCTTCGCTGAATACCTTCCATGGCAAGAACATCGTTCCTCAGATAAGGCGACCAAAATTGCACACAATACTCAAGATGTGGTCTCACCAAGGCCCTGTATAACTGCAGCAAGACATCCTTGTTCCTGTACTCAAACCCTCTCGCTACGAAGGCCAACATGCCATTTGCCTTCTTAACCGCCTGCTGCACCTGCATGCTTACCTTCAGCGACTGGTGCACAAGGACACCCAGGTCTCGTTGCACTTCCCCTTCTCCCAATCTATTGCCATTCAGATAATAATCTGCCTTCCTGTTTTTGCCAACAAAGTGGATAACCTCACATTTATCCACGTTATATTGCATCTACCATGCTTTTGCCCAATCACCCAACCTGTCCAAATCATCCTGGAGTTTCTCAGCATCCTCCTCATAGCACACACGCCCACCCAGCTTTGTGTCGTCTGCAAATTTGGAGATTTTACATCTAGTTCCCTTGTCTAGATCATTAATATATATTGTGAATAGCTGGGGTCCAAGGACCAATCCCTGCGGTACCCCACTAGTCACTGCCTGCCACTCGGAAAAAGACCCATTTATTCCAACTCTTTGTTTTTACTGCCAACCAGTTCTCTATCCAAGTCAATACCTTGCCCCCAATCCCATGTGCCTTAACTTTACATGCTAATCTCTTATGCGGGACCTTATCGAAAGCCTTCTGAAAGTCCAAATACACCACATCCACTGGTTCTCCCTTATCTATTTTACCAGTTACGTCCTCAAAAAATTCCAGTAGATTAGTCAAGCACGATTTACCTTTTGTAAATCCATGTTGACTTTGTCCGATCCTGTCACTGTTTTCCAAGTGCTCTGCTATTACATCTTTTATAATGGACTCTAGCATTTTCCCCACTACCGATGTCAGGCTTACCGGTCTGTAATTCCCCATTTTCTCTCTACCACCTTTTTTGAATAGTGGGGTAACATTAGCTACCCTCCAATCTATGGGTCAATGATGTGTATGTATCTTTAAGGGAATAACTGGTCTTAGACTGCAGTATCGGCAGTGACCACCCCTGTATAAAAGGCCCTAGCAGGCTTCTGTAGTTTCAGTTTCAAGCTGCCTCTTGTTCAGTAAAGTACCTGTTAAACTGTTCTCCCGAAGTCCGTGTATTATTGAGGTGCGGACTTTACAGTGGCGACGAGTAAGTTCGAACTCACCTGCAGCGTGGCATCATCTCATGGGGATCTCGCCTGAAAGGAAGGTCCTGGAAGGTCGTAGTCTGAGCAACGGGCGTCGACCGAGGGCAACCGCCCAAAGAATCCATCGGTGTTTGGAGAATTGCGGGAGAGACTGTGGTTCCAGCGAATCGTGTTGGTAGCAGGTAGCGCGCTGACCCTTCCGGACTGCGGCGGGCTCAAGCTCAATCGAGTGGCTCTACAAATTGGGCGGCGCAGCGTCGCTGGGAAAGGAAAACAAGAGAGAGAGGGTGGAGCGCACAGGGCGCGGTCGGTGCTCGAGAACAGGACAGCTGAGAGAAACTAAACGGGGGGGAAGGAAAGCGAGACGCGCCGAAGCTGCGGGTCGCCGCTATTACCCCGTAGAACGCTCGGAGCAACGTGGCAGTAAGGGGAAGAAGCAAAAGCACGGGAGGCGCCATTTTATCCCGTTGGGGAAGAAGCAAAAGCGCGGGAGACGCCATTTTATTCCATTGGGGAAGAAGCAAAAGCGCGGGAGGCGCCATTTTAAATCGCCCAAGATGCCGAAAAGTGGCAGTATCACTGCTTTCGACAACGAGGTAGAAGACTGGACCACGTATGTGGAAAGAATTGAAGTGTACTGCAAGGCAAATGAGGTGGCTGATGGAAAGAGGGTGTCGGTATTATTTAATCTGATGGGTGCGAGTACGTACGGCCTATTGCGGAATTTAATTACCCCAGCTAAACCAATGGAGAAAAGTTTTGAGGAGATTGTTCATATCTTACAGGAACACCTAAGCCCTACACCACTGCTGATAGCAGAAAGATTCAAGTTCCATAAAAGAAACCAGTACAAAGATGAGAGCAATGCTGACTATCTTACGGAACTACGCAAGTTATCGAAGCACTGCCAGTTCGGAGCAGGACTGGCAGACACCTTACGGGATAAGTTTGTCTGCGGGCTCCAGAGTGAAGGAACCCAGAAACGACTACTTTCAAAAAAGGACCTGACGCTAGAACAGGCTTTCAGCGTGGCAGTATCCTACGAAGCAGCAGCACGGGGAGCTGCGGAAATACAACAGAAACCACAAGAATACAGCGCTAACGAAATGGCGTATGGAGCCAAAAAGTGCTATCGCTGCGGCAGAACAACCCATGAGCAGAAGGACTGCTGGTTTAAAGACAAAATATGCAGGCAATGCGGGAAAATGGGACATATAGCAAGAGTCTGCAGGTCGGGAAAGAAGACCAACATGACAAGAACTACTAAGGAACAGTACAGGAAAGTAAAGAAACTGACAGATAGTAGTTCAGAAGATCAGGAGAGTGATAAGGACTCTGCGAGCAGGCGACTAACTTGTTTAAAGTTACACAACGTGATCGCAAAAGAAGATCACCGAACCATTTGGGTCACCCTCATGATAGCAGGGTCCCCAGTGAAGATGTAATTGGACACAAGATCAGCCCTAACTGTCATGAATCGACGAGACTATGAGCAGCTATTCTCACACATACCCTTAAAGGACACGTCCATTGTATTGAAGACATACACGGGGCAAAAGGTCTACCCCAGAGGAAAAATAAGGGTGCCAGTTGAATATAACGGAAAGGAAACACAGAAACTATACATGTATATACTACGCGATGGAGGACCACCATTATTGGGACGTGAATGGATCCGAAGACTACTATTGGATTGGCATTCCATTCTGGCACTAACTGTGACTGACAAAAAAGATGATGACGTCGCACCTGGACGTCTGTCACAAATTCTATCTGACGCGGAAGAGGTGTTCCAACAAGGACTTGGGACTCTAAAAGGAGTAAAGGCAACCATAAAGATTGAGGATAACGCAACCCCAAAATTTTTCAAAACCAGACCGGTGCCATACGCGATATGCCCAGCTGTGGAAGCTGAACTGGAGAGTCTGGAGCGTTCGGGGGTGCTGTCTAAGGTGGACTGGAGCGAGTGGGCCACACCCATTGTTCCTGTAATGAAGAAAGCATTGAGCAGCACGCCTGGGGAGCCAAGGAAGGTTCGCATCTGTGGGGACTTCAAGGTGACTGTGAACCCAGTCCTGCACATAGTACAGTATCCGCTTCCGCGGATAGAAGATATTTTCACCTCACTATCTGGAGGGAAACGTTTTACAAAGATTGACCTGGCTCAAGCGTATCTACAAATGGAGGTGGAAGAAGCATCTAGGAAATACCTCACGATAAACACTCACAAAGTACACAGTACAATCGACTGGTATTCGGGGTAGCATCAGCCCCGGCTATTTGGCAGAGGGCGATGGAACAAGTCCTGCAAGGGATCCCGGGGACCCAGTGTTATTTGGACGACATCCTGGTTACGGGCGAAAATGACAATGAACACCTTGCCAACCTGGAACAGGTGCTCACGAGATTGCAGGAATATGGGCTACGAGCCAACCGTCCCAAATGCGAGTTCTTCAGGAGACAAATCTCGTATTGTGGCCACATGATTGATGAGGAAGGGTTGCATAAGTCGCCGGACAAGATTGAGGCTGTAGTCAAGGCTCCAGCACCAGAAAAGGTGTCGCAACTGAGGTCGTTCCTCGGGTTGGTGAACTACTACCATAAGTTCTTGCCGAATTTATCTACAATTCTGCACCCACTGAATGCCCTCCTTCAAACTGGTGTAACATGGAAATGGAATGATGAGTGTAAGCGTGCCTTTCAGGAATGTAAATGCCAAATCACTTCAAAAGAAGTATTGGCCCACTACAACCCAACACTACCGATTCGGTTGGCATGTGATGCGTCACCGTACGGCATTGGAGCGGTGCTGTCACACAAATTCCGTGACGGTTCAGAGAGGCCAATAGCCTTTGCATCGCGCTCGCTAACCTCAGCCGAGCGTAACTACGCCCAGATTGACAGGGAGGCCCTCAGCCTGGTGTGGGGGGTGAAGAAGTTCAATCACTATCTGCACGGGCAGAAATTCACCCTACTGACTGATCATCAACCCCTGGTCTCAATTTTTAACCCAAAGAAGGGCGTTCCGGTGATGACGGCGCAACGGCTGCAAAGATGGTCACTGTTTCTAGGGGCACATCAGTATGACATAGAGTACAAAGGTACGAAACAACATGGAAACGCTGATGGGCTGTCGCGCCTACCGTTGCCTACGGCGGAAGAAGCACCTGCAGTGGACCCTGTGGAGATATTCCATGCGACCATAGTCGAATGTTTGCCTGTTACAAACGCAAGTATTGAGAAGGAAACCCGAAATGACCCGACACTCTCTCGGGTCTATGATTTGACGGTGAAGGGATGGCCAGCATATGGCGACTCACTGTTGCCAGCATTCTCGCCAAGGAGGGAACAGCTGTCAGTGTGCCGGGGAACCTTGATGTGTGGATCCCGAGTGGTGATTCCACCCAAGTTGAGAGATAGAGTACTCAATGAGCTTCACGAGTGTCATCTGGGAGGGGTAAAAATGAAGAGCCTAGCCAGGGCGTTTGTGTGGTGGCCGGGAATTGATAAAGAAATCGAGGATATGACCAAGAGATGCACAGGATGCCAGAAGGTCCAAAACGCTCCACCACAGGCCCCGCTACATCCATGGGAGTGGCCCTCATCTCCATGGCAACGGGTACACATTGATTTCGCTGGTCCATTTATGGACTCAATGTTTCTAATCGCTGTGGACGCCCATTCGAAATGGCCAGAGGTCATTAAAATGTCCTCCACCACCACGGAGAAAACTATTGCAGTCCTAAGGACCATCTTCGCCAGGAATGGGTTGCCAGAACAGATCTGTTCCGACAATGGCCCACAGTTTGTGTCTGAGGATTTCCGGAGGTTCCTGAAGAATAATGGGGTGAAACATTACACATCTGCCCCATATCATCCAGCCACAAATGGATTGGCTGAGAGGTTTGTTCAGACCTTTAAAAAGGCTATAAAGGCAATGTATAATGACGACATACCACTGCAACACAAGGTGGATAACTTTCTGTTTGCTTACCGGAATGCGACACATGCAGTAACCAACCAAACTCCAGCCGTACTGTTTTTCAACCGGAGACTAAGATGTCGCTTGGATTTGCTCAAACCAAACATAAGATGAGATGTTGAGGATAAGCAGTTCCAGCACATAAATGAGAAGCCAACCAGGAGCTTCAAGATAGGGCAACCAGTCTTGGCCCACGACTACCGAACAGAAAAATGGCAGCCAGGCATGATATGCACACAGCAGGGACCACTAATGTACACAGTGGATGTTGGAGAGAGCATCGTGAGACGCCATGCTGACCAGATTCTAGAGTCACAGGAACAAGCCAAACCTGTACCACAAGCATGTGCACCTGGTAATGAGCCCGAAGTACAGATTGCGTCTACCTCAGAAGCCGGGGTATTAGAAGCTGACGAACCAACCAATGACAATGAGCCAGAATTGACTCCACCGCCAGAACAGGATACTTGAGAAAGGCGCTATCCAGTCTGGATCAGGAAGCCTCCTCAAAGACTGAACTTATAAATGACTATTTCAGTTGATGTATATATTACTGAGGAAATTGTAATTGTAATTAGTTATTATTTAGTTGTTAAATGAATGTTATGTACTGTTTATCTAAAAGGGGAGGAATTGTTGTGTATGTACCTTTAAGGGAATAACTGGTCTTAGACTGCAGTACCGGCAGTGACCACCCCTGTATAAAAGGCCCTAGCAGGCTTCTGTAGTTTCAGTTTCAAGCTGCCTCTTGTTCAGTAAAGTACCTGTTAAACTGTTCTCCCGAAGTCCGTGTATTATTGAGGCGTGGACTTTACAGATGACCTTTCGTCAAAACGAGAAAAAGTTAGAGATGTAACAGATTTTAAGCAAGTGCAGGAGCAGAGAAAGGGGGAGGGGAGGAAAGAACAAAAGGGAAGGCCTGTGATAGGGTGGAAGGCAGGAGTGTGGGTGGGTATGTAATTTGTGCGGAGGATGCAAGAAGGCTTCAAGGGGATATAGACAGGCTAAGTGAGTGCGCAAGAACATGGCAAATGTAATATAATGTGGAGAAATGTAAAGTTATCCACTTTGGTAGGAAAAATAGAAAAGCAGATTATTTTTTAAATGGTGAGAGATTGGGGCATGTTGGTGTTCAGAGGGACCTGGGTGTCCTTGTATACGAATCACTGAAAGTTAACATGCAGGTGCAGCAAGCAATTAGGAAAACAAATGGTATGTTGGCCTTTATTACAAGAGGATTTGAGTATAAGAGTAAAGACGCCTTACTGCATTTATATAGGCCCCTGGTGAGACCACACCTGGAGTATTGTGTACAGTTTTGTTCTCTTTACCTAAGGAAGGATATACTTACCATAGAGTGAGTGCTATGGGAACCCTCATGGGTCCTAGCTATATCTGCCTTTTCATGGGGTATGTGGAACATTCTTTGTTTCAGTCTTACTCAGGCCCCCTCCCTCATCTCTTTTTCCAGTGCATTGATGACTGTATCGGTACAGTTTCCTGCTCTTGCCCTGAGCTAAAAAATTTCTTTCACTTTGCTTCCAATTTCCACATTTCCCTATCCTTCACATAATCCATCTCCGATTCTTCCCTTCCCTCCGCAATCACCCCCAACGTCCACTCCCCTTCCCACAGTACCTTCCCGTGCAAGCGCAGGAGATGCAACACCCCAAACACTCCTTCCAGGTGAAACAGCGATTTACTTGTCCTTCTTACAATTTAGTATACTCTATTCGCTGCTCACGATGCAGTCTTCTCTATATTGGGGAGACCAAATGCAGATTGGGTTACCGCTTTGCGGAACACCTCCATTCAGTCCGTAAGCATGACCCCGAGCTTCTGGTCGCCTGTCACTTTAATTCTCCGCTCCACTCCCACTCTTACCTCTCTGTCCTCGGCCTCTTACACTATTCCAACAAAGCTCAATGTAAGCTCAAGGAACAGCACTTCATCTTTCGATTAGGCACTTTACAGCCTTCTGGACTCAGCATCGAGTTCAACAATTTCATACCATAACCTCTGCCCCTATTTTTCCACATGGCAGCTGTTGATGAATCTGCCATTCCCATTTACACCTCTTCTAGACTCATCCTTTGTTTCTTTACTTGTCCCAATACCATCTTCTTTCACTTTGTACAATCATACCTTTTGTCATTTAATCACTCCTGCCTTCCACCCTTCACAGACCTTCCCTTTTGTTCTTTTCTCCCCTCCCCCCTTTCCCTACCCCTGCACTTGCTTAAACTCTGTTACATCTCTAACTTTTTCTAGTTCTGACGAAAGGTCATCGACTTGAAACGTTAACTCTGCTTCTCTCTCCACAGATGCTGCCTGATCTGCTGAGTATTTCCGGCATCTTTTTTTATTTAAATAAGACAGAAACCATTTTCACTGACTTATCATGTGCAATGCCACAGGAGATTCATTACTATGTATATAATTTGAGAAGCAATGGTTGTGCCATATATAGTGTAATGTTCCTTCAGTTCAGTAAATGCTGATTTTCACAACGACCTCCTATTTTTAAGAAAGGTAGAATGTAATTATTTTTGAGTTGTAGAGGAAATGTTATTTTCCAGTTGGCCTCATTTGTTTTATAAATCAGACTAAATTATTTGTAATTAAGCAATACACATTCCCTTGTAACATGATGATTACGCTGTTAAAACTCCTCAGACAGCCTTTTTGGAGTTATTAAACAAAATGTGAATTTTCTAAGTCTGTGGCTATTACTATTTAGGCTTCTTCACAAATATTTTCTCATGGAAACGGTTGTCAGCCACAGTGCCCATGGTTTCTTACAAGCGGAGAGCTGTGTCTTTGTTCCCGTTTGTATTGGGATCCGTAGGCCAGATCTAAAAATTAACCCCTGACGTCAGATTGACGACCAAAGAATATATAGGATGCCCACCGTATTCTCCTTTAAAATATCACACTGTCAGACTGCTCTATACTGGCTGAACTACTGATTCAGATTCTTTTATAGACAAAAGAATACACTAAAGTAGCTGACTTGGGCAAGATACTATACAGCGTAATATTCAACTCTACACTGTACAAACTGGATTGACTAATATTTTTAAAAAGCCCATAGTCCTTCCAGATATGCTCAGCGCACTCTTGCCAGAGTTTACCAACTCCTATCTGTGTAGAGATGTCATGAATTAAAATCTTGAAGAATAGCTACAAGACCTAACATATATGCCTTTACCTTTGAAGATTGTCCTTAAATAGAATCTGCACAGACTAGTATACCAGTAAATAAATCCATTCTTGCTCATTTGTTGAGACCTCTTTTGCCTCTCTATTGCCACTGGTGCCAATCCCGCTGTAAAATCCACTGACAAAGCAGGTGATCTACTGTTGTTGATACATATGAGAAACTAGAATAGCAAATGATACAGCACACTTTCCGTGCTTTCAGTTAAGTTTGAGAGTGCATTTCCACCTCTTTAGTTCTAGTTACAGTGTGAATTAAGCAGTTCAATGGATGCAACGTTATTGTTTTCACTTTTGCTACATGGAATTATCTCTTGTGCCTCTGTGATGATTGAATATTTAGCCTATTTTCTCCTGAACAACCCACTAATTTGAATTTATCACTGAATAACCCAAGACCTTGTGTTATTCATATAATATTTACAGAACCACTTAAAACAGCTTTAATATTGGCTCTTCTTTAGCTTGGGTTCTGGCAGACTATGTGCCAGGACTCGATATTTATGCTACAAAATCCAGCTTCCTTATTCTAGTGGCAGATTCGTTGACACACAAATAACTGGCTTTACGATTCTGCTGGGAAGGCTGCACCTGAACTATATTTACTCAATCCCAGCAGCGGTAAGGCAATGAAGGGCAATTTCATGGCCTCCAAACCTTGCCACATGGGCAGTGAGGGTTCAGGGAGGAAGTTGCGGTGGTTTCACATTGGCGGGTGTTAGGAGCGCCTTGCTGCAAAATCACCAACGGAAGGAAGACATGGCCATTGTGTCATTTGTGCTCAACACAACCATAACAAAACTTGGGCTCTTTCCCTCCTGAAAGACAAAAACAAGTTTGCAAAATACACTTTCCAAGAGGATATGCCCTTTAGTGAACACAGTGCCTCACGATTCACTGAAGTCATCTCTTGGATTAACAGCTCTTTGTGCAGAAGTCGGTGAAACTTGTATGGTTAAGAACTGGACTTCTTTACAGGAAATTGTCATTGTGAGTCTCAGGCCTGCTTATACACATTATAGATAGACTGCCTTACACTGCATTTATGCTGCACACCTGTGTTCAATAACAGATGTCCTAAATCCAGTCAGACCATGTCTTATGAATGCTGCTATAGAAGGTGTTATGTCTTCTAGCGCTCGTAGTGCTTTGTAAAGACGCCTCTGGACTCGGTAGTTTGTAATTATAAACTACTGTTTTATTTGAGTTGTAATGGCTGCCTGCCGCATGGTGCGGGGTGATATTTTCAAGTGCACTGTGCAGTGCCTGCGCACTACTTTCCCAGCATCATAGTGCTGCTACACTTGATTTGAGTGTTAGTACACTTGTACAATGTAGTCCCAACATAACTATGTAATATCCCTCTTTCCCAACAAACTAATTACATCAATTTTTCTATTTTACAATGTTTCCAGTTGAATAACGTTAACAAAATACAGAACATGAGCTTTCTTTGCTCAATTTATATACAGATATTTGTCCATGTTGTTTTACTGTTCTGTGCGAATTATAATTGTCTTTATAATTATTCGCGATACCACTCAGGTGGTTGTATGTTACTCCTCCATCTTGTGGACTTGGCTGTAACTATTCCTTTCTGCAGTGTTTTGGTGTGTTCATTTCTTGTTGCCGGTGCTGTCATGTTTGGCTCTGGAGAGTGCATGTTTGCAGTTGTTGTATTTGAGGTGTTTGTTTCTGGCGTTATATTGTTTTCCGTGTATGGTACCGTAACTGCTGTTAATGTTGTCCGCTGTTTGACAGCTTCAGGTGAGGGTCTGATATGGATCCTGTTTCACCTGTATTGGTTTCCAGGTTCTGTCTCTACCAAGTAAGATCTTGGAGTATCAGCTTTTCCAATAACCTTGGCTGGACTCCATGTTCTCAACAACGGATCTTGTATATGCACTGATTGCCCATTTAGCAGCTCCGGTAGTGGTTTTGCATGCTTGTTATAGTGTGTGCTCCCCATAGCTTGTGTTTCCATCAGCTTCTGCCAAACATCCTCTTGGTCCTGGGGAGGATATATCTTTGCTGGTAGAGTTGTTTTGTATTTTCTACCGTTAAGTAGTTCTGCTGGTGATTTCGAGTCTGCTCTCAAAGGTGTCGATCTGATTGCCAAAAGGGCGAGGTCTTGGTCTTCTCCCATCTCCTTGCTTTTAAGGAGAGCTCTTTTGACTGTTTGGATCTGTCTTTCAATAAATCCGTGTCCCCTTGGGTAATGTGGGGATGAGGTAATTATTTTAAATCCGTATTTTCCAGCCAGTGCTCTGAATTCGCTGGAGGTGAATTGTGTCCCATTGTTGCGATGACCTTCACTGGGATGCCCTGTTCTGCGAATAAGTTTTTCGCAATTTTTGTGATTGTTGTGGCTCTCATGTCGTTTATCCTTCTAACAAAAGGAAATTTTGAGTAGTAGTCTGCTACTATGATGTACCACTCCTGGTTGCACAGGAACAGATCTGTTCTGACCGTGTGCCGTGGTCTCGGGGTTACTTCCATTTGAATCATCTCCTCCTTCTGCTGTGTGTTTCGGTATTTCTGGCATATGCAGCATGTGGAGACCATTTGTTCTATGCTTTTGTACATGCCTATCCAGTACACAGCTGATCTGGCTCTTAGTTTCCATTTCTCCATCCCCATATGGCCTTGGTGTATTAAGCGGAGAAGTTCCGTTTGCATCGTTTTTGGTATTATGATTCTTGAGCCAGCAAGGAGAACACCGTCCTCCACCGAGATGTCGTCTCTGATTGTCCAGTACTGTTGGATTTGGTTTTGGACCTGCTGGATCTTCTCCGGTCACTCCTGTATTCCCTGTTGCATGAGTAGTAGCAACTCCTCTTCTTTACCAGTCTCCTCTTGAATTTGGCTAAGCTTTGTGGGAGTAACATTTATGAGGTGGTGTATTTTTACTGTCAGGCCCTTCATCTCGTGTTTTTCGTGTGGTGACAATCGAGACAATGCATCTGCCAGTGCCATTTCTTTTCCTGGCCGGTATTTTAATTCGAAGTCGTAACTTTGGAGTCTTAACAGTAACCTTTGTAGTCTTGCTGGGGCCTTGCTTAGGTTTTTCTTGTAAATTTGTTCGAGTGGACGATGGTCACTCTCTACCTCGAATTTTCTTCTGTATAAGCAGGTGTGGAACTTTTCGCATCCGTATACTACTGCCAATAACTCTCTTTCGATGTTTGCATATCTTGTCTCTGTTGATGTCAATGCCTTCGATGCGAAAGCTATTGGTTTTCCTTCCTGCACGAGGGCTGCCCCTAGCCCCCTGGTAGAGGCATCTACCTGTAGGGTGATAGGTTTTTTTCTATTGTAATAAGACAGGCTGGTTTCTTTACATAATAATTCCTTTAGTTGTTTGAAGTTCCTCTCATGGGATTCTGACCATTGGTATTCGGTGTCTTCTTTTAGTAATTCTCTTAGGTTCGCTGTGTAGTCTGACATGTTCGGGATGAAAGAGCTCATATACTGGACCAAGCTGAGGTAGCTTCTCAGCTCCTTCTTGTCGTTTGGAGGTTTCATCTCTGCTATCGCCTCGACCTTTTCAGGGTTAGGCTTGACACCCTCCGGTGTGTAGATCATGCCAAAATATTTGCATTTTGTACTTTTAACGATGCACTTCTCGGCGTTCAGCTTGATGCCAGCCGTTCTGGTGCGCTCCATGGCCTTGTGCAAGTGCACGTCGTGGTCTCTTTCATTTGTTCCGTAAACTTGGATGTCATCAGCGATTCCAATGGCTCCTTCACAGCCTTTGTATGTTTCATCGATCTTTTGTTGGAAGATGTCTTGGCTGACTTTCAACCCGAATGGCAGCCGCAGGAATTTATAACGCCCCAATGGTGTATTAAAAGTCGTCAGGTTAGTTGATTCTTCGTCCAGTTTTACGTTCCAGTAGCCGTTTCTGGCATCCAGTTTGGAGAAGACTTTGGCTCCTGCCAGTGCTGGTGTGATTTCTTCTAATGTTGGTGTGGGGTAGTGGTCCCGTTTTATTGCCTGGTTTAAGTCTTTGGGGTCCAGACAGATTCTGAGCTGCCCGTTCGGCTTTTCCCATACCACAATCGAGTTTACCCAGTCTGTGGGTTCCGTGACCTTTGTGATTATTTCTTTCTCTTCCATTTCTTTTAGTTCGGTGTATAATTTTTCTTTTAGCTCGATGGGTATTTTTCTTGGAGTGTGGATGACGGGTTTTACCTCTGGATCTATTGTTATATGGTACTTGAACTCCCCGAAGCATCCTACAGTGTCATCAAAACACTCTGGATACATGTCCATCAAATGTTTCGTGTCCATGATTTGTGGACGATTCTCCAGTGGGGTGTTGCTGTCGACTTTCAGTGATGTTTTTGTTAGTTTGTGGTTTACCGAGATTAACCCCAGCTTCTCGCAGCTGTTTAATCGCAGGATCGCCGGTCCCTCGGTGTCGGTCACATAGAACATGCAGTTGATGTTTCTGCCTTTGTGTGTTCCTTTTATATAGGTTGTTCCGAGTTGTCTGATCTCGCTCCCCCCATACGCTGTCAGCGTGACGTTGTTTGCTTTTAAACATCCTCTTTTCGGGTATCTATCTTCGCCCAAGTTTTCGGGGAAGATCTTCTGGTATAGCCTCAGTGGAAGGATGTTGCTCTGAGCTCCTGTGTCCAACTTTACTTTTAGATTGATGGTTGTGGGCTGTCCTTCGATCCTCTTTTTAATCTGGATGATAGTGTGCCATTCTTTCTTTGGGGTGCTTTCCGCTCTGGACGTTTCGTGTAAGAGAACCTTTATGGTTTCAATGTTCAGAGCTTTGTCGTACCTGCAGTCTTCGTCATCTTGCTCACCCATGGTATGGATTTTGTTTTTCTTTTGTTGGTTCTGCTGTCCGCCTCTGCTTTTGGTGTGTAGCCCCTCTCTTTTAGCTCTGCACATCTTTTGCCAGTGGTTTGCTTTACCACACGTGTTGCAGCTTGTTCCATACGCTGGGCATTTTCTTCTGTCTGTGTAGTCGTGTTGTCTTCCGCATTTTCTACAAGTATTCTTCCCGCTGTCATATACTTGTTTTTGTGTGCTGTGGTTTTCGCGCACTGCATCTACTCTGTGTTCCGGTTCGGGAGTTGTCCGCATGTCAGCCGTATGAGTATTCAGCATTTTCATCTGTTGTTTTGTGGCTTCGTGAGCCCTCGCTGTATCTATGGCTTCTGACATTCCGAGCTTTTCTTTTCCTATTAGTTCTTTTTGCACTTCTGTATGTGCTGATCCCCATATTAGTTGGTCTACCAGCCTTTCTTCTAGTTCTGTAAACTTGCATTTGCTGGCTTCGTTTTTTAATCTCGTCAGGAAATTGTCAGCCGTTTCACCAGGTTCCTGTCTTAAGCTTTGGAATTTATACCTCTGTATGTGGTGATTTGATTTAGGCTCGAGATGGTTACTGAACTTTTCATAAATCTCCGTAGGGTTCGTTTTATCCTCTTCAGATAAACTCCAGCTGTTATAGAGATCTAAGCCTTTTTCTCCCGCCCACAGTAGAATGTAGCTGACTTTTTCCTCATCGGAGGAGCCTTTCAGGAAACTTGTAAATGTAAGCTCGCATTTTTGCTTAAATTTACGGAAAGCTTCCACGATATCGTCGGCTTCCCAGTTCATGATGGGGAGCATATTCACGGTCAGTGCATTGGACGCCGCCATTTTAGCTGCCCGTATGATTCGCGGTTAAAACGCTGCAGAGTTTAATTTAAATTTTTTTCTTCAATCTGATATCATTTTTATTTGCGTAAGTTTTACTCACTTATACCGCTGCCACCATGTTATGTCTTCTAGCGCTCGTAGTGCTTTGTAAAGACGCCTCTGGACTCGGTAGTTTGTAATTATAAACTACTGTTTTATTTGAGTTGTAATGGCTGCCTGCCGCATGGTGCGAGGTGATATTTTCAAGTGCACTGTGCAGCGCCTGCGCACTACTTTCCCAGCATCGTAGTGCTGCTACACTTGATTTGAGTGTTAGTACACTTGTACAATGTAGTCCCAACATAACTATGTAACAGAAGGATTCAGCTCCAGCAGGCTCTATTGTCTCGCCTCAATAGGCCGCAGAGTTGGATGGAGAGTGCCATTACCCAGGCCCTCACTGCCCACTCAGCTTCCCAGAGCTCTGCCTCAGGAGCAGGTGCAAGGCTAGAGTCAGCACGGAAGAGGGTGATGGCACATTTGTCCTCTAAGCCTCGGTATCTGCGTATGTTCCTGATAGGCCTCCTCCAGTCCACAGCTGCTCTTTCTTTGGCGTGCTGCGCCTTGGCTTGTGAGCAGAGTTGAGAGTTTTGAAGCGTCGGTCGCATATGTAATGAGACTCGAATGCCCATCCTGCAGCCCATCGTGGGCGTGATTACATCTGCAGGCATTGTGCAGCAACATTCAAACGGTAGGATTTTTGGGGTGTAGCCCTTTCACAATGTGTGTGTGTGTGTGTGGGAAGATTTGCAGATTTAAATTACTGTTGCAAAATGTGACCTGCTACAGAATATGGTAGGCATTCAAGACAAAGGTAGGGTGAAAGGGAGGAAACGCTTTGTGACATATAGACTTTGTCCGGCTACTTAGCATAAGGAAATGGTGGGCAGTCCTACATTAGGCCAACTGGTGAGGTCTCTGAACTTATTCCTCAGCTGTAGTCACATTCTCTGTGTAGTCGAGGTAGTGTTTACATGGAAAACCACCACCACCCCCCCCCGCTCCCCTTCCCCCCCCCTGTTCAGCTCGTCTGAACGATGCCCAGCAGAACTACTTCAAGCAGCACATCTGCAGCGGGAGCAGCTCTGGTAGGCCTCTGTTCTATGTTTCTGATTGCACTGAAATTTCTTCCTCCAGAAACATCATCCCCTTTAATGGCAGGCCTTTAAATCTCTGCAGCAGCACCAAGATATTGCAGCCCCCCCTCCCCCCACCCCAAATAGAACATTCCTAGTGTCATTCATGCTTGCTATAGATATGTAAATAGGCCCGACTCTGCACGCTTCCATGGGGTTAGACATTCTCCAGCACGCTCTACTCTTGCCTGTCCCAGATGAGATTCCTCAGTGGGAGAAGGAAGTGGCTGGCTGGCTGCGGGGGCTCCATTTGTGCTTCTCGGGATGGAGGGAATGCAATACCTCCTTGTGCTGAGGCAAGAAGGGCTCGGCAATTGCTTGCGCCAGTCAAATTTTTGTGGCTGCCTGATCCTGCACCCTATCTGGTACCTTCGAACCAGGTGGCCGGGTGTGATGGATGAGGCATTGCCCCCGGAGACGGCTCCATCTTTCATGTCAACGCCAGCCATTCTCCTGCCGCTGAGCATTTCCTCAACATGTCTAGTGGGTGAAAACTGCTGACCAGGAGTGGGGTTATTGAAGCCCGGTGTAACGGCTCTCAATGTGATCAATCTGAAAGAGGATTTGGGCCTTCTCTGGTCTGCATTTGTGCCCGTCTGTATATGTGTGGTCTTTTACGGTAAGCAGATACAAACTGTACAGATGTTGGAAGTTGGAAGAGTGGAGACAGTGTCACTGAAGTACCCAGCCTACCTGCCTCTTAGTGTCAGCCCATAAATATGCAGCAAGCAAGAAGCTTGTTTAGGTGGTGTGCCTGATGGTCCAAACTTACAAGATTTATGTGGCATTAGAAGCAACAAAATATGTCCTACAGAAACATGGGCACGTGTGTGTGTTAAATAGTCTGAATACTGCATTAGTGAAGCAGCACTAAGGTGAGAGTGTACTGTTGTTGCCATTCATTGCAATGCTACACACGAAAAGTGGGGAAATGTGGGTACAATTTCCTTGGCTACCATCGTGAATCCAGAACACTTCTTTCTCATCTTCTCCCATGGGTTATGGATGTGGGAGGCTGTGTTGACTTGCTTGGCCACCTTGACTCAAACATTTCAGACAGTGCCTCTGTTTTGCTTGTGCCCCTCAGCTCCCAAGGGGGCAACCCTCCTTTGCAGCAATTGTTGGAATAAGACCTTCAGAGCAGCATTCTCAAAAGGAGTAGTCTTGCTCTTGTTCTTCCTTGCTTCGATCCTGAACTGCTGACAGTAAATGGAGTTGAGGTACAGATCAGCCTTGATCTAACTGGATGGTGGAACAGGCTTGAGGGACTGAATGGCCTACTCATGTTTCTATGTTATATATATTATATCTACCAACCAGCATTATTTATTAATAAAGGAGGTTAGCAGTAAGTAGAGACGGCTCCAATGTTGTCATGATGTGATGCCTCTGGACTCTGGGGTGATATGTTGACCAATGTTCCCTCTAAAATGTCGTTGTTGTGCGCGGCCAGTTTCCTCAATGCGCGGTACCTTTATATTTTTGAGAGCTTGTGAGCGGCCTGCGTGGTACCTTCAAGATTGCTGCCCGCCCGCACACACGAGCAGCTTGGAGGGAATATTGATGTTGACTGCAGCTATTCACAGGAGTGATGCACTGTTACTTCACTAAAAGAAAGGAAGACTTGCATTTATACAGTGCCTTTTGCAACCGCTGGACCTCCCAGTTAAGTACTTTTGAAGTACTGTTTAATGTAGGAAGCACAGCAGCCAACTTATATACTGCAAGGTCCCACAAAGAGCAATGATGAGATAATCTGTTTTATAGTGATGTTGCTTGAGAGATTAATATTGGCCAGGACACCAAAAGAACTCCCCTGCTCTTCTCCGGATAGTGCCATGGGATCTTTTACACCCACCTGAGAGGACAGTTTTAAAGTTGTATCTAAAGGACAGTGAAAAGAAAGACTTAAATTTATATAGCACCTTTCACGACCACCAGACGTCTCAAAGCATTTTACAACCAATTAAGTACTTTCTGAAGTGGAGTCACTGTCCTAATGTGAGAAATGCGGCAGCCAATTTGCACACAGCAAGCTCCCACAAACATCAATGTGATAATGACCAGATAATCTGTTTTAATGATGTTGATTGAGAGATTGGGAATAACCCCCCTGTGCAGCACTCCCTCAGTACTGCACTAGAGTGTCGGCCTAGATTTAGTGCTCAGGTCTCTGGAGTAGGACTTGAACCCACAACTTTCTGACTGAGAGATAAGAGTGCTACCAACTAAGCCACAACTGACAGTGCAGTCAGACAACTATCAGTGGCTAAACTAGATTGAAATTCATTGGCTCTGTACCCTGGTTTTAGATCCCTGTTATGGGACAATGAGCACAAATTCATCATGAACAGCATGATATAGTAAGACAATAGTGAAGTGGTCCATCCATTTTTGGTGGGGTGAGGATGGGGGTGGGGGAATACAGGGTAAGGAAAAATCTACGAGAGTTTGACTCACCCTGCTTGAAGCATGCAAACTGTTGGCTGGGCGTGGTGTAGCATTGATATGTTGTGGAAATGTTTGTGGTGCATTTTATCACTGGAGAGGGGAGAACCCAGGAACAATGGTGAGAAATATGTAAAAAGCAAAAAGACAAAGCTGATGATGTGTGATCATTAGAAAACCATGGGTCGTGCTTCTGTATGGCTCAAGTGTCACTGCTGTTAAAGGATAACTGTATATACAAAGCCAGAAACTTGAAATCTGCAGCAGCAAGAGGCATTTATTGCTTTCAATAAAGCTGTAAAGTTCTGGCTGAAATGAATGTTCAAAGCTTGCAGTAAGTGTGAAATGATGTAGCCCAGTTCACCAGCCTGCATATCTTTTACTTCTATTAGCCAGGACTGGTCTAAGGGCAGGTTGGACTAATGCTGCTAAGTAGATAGGGTAGTTTCTTAATCCGCAATGTGGTACAGTGACATCATTCTGTGCATCAATTTAAAAAATTCATTTTTGGGATGTGGACGTTGATGTAAGAAAACTACTATGCACTTGGTCTGAGTATTAAACAAGGCTTTACTCAACTGTTTTTCAACATGGAGATCTAGTTGTGTCCTTCACTAGTTCCTGTTAAAGAATGTCCTGCACAAGCTGGGCCCATGCCCGAGTATTTATACTCTGCCTGGACAGCGCCACCAGCAGGCTACCCAGTATTATTACATAGAAACATAGAAACATAGAAGATAGGAGCAGGAGTAGGCCATTCGGCCCCTCAAGCCTGCTCCACCATTCAATGAGATCATGGCTGATCATCCAAGCTCAGTACCCTGTCCCTGCCTTCTCCCCATATCCCTTGATCCCTTTAGCCTTAAGAAATATATCTAACTCCTTCTTGAATATATTTAATTAATTGGCCTCAACTGCCTTCTGTGGTAGAGAATTCCATAGGTTCACCACTCTCTGGGTGAAGAAATTCCTCCTCATCTCTGTCCTAAATGGCATACCCCTTATCTTTAGACTGTGACCCCTGGTTCTGGACTCCCCCGCCATCGGGAACATCCTTCCTGCATCTAGTCTGTCTAGTCCTGTTAGAATTTTATAAGTTTCAATGAGATCCCCTCTCATTCTTCTAAACTCCAGTGAGTATATGCCCAATCGACCCAATCTCTCCTCATACGTCATTCCTGCCATCCCAGGTATCAGTCTGGTGAATCTTCGCAGCATTCCCTCCATGGCAAGAACATCCGTCCTCAGATAAGGCGACCAAAACTGCACACAATACTCAAGGTGTGGTCTCACCAAGGCCCTGTACAACTGCAGCAAGACATCCTTGTTCCTGTACTCGAATCCTCTCGCTACATAAGTCTTTTTCACATGAATGACAAGATTCATGTCAGACGTCACATGCAAAGCCGGCATTGGTTGCCCATCACTAGTCCCCCTCAGAAGGTGGTGATACAACTGAGTGACTTGCTAGGCCACTTCAGAGGGCAGTTAAGAGCCAACCATGTTTGTGTGGGAGTGGAGTCACATATAGGCCACACCGGGTAAGGACGGCAGGTTTGCTTCCCTAAAGGACATTAGTGAACCAGTTGGGTTTTTACGACAATCCGATAACTTCATGGTCACTTTAGTTTTTAATCTGAATTCAAATTCTCAAACTGTCATGGTGGGATTTGGACTCTAAGCCACTGTGCCAACTCCAGATGTTAAAACACTTTGATAGATATGTGAAGAGAAAAAGATTGGTGAAGTCAAGCGTAGGTCCCTTACAGTCAGAATCAGGGGAATTTATAATGGGAAACAAGGAAATGGCAGACCAACTAAATGCATACTTTGGTTCTGTCTTCACAAAGGAGGACACAAATAACCTCCCAGAGATGCCGGGGAACATAGGGTCTGATGAAAGGGAGGAACTGAAAGAAATCAGTATTTGTAGGGAAATGGTGTTAGGAAAATTGATGGGACTGAAGGCCGATAAATCTCCAGGGCCTGATGGTCTACATCCCAGGGTACTTAAGGAAGTGGCCCTAGAGATAGTAAATGCATTGCTGGTCATCTTCCAGAACTCAATAGACTCTGGAACGGTACCCATGGATTGGAGGGTAGCTAATGTTACCCCACTATTCAAAAAAGGTGGTAGAGAAAAAGCAGGGAATTATAGACCGGTAAGCCTGACATCGGTAGTGGGGAAAATGCTAGAGTCTATTATAAAAGATGTAATAGCAGAGCACTTGGAAAGCAGTGACAGGATCGGACAAAGTCAACATGGATTTACAAAAGGTAAATCATGCTTGACTAATCTACTGGAATTTTTTGAGGATGTAACTGGTAAAGTAGATAAGGGAGAACCAGTGGATGTGGTGTATTTGGACTTTCAGAAGGCTTTCGATAAGGTCCCACATAAGAGATTAGCGTGCAAAATTAAGGCACATGGGATTGGGGGCAAGGTATTGACTTGGATAGAGAACTGGTTGGCGGACAGAAATCAAAGAGTTGGAATAAACGGGTCGTTTTCCGAGTGGCAGGCAGTGACTAGTGGGGTACTGCAAGGATCGGTCCTAGGACCCCAGCTGTTCACAATATATATTAATGATCTGGACGAGGGAATTGGATGTAATATCTCCAAATTTGCAGATGACACAAAGCTGGGTGGGAGGGTAAGCTGTGAGGAGGATGTCATGAAACTCCAGTACGATTTGGACAGGTTGGGTGATTGGGCAGAAACATGGCAAATGCACTATAATGTGGATAAATGTGAGGTTATCCACTTTGGTGGCAAAAACAGGAAGGCAGATTATTATTTGAATGGCAATAGATTGGGAGAAGGGGAAGTGCAAAGAGACCTGGGTGTAAGAGGGTTCGTGTACAGGAACAAGGATGTCTTGCTGCAGTTGTACAGGGCCTTGGTGAGACCGCACCTTGAGTACTGTGTGCAGTTTTGGTCACCTTACCTGAGGAAGGACGTTCTTGCCATGGAGGGAGTGCAGCGAAGATTCACCAGGCTGATACCTGGGATGGCAGGAATGACGTATGAGGAGAGATTGTGTCGATTGGGCTTATACTCACTGGAGGTTAGAAGATTGAGAGGGGATCTCATCAAAACCTATAAAATTCTGTCAGGTCTGGACAGACTAGATGCAGGAAGGATGTTTCGGATGGCCAGGGAGTCCAGAACCAGGAGTCATAGTCTAAGGATAAGGGGTAAGCCATTTAGGACTGAAATGAGGAGGAATTTCTTCACCCAGAGAGTGGTGAACCTGTGGAATTCTCTGCCACAGAGGGCGGTGGAGGCCAGTTCATAAATATATTCAAGAAAGAGTTGGATATATTTCTTGAGGCTAAAGGGATCAAGGGATATGGGGAGAAGGCAGGGACAGGGTACTGAATTTGAATGATCAGCCATGATCTCATTGAATGGCGGAGCAGGCTCGAAGGGCCGAATGGCCTACTCCTGCTCCTATCTTCTATGTTTCTATGTATTAGCAGCATATTTAAATATAAAAATAAAAGGTGTCAGATGTATTCATTTTGGTTTCATTCTTCCAGGGCCTTAACTGCTTGGAACTGTTAACATAAAAGTGCCTTTTAACTGAAGCTGCCATAGTTCTATTTTTGTGATAACGAACAAAATTAATTGGTCTCTGTTAAAGCAGAGGAACCCAATTGGAGAGTGATTTGGCTAGCCTATACTACAATTTTCGTAACAAATTTACAGCATAAATTCAGCAGAAACATCTTACTTCAAAAATGGGCTAAGATGGTTCAGACAAACTTTTAAAGTCATAATATTCGGGCAAATTTCAATGATAGGTGTTAGATTTGTCCAAATTCACTTACAAATTGAACTAAATGCATCCTTAACCTTATAATGGCATGGAGAAGGAATGAATCAGTCAAAACCTAATTATGGATTACAGCCCCTTCTATTCCATATGGAAAAAGGCTGGAATACTGAAGCAGGGGAAAAAAAATCTGAATTCAAAATAATTGTTTACTGAGCATAGTATGTGAAATCTGCATTTCTCCCACCTTGGTGTCTGTGCCTTCAGCTGCCGAGGCCCTACGCTCTGGAAATCACTCCCTATACTCCTACAGCTCCTGCGCCTCTTTTACAGCCATCCTCTTAGACCAAGCATTTGGTCTTCCTTCCTCGTATATCCTCCTTTGGTTTAGCATCCATTTTGTTGATTATACCGCTGTGAAGCACAGTTTCCTACATTAAAGGCACTATATAAATGCATGTATCATACTTTCATGATATTCGGCAATGAATAGTGTATAATTATGGCTGTGTCACGATTACTTTATATTTTGTGATCAAATGGCATCGTTGTTTGATCATCTGTACATTATTGGAAAGGGACTCACTGGTCCTCAGAACGGTGTCTCTTTGCATTCTGTGTCTTGCGCAACAGGAAGTAAATCATACAAGTATCTTGCAAGGTACATTGTGTGCATCAGTTCCACCGACAGCTCTCCCAAAGTTCAAAGGTCAACCGTCCGGGTGACATTACTGTAATCTCGCACGCATCTACTGAAGCAGGCACCTTCTGTGCCAAGTGTGAAATTTAGTAGTTCCTTTCAGAGAGAGATTTCAGGAGTTGTATGTACTTTATAAGGCTAATTTCCTCCTGGAAATAATTGCGTGAAAGGATATATAGAGAATAACTGAGCGATTGTAGCCTGTAATTTAATCATTTAATCAAGTGGCTTAGGAAGAATAGAACAATGGAGCCCCTGGGAATGATTAGAAAGGAATCAGCTAATGAATCAGCGCGGCAGAGCGACTACAAGAGGCCCCAGAGGCTCAGGTAGGCCTCAGTGCGGCATCGGCAGCGGGTGGAGGTGGAGCAGCGTGGCAGAGCGACTACAAGAGGCCCCAGAGACTCAGGTAGGCCTCAGTGCGGCATCGGCAGCGGCGGGAGGCGGAGCAGCACGGCAGAGCGACTACAAGAGGCCCCAGAGGCTCAGGTAGGCCTCAGTGCGGCATCGGCAGCGGCGGGAGGCGGAGCAGCGCGGCAGAGCGACTACAAGAGGCCCCAGAGGCTCAGGTAGGCCTCAACAATCTCCAATCTCAGGCAAGGAGAGAGGTGAAAAGTATTCAAAGTGTGACGTCACCACAAAACAGGTAGGTGATTGGTTGGAGTATTTCTCTCGTTTTAAAACTTTAAGTCTGTGGTTTATAGTTTTTAAGGTTGCTGTGGTGTACCAAGACCTTTCTGGTGCAGAGTGACTGTTGGTAAACCATTTAACTGGTGTAACTAGAGGGATTGTTTTAATTTAATTCCAATTAATTAAAGGGGATACTAGCATCTAAAATCGGGCAGAGCGTGTCCATAACTAACAATAAAAAATGTAATTAATTAAATAGAATGGAGCAGGTGATGTGTTACTGTTGCGAGATGTGGGAGCCGGTGAACCCCATTGAGGCTCACGGTGATTACGTCTGTGACAAGTGTCTGCTGCTACAGGAACTCCAGCTCCGTGTTGATGAGCTGGATTCTGAGCTTCAGACACTGCGACACATCAGGGAGGGGGAGAAGTACCTGGACTCTGTGTATCAGGAGGTGGTCACACCTATGAAGTTAAGTAATTCAGATGTAGCCCATGGTCAGGGACAGGACGGTGTGACTACGAGTGAGGCAGGTACGGGGATCCAGGAGGTAGAGCTGGAGGAGCCGCAGCCCTTGCTCTTGACCAACAGGTTCGAGGTTCTTACTCCCTGTGGGGATAGGAGCAGGGACTGCAGGGAGGGTGAGCAACCTGGCCACAGCACCGTGGAACGGGGGGCCATTCAAGAGGGGGGAGTAAATAGAAATGTTGTAGTGGTAGGGGATAGTATTATTAGGGGGATAAATAGAGTTCTCTGCAGCCGAGAGCGAGAGTCCCGAAGGCTGTGTTGCCTACCCGGTGCCAGGGTTAAGGACATCTCCTCTGGGCTGGAAAGAAACTTGCAGTGGGAGGGGGTGGATCCAGTTGTCGTGGTCCATGTTGGTACAAACGACGTAGATAGGACTAGGAAGCCGGTTCTGTTAAAGGAGTATGAGCAGCTAGGGGTCAAATTAAAAAACAGAACCTCAAGGGTAATAATCTCTGGATTATTACCTGAGCCACGAGCGAATTTGGCTAGGACAATTAAAATTAGAGAGTTAAATGCGTGCCTCAAAGACTGGTGTGGGAGAAATGGGTTTTGCTTCCTGGGACACTGGCACCAGTACTGGGGCAGGAGGGAGCTGTTCCGTTGGGACGGGCTTCACTTGGCCAGTGCTGGGACTAGAGTCCTGGCGGATCATATAACTAGGGCTGTAGAGAGGGCTTTAAACTAACTAGTGGGGGGGAGGTTCCTAGAGAGCAAATAATAAAAATGACAACAGAGAAGGTCATAGACTTAGGTAGCAGTGGGGAAATTAAAAACCAGAGTGTGTCAGGAAGGGGCAGAAGGTATGGAGTAAAAGGTAAAGTAATAAAAAGGGCAAAAGCAGGAACTAAGTGTCACAAAACATCTTTGAAAGTTCTCTATCTGAATGCACGTAGCATTCGTAACAAAATAGACGAGTTAATGGCACAAATAACTACATATGGGTATGATCTTGTGGCCATTACAGAAACATGGCTGCAGGGTGACAATGCCTGGGAATTAAACATACCAGGTTATTTAACGATCAGGAAGGACAGGCAGGAAGGAAGGGGAGGTGGGGTGGTTATGTTAATAAAGGAAGGAATCACTGTAATACAGAGAAATGATATTGGGTCAAAAGATCAGGATAATGAAACAGTTTGGGTGGAGGTATGGAATAATAAGGGGAAAAAAACACTAGTGGGCGTAGTCTATAGGCCTCCGAACAGTTGCAACTCTGTTGGACGGAGTATCAATCAGGAAATAGTTGAGGCTTGTAATAAGGGAACATCTATAATTATGGGGGATTTTAACTATCATATTAATTGGACAAATCAAATTGGGCAGGGCTGCCTTGAGGATGAGTTCATTGAGTGTATTAGGGATGGGTTTCTTGAGCAGTATGTAACTGAACCGACCAGGGGGCAAGCAACCTTAGATCTGGTCCTGTGTAACGAGACAGGATTAATTTAAAATGTCCTAGTAAAGGATCCCCTTGGAATGAGTGACCATAACATGGTTGAATTCCATGTTCAATTAGAGGGTGAGAAGGTTGGATCTCAAACAAGCGTGCTAAGCTTGAATAAAGGAGACTATGAAGGTATGAGAGTGGAATTGAGTAGAGTGGATTGGGAAAATAGATTAAAGAGTAAGACGGTACATGATCAGTGGTGTACATTTAAGGAGTTATTTTACAACTTCCAAAAAAAATATATTCCACTGAGAAGAAAAGGGTGTAAAAGAAAAGACAGCCATCCGTGGCTAAGTAAAGAAATTAAGGATAGTATTCGACTAAAAACAAGGGCATATAAGGTAGCCAAATCTAGTGGGAGGATAGAGGATTGGGAAAACTTTAAAAGACAGCAAAAAGTAACAAAAAGATTGATTAAGAAAGGGAAGATAGATTATGAAAGTAAATTAGCAAAAAATATAAAAACAGATAGTAAGAGTTTTTATAGTTATATAAAAAGAAAAAGGGTGGCTAAAGTAAATGTTGGTCCCTTAGAGGATGAGACCGGGAAATTAATGGTGGGAAATATGGAGATGGCAAAAACACTGAATGAATATTTTGTATCAGTCTTTACAGTAGAAGACACTAAGAATATCCCAACACTGGACAAACAGGGGGCTAAAGGGGGGGAGCAGCTAAACATGATCAAAATCACTAAGGAAGTGGTACTCGGTAAAATAATGGGACTCAAGGCGGATAAATCACCTGGACCTGATGGCTTACATCCTAGGGTCTTGAGGGAAGTGGCGGTAGGGATTGTGGATGCATTGGTAATAATTTTCCAAAACTCTCTGGAATCAGCAAAGGTCCCGGCAGACTGGAAAACTGCTAATGTAACACCCTTATTTAAAAAGGGCAGTAGACAGAAGGCTGGAAACTATAGACCGGTTAGCCTAACATCTGTGGTAGGTAAAATATTGGAGTCCATTATTAAGGAGACAGTAACAGGACATTTGGATAATCATAATTTAATAGGACAAAGTCAGCATGGTTTTATGAAGGGGAAGTCATGTTTGACAAATTTACTGGAGTTCTTTGAGGAAGTAACATATAGGGTGGATAAAGTGGAACCAGTGGACGTAGTGTATTTAGACTTCCAAAAGACATTTGACAAGGTGCCACACAAGATTATTGCTTAAGATAAAAAATCACGGGATTGGGGGTAATATTCTGGCATGGATAGAGGATTGGCTATCTAACAGAAAGCAGAGAGTTGGGATAAATGGTTTATTCTCGGACTGGCAATCAGTAACTAGTGGTGTTCCACAGGGGTCAGTGCTGGGTCCCCAACTCTTTACAATCTATATTAACGATTTGGAGGAGGGGACCGAGTGTAACATATCAAAGTTTGCAGATGATACTAAGATGGGAGGGAAAGTAGTGAGTGAGGAGGACATAAAAAACCTGCAAGGGGACATAGACAGGCTAAGTAAGTGGGCAGAGATTTGGCAGATGGAATACAATACTGGAAAGTGTGAGGTTATGCACTTTGGCAGGAAAAATCGTAGAGCAAGTTATTATCTTAATGGCAAGTAACTGGAAAGTACTGAAGTACAAAGGGTTCTGGGGGTCCTGGTGCACGAAACTCAAAAGGTTAGTATGCAGGTGCAGCAAGTGATTAAGAAGGCCAATGGAATGTTGGCTTTCATTGCTAGGGGGATAGAATATAAAAATAGGGAGGTATTGCTTCAGTTGTACAAGGTATTGGTGAGACCGCACCTGGAATACTGCGTACAGTTTTGGTGTCCATACTTAAGAAAGGACATACTTGCTCTCGAGTCAGTACAAAGAAGGTTCACTCGGTTAATCCCGGGGATGAGGGGATGGACATATGAGGAGAGGTTGATAAGATTGGGACTCTACTCATTGGAGTTCAGAAGAATGAGAGGCGATCTTATTGAAACATATAAGATTGTGAAGGGGTTGGATCGGGTGGATGCGGGGAGGATGTTCCCAATGATGGGTGAAACTAGAACTAGGGGGCATAGTCTTAGAATAAGGGGCTGCTCTTTCAAAACTGAGATGAGGAGGAACTACTTCACTCAGAGGGTGGTAGGTCCATGGAATATGCTGCCCCAAAAAGCTGCAGAAGCTACATCATTACATAAATTTAAAACAGAAATAGACAGTTTCCTAGAAGTAAAGGGAATTAAGGGTTACGGGGAGCAGGCAGGAATTTGGACATGAGTCTAGGTTCGGATCGGACATGGCCCTGTGGGTAGCAGAGCGGGCCCAGGGGCCGTGTAGCCTGATCCTGCTCCTATTTCGTGTGTCTAATTCTGTTAGATTCAGGAGATGGTTCTGTGATAGTAGATTGGCGGTTAGGATCAGATCAGCCATGATCTTATTGAATGGCAGAGCAGGCTCGAGGGGCCGATTAGCCTACTCCTGCTCCTATTTCTTATGTTCTTATGTTACCCCATTCCTTCTCATAAATTTCCGAAACTCTTCGGACACAAACTGTGGTCCGTTATCAGAGCAAATCTGCTCTGGCAAGCCGTTCCTGGCAAATATGGTCCATAGGACTGCAATCGTTTTCTCCGTAGTGGTGGAGGACATTTTTATCACCTCAGGCCATTTCGAGTGCGCATCCACTGCTATTAAGAACATTGAGTCCATGAATGGACCAGCAAAATCAATATGCACCATTTCCATGAAGAGGAGGGCCACTCCCATGGGTGTAGAGGGGCATGTGGTGGTGCATTTTGGACCTTCTGGCATCCTGAGCAGCTCTTTGTTAGGTCCTCGATTTGTTGATCGATCCCCGGCCACCACACATAAGCCCTAGCAAGGCTTTTCATTTTCACCCCTCCCAGATGGCCTTCGTGAAGCTCATTGAGCACTCTCTCCCTTAACTTGGGTGGAATTACCACTCGGGATCCACACATCACTGTCCCCTGGCATACTGACAGCTGTTCTCTTCTGGATGAGAATGCTGGCAACAGTGAGTCGCCATGTGTTGGCCATCCCTTCACCGTCAAATCATATACCCGAGACAGTGTCGGATCATTTCGGGTCTCCTTCTCTATATCCGCGTTAGTTACTGGCAAGCGTTCAATTATAGTTGAATAAAATATTTCGACAGGGTCCACTGCTGGTACTTCCTCCGCAGTAGGCAGTGGCAGGCGTGATAGCCCATCAACCCTTATACTCTATTTCATATTGGTTCGCCCCTAGATAAAGGGACCATCTTTGTAGCCGTTGTGCAGTCATCACCGGAACGCCCTTCTTTGGATTAAAGATGGAGACAAGTGGTTGGTGGTCAGTCAGCAAGGTGAACTTCTGCCCGTGCAGATAGTGGTTGAACTTTTTTACTCCCCACACTAGGCTGAGGGCCTCCCTGTCAATTTGGGCGTAGTTGCGCTCGGCTGAGGTTAGTGACCGAGACGCAAAGGCTACTGGCTCTCCAAACCGTCCGGGAATTTGTGCGACAGCACAGCTCCAATACCATAGGGTGATGCATCACACGCCAACCGAATTGGTAGTGCTGGGTTGAAATGAGCCAACACCTCTTTTGATGTGATCAATTCTTTGCACTTCTGGAAAGCTCGTTTACATTCGTCATTCCACTTCCATGGTACCCCCATTTGCAGTAGGGGGCATAATCTTAGAATAAGGGGCTGCTCTTTCAAAACTGAGATGAGGAGGAACTACTTCACTCAGAGGGTGGTAGGTCCATGGAATATGCTGCCCTAAAAAGCTGTAGAAGCTACATCATTACATAAATTTAAAACAGAAATAGACAGTTTCCTAGAAGTAAAGGGAATAAAGGGTTACGGGGAACGGGCAGGAATTTGGACATGAGTCTAGGTTCGGATCGGTCATGGCCCTGTGGGTAGCGGAACGAGCCCAGGGGCCATGTAGCCTGATCCTGCTCCTATTTTGTGTGTCTAATTCTGTTAGATTCAGGAGATGGTTCAGTGATAGTAGATTGGCGGTTAGGATCAGATCAGCCATGATCTTATTGAATGGCGGAGCAGGCTCGAGGGGCCGATTGGCCTACTCCTGCTCCTATTTCTTATGTTCTTATGTTCTTATGAAAGGTTTCAGACAGAAATACCTAGGAGTGAGTTACAAGAGAGTAATTAAATCCAAGAGGTGGGTGATGATTGATGTCATCTAATTTCATTAGATTTACTCAAAGGGCTGAATGACATCGTAAACAGAGAGAATAAAGTTTATATATTTTTTTTCTCTCCCACATGGCAGCTGTCTTTCATTCTGCCAGTGCCATTTACACTTCATCTCGAGCCATCTTTTGTTTCTTAACTTGTCCCATTACCATCTCCTTTTGCCTCGCACCATCTCTTAATCTCTCTTAATGTCTCTTAATCTCTCCTGCCTTCCATCCTATCACAGACCTTCCCTTTTGTTCTTTCCTCCCCTCCCCCCTTTCTCTGCCCCTGCACTTGCTTAAAAATCTGTTCCATCTCCAGCTTTTTCCAGTTCTGATGAAAGGTCATCGACCTGAAACTTTAACTCTGTTTCTCTCTCCACAGATACTGCCTGACCTGCTGAGTATTTCCAGCATTTTCTGTTTTTATTTCAGATTTCCAGCATCTGCAGTATTTTGCTTTTGTAAGAATAAAGTTTGATTAGTTTCCAGTTGTCATATGCTGACTCTGTACTCCATGATGGTGCTCACGCCGGTAGCATAAGCAACCGTGTACAATTACCATAGCTTTATTGAGAAATCTTCAGCAGCTGAGTACCAGCAGCTCCCTACATAACAGCACTGCGGGAGTACCTTCACCACACGGACTGCAGCGATTCAAGAAGGTGGCTCATCACCACCTTCTCAAGGGCAACTAGGGATGGGCAATAAATGCTGGCATTGCCAGCGACACCCACATCCCGTGAATGAATAAATAAAAAAGAATTTAAAATCCTAATGCTGGTATACATTACACAGATTTACCAGTGAAGGCATTATAATAGCATACTACTACATGGTCAATAACCCTTAGTAAACCAGCTGCCTGAGTCAAACTGCATTCACAACAGCAGTAATCCGGTGTGGTAGTTCTAGGGGTGGGGATCTTTGTGGATGTATTAAAAAACTCTTGCCAGCAAGTTTAGAATTTGACTAAAAAGAAAGAAAGACTTGCATTTATATAGCACCTTTCACAACCTCAGGTTGTCCCAAAGCACTTTACAGCAAATGAAGTATTTTTGGATTGCAGTCACTGTTGTAATGTAGGAAACGCAGCCGCTAATTTGCGCACAGCAAGCCCCCACAGTGTGATAATGCACAGATAATCTGTTTTGGTGATGTTGGTTGAGGGATAAGTATTGGCCAGAATACCGGGATGAACTCACTTGCTCTTCCTATAGACAGTTAAGAATTCCTAACTGTAGCTATTCTGGGTGGGTTTTGTCAATTGTAGCCCCCATTAGCTCCAGGCACTGAAACATATTTTGATGGACCAGAATGCATTTTCTACATTAAGGTGAAAATTAATTATGAATATATATTCACCCATGATTTTTAATGATGTGCAGTGTCTACGGCAAGCCATTTATCAGTACAAAAGCTTTGCATCTGGTGCATTTATCATGCTTCAGTGTTGTTACAAGCAAAATCATGTGTCACATTTGCAATTGATTAACTCACATGTTCCTAAAAGAGCAATAACCCATCATTGAACAGATAGTGAATCTAACAGTGAGCAAGAGGTATTAAAAATGTGCCAAAAAAGGCAGTCATTTTCAACTGGTTTCTTCTGATCTTGATAGCCTCATGTCTCTTTCAGGGACGGAGCTGAGGTTTTATAAAAAGCTGCAAATCTGAAGCTAAATTTCTCAGAGCAACATCAATTAGCATCTAATTGACCTGACAATATGCCCAATTACATTGCTTTGCCACTAGATTGCCTCTCTTTAAAGCAACTAAATCCATCTGAAATAGGTTTTAAATGTGTTCCTTAATCCAGCTGGTATAGCCTTTTTAAAATTCATTCATGGGATGTGGGTGTCATTGGCAAGGCCAGAATTTATTGCCCATCCCTAATTTCCTTTGAGCAGGTGGTGGTTGTATTGATTTCTTTGTGGGTTCAATGACGAGACATTTATGAAAGAGAATGTCTTTTAATCTAAAGTCTGTTCAACTCTTTATACAGCTTTACAGGAGACACGATGCTAGTGATGCATCTAGAACGAAACTGAAACTAAACTCAAACTGCTTGTCTCTCACATGACCTCTGCTGGTCAGGCATAAGTAATCAATACATGCAAACATGCTGGTAAGACATGATAATCAAACAGGCAAATAACATCACTATTTGCTGATATCATTACATCTCCCTTTCTTAAAACAAAAGTATTTTACTTTTAACTAACAACATGTTTTCTTTGTATTAATCTGCATTTTAACTGTAACACTTAATGAACTTACATTATCATTATCATGATCAAGGTTTTTTAACCTTGCTTTGTGTGTTCACATGAAATATGTCAATACACTAGAACTTGAAGAAAGAATAAGATAACATTACTTCCTTCTATAACAATAGTCCTTAAATTTGCTCAATGAGTCTCTCAGGAGGCTTCACGTGTCTTGAGGATTTTCTGATTGATTGTCCTTGAATCTGAGTTGTTGCCTCAGATGATTGGTTCTCAGCTGTGTGATCAGGTTGTTCAACAGTATCAGTCTCTTGACCTGCTGTGGCTGGTCCCATGAGAAGATCTCGACAATTTCTTCTCAGAACAGCACCCTCATCTGTCTGAATGGTGTATGATCTTGGTTGAACTTCACTCAGGACAGTTCCCTTCTGAGTCCATGTGTTTGTTTTGTCTTTCAACCTTACTTGGTCACCAGTGTGGAGTTCAGGTAGGTTTTGTGTTCCTCTGTCATAGTAGTACTTTTGCTTTTCTTTCTGTTGTTCTTTGAACTTCCTCACTTTCTCCCCCTCTTTTGTTTTCAGGAGGTTCTCCGGGATGGGTAGGTTTGACGTTAGCCGACGTCCCATCAGGAGTTGGGCTGGTGACATACCACACTCGAGCGGCGTTGTGCGGTATACAAGCATGCTCTGGTAGAAGTCAGTTCCACTGTCTTTTGCCTTGTACATCAGTCTTTTCACTGTCTGGACCGATTTTTCCACTAGACCATTGGACTGTGGAAAGTGAGGACTTGACGTTGTGTGGACAAAGTCCCACTCTTTGGCAAAGTGTCGGAAACTTGCATTGTAAAACTGGGGTCCGTTGTCTGTGAAGACCTCACTTGCCACGCCATGTCTGGAGAATATGGCTTTCATACATGTTATCACAGCATCTGCAGTAGTGGTGTACAGTCTACAAACCTCTGGATACAGGGAGTAATAGTCTGTGACTACAAGATAGTCCTTCCCTTGACATACGAATAGGTCAGCGCCTACCTTCTGGTAAGGTCTGTCTGGCGCTGGGTGTGGCTTTAGTGGTTCTACCGGATTGCTTGCTCGATATTTCAGGCATATTGTGCAGTTTGACACCTCATTTGTCACATCTTGGTTGATTCGTGGCCAGTACATCACCTCTCGTGCTCTTTTCTTACACTTTTCGATTCCCAGATGTCCTCCATGGATCTTTTTTAACATCTCTTTTCTCAGACTCTTTGGGATAACTATTTTACTTCCTTTGTAGATGATGTCTTCGACCACTGATAGTTCCGCCCTGCAGTTCCAGTACTCTGCCATGTCAGGTGAGCAGTCTTGCTTCATGTTGGGCCATCCATCCAAGATGCTTTTCCTCAGTCGTCTCATTGTTTCATCTTTGTTTGTCTCAGTCTTTATGAGCTCCATTTTTGCATCTGCTATGGGCAGTGCACTTGTGATCATGTCCACGTAGGCGTTCACTTTTTCATCCATTGTGGTGTTTGCGGGCTCACTTGGGTCAACAGCTCTGGACAACGTGTCTGCTGTATACATCAGCTTACCCGGTGTGTACGCAACATTCAGTGTATAGCGTTGCAGCCTGATCATCATTCTTTGTATTCTAAGCGGACAGCTATTCAGTGGCTTTTGGAACAATGCAATCAAGGGCTTATGGTCAGTCTCTACACTGATTGCTTGTCCTGCCACAAACTGGTGAAATCTTTCACAGGCGTATGTGATGCTGAGCAGCTCCTTTTCTATTTGAGCATATCGCGTCTCCGCGTCTGTCATTGAGCGCGATGCATATGCAATAGGTTGCCAGTAGTCATATTGTTGCAGAAGAACGGCACCGAGCCCACTCTGTGATGCATCTGATGATATCTTGATGGGTCTCGCTGGGTCATAAAACCTCAGAACTGGTTCCTCTGTGAGCAGTTTCTTTAGATCGCTCCATGACTTCTCATGCTCATGATTCCATTCCCATTCTATGTTCTTTTCAGTTAGTCTTCTCAGTGGCGCCATCTTTTCTGAGAGGTTGGATATGAATTTACCCATGTAGTTGATCATTCCATTAAACCTCTGCACGTCCTTTTTGCATTGTGGCCTTGGCATATTCTCAATGGCGGACACCTTTCTGGGATCTGGTCTGATGCCCTCACTGCTAAGGATATCTCCCACGAATGTCAGTTCTGTCAACCCGAGCTGGCATTTCTCTCTATTCAGCTTCAGGTTTGTTTTCCTTGTTGCTTCCAGCACTTTTTTCAGTCTCTCGTCATGCTCAATTCTCGTGGTTCCCCATACTATGATGTCATCCATTGATGTACCAACTCCCTCCAGGTGCTCATAGATCATATGGATTGTTTTGTGATACACTTCAGGAGCTGAGGCAATGCCAAATGGTAACCTTAGGAATCTGTATCTGCCAAATGGACTGTTGAACGTGCACAGTCTTGAACTTGCTTCGTCCAGCTTCATCTGCCAAAATCCTGATGATGCATTTAACTTGCTGAAATATTTTGCATTTGCAAACTGTGCCATGATTTCCTCACGTGTAGGAAGCTTGAAGTGCTCTCTCTTTATTGCTCTGTTTAGATCTCTTGGATCCAGGCAAATTCTGAGCTTTCCATTCTTTTTGTCCACTACGACGAGGGAACTCACCCACTCAGTTGGCTCATCTATCTTCTGAATCACGTTCAGGCTTTCCATCCTGTCCAACTCTGCCTTCAGTTGCTTTTGAAGAGCAAACAGAACTTTTCTGCATGGATGTATGACCGGTGTCATACTTTTATCTACTCTGATCGTGTGTTCTCCTGGAATGCAGCCTAGACCCTTAAATAGGTCTTTGTACTCTTTCATGAGTTCATCATAGACTGTCTCTCCTTCGCTTTCCACAATGAGGACTCTCTTTACCAGGTTCAGTCTCTCACAGGCTTTTAAACCTAGTATGGCTTGCACATCCTTTGGCACCACGATTAATGCTAGCGTGTGCTCTCTGTCCTTGTGTGTTACTTTGACAATGCATCTTCCTTTCACTGGTATATCAGTACCTGAGTATCCTGTCACTTTCACTTTGATTCCATGTATCTTTGGTCTGGGTCTAATTTTCTTAAAATCAGTCTCTGATATCACATTAACTTGTGCTCCAGTATCCAATTTAAATGGAATGTGTATGTCATTCACTTTTAGTGTCAACATCCAGTCTCTTTCTTCTTTTTTGTTTTCAGACACAACATCTACATAGAACTCCTCTATCTTGCTTTCATCTACTGCATGGACCTTGCTTTGTTGCGCTTGGTTCTTACAGCAACGGGCATAATGGTTGTTCTTGTTGCAACTATTGCATGTTTTACCATATGCTGGACACTTTTTTTGTGTATGCTGTGTACCGCATCGACTACATGACTTTCGATTGTCCCTTTCATTTTCGTTCGCTGGCCACGCCTCTTTTTTCACATTGGTGCTCTTTTTGTTAAACGGTTTGTGTCCGTTCTTACTCACTGCATCCACGTTGCAGCTACTGTCACTGAACAGCTCCTTTGCCTGCAACTTCACAGTCTCTGTAGCCCTACACGGTGCTATGGCTTTTCCCAGGTCTAGATCTTGCTCTCTTAGCAGTCTTTCCCTTAGACCATTATCTGGAATACCACACACCAGTCTGTCTTTTATCAGCGAGTCTGTCAGTCCCCCAAATTCACATGTTTTGCTTCGGTTTCTCAGTTCAGTCACATACTGATCAATAGTCTCACCCGTTTTCTGTACACATGTGAAAAATCTGTGCCTCTGAAATGTCATGTTACGTTTAGGTATGCAGTAGGCCTCAAACTGTTCCATTATTTTATCTAGCTTCATTTTGTCTCCATTAGCAGCGAATGTGAAGTTATTATACACCTCCAGCGCTTCATCACCCACGACATGTAAGAACACTGACGATTTTTTATTATCACTTTTCTCGTCAGCTCCGATTGCCGCTAAATACAACTCTACACGTTGTTTGAATCTCCTCCAATTTTCAGCCACATTACCTGTCAACTGAAGCGTCGCCGGTGGGTGTAAACCTTCCATTTTTTCACTTCGTTAGCTATTCTCCAATGGTAAGCAACGATATTCTATTTTGGCTTGCTAATTTGTGGAGAGCTGATTTAACTTCAGATTTTTTCTCTTCATCTCTTTCAATCACTTCTGACACCATGTATTGATTTCTTTGTGGGTTCAATGACGAGACATTTATGAAAGAGAATGTCTTTTAATCTAAAGTCTGTTCAACTCTTTGTACAGCTTTACAGGAGACACGATGCTAGTGATGCATCTAGAACGAAACTGAAACTAAACTCAAACTGCTTGTCTCTCACATGACCTCTGCTGGTCAGGCATAAGTAATCAATACATGCAAACATGCTGGTAAGACATGATAATCAAACAGGCAAATAACATCACTGTTTGCTGATATCATTACAGTGGTGAGCCGCCTTATTGAACCGCTGCAGTCCATGAGGTGAAAGTACTCCCACAGTGCTGTTAGGGAGGGAGTTCCAGGATTTTGACCGAGTGACGATGAAGGAACCACAATGTGCCGGTGGTGGAGGGAGTGAATGTTTAAGGTGGTGGATGGGGTGCCAATCAAGCAGGCTGCTTTGTCCTGGATGGTGTGGAGCTTCTTGAGTGTTGTTGGAGCTGCACTCATCCAGGCAAGTGGAAAGTACTCCATCCAGCCTTCCCTCTAATTTTCCTTTGTGCGCGGCCCCTTTAAATTTGCTTCCGGACGTATCTTTTCCAGCGGCAGCAGCCGGTGAGCAGCCTGCACGGGACCTCCCGATCGAGTCGCAGCCACGCGCCCGCACAGCTTAGGGGGAACCTTGCATCACACTCCTGACTTGTGCCCTATAGGTGGTGGAAAGGATTTGGGGAGTCAGGAGGTGAGTCACTTGCCTCAGAATGCCTAGCCTCTGACCTGCTCTTGTAGCCACAGTATTTATGTAGCTGGTCCAGTTAAGTTTCTGGTCAATGGTGACCCCCAGGATGTTGATGGTGGGGGATTCGGTGATGGTAATCCCGTTGAATGTCAAGGGGAGGTGGCTAGACTTTGTTTTGTTGGAGATGGTCATTGCCTGGCACTTATGTGGCGCGAATGTTACTTGTGTCTGGGTTACCTGAAATTATGGTCATGGTAGTAACACTGTTGCTCTGGTCGCTATGTCTCATGTTGTCTGGTAAATGGAGCCAACCATTGCCAATCTTTTTAAAACAAATTTTTATTCGTTTTATGGGATCTGGGCATCACTGGCAATGCCAGCATTTATTGCCCATCCCTAGTTGCCCTTGAGAAGGTGGTGGTGAGTCACCTTCTTGAAACGCTGCAGTCCGTGTGGTGATGATACTCCCACAGTGCTGTTAGGTAGGGAGTTCCAGGATTTTGACCCAACGACGATGAAGGATCGGCGATATACTTCTGAGTCAGGATGGTGTGTAACTTGGAGGTGGTGGTGTTCCCATGCACCTGCTGCCCTTGTCCTTCTAGGTGGAAGATGTCACGGGTTTGGGAGGTGCTTCCGAAGAAGACTTGGCGAGTTGCTGCAGTGCATCTTGTAGATGGTGCACACTGCAGCCACGGTACGCCAGTGGTGGAGGGAGTGAATGTTTAAGGTGGTGGATGGGATGTCAATCAAGCGGGCTGCTTTGTCCTGGATGGTGTTGAGTGTCTTGAGTGTTGCTGGAGCTGCACTCATCCAGGCAAGTGAAGAGCATTCCATCACACTCCTTACTTGTGCCTTGTAAATGGTGGAAAGTCTTTGGGGAGTCAGGAGGTGAGACACTCGCCGCAGGATAGTTAGCCTCTGACCTGCTCTTGTTGCCACAGTATTTATGTGGCTGGTCCAGTTATGTTTCTGGTTAATGGTGACCCCCAGGATGTTGATAGTGGGGGATTCGGCGATGGTAATGCCACTGTGGGAGTGCCATCACAACACGGGCTGCAGCGTTTCAAGAAGGCGGCTCACCACCACCTTCTCAAGGGCAACTAGGGATGGGCAATAAATGCTGGCATTGCCAGCGACGCCCAGTTAGACTCTCGCTTGTTGGAGATAGTCATTGTCTGGCACTTCTGTGGCGTGAATGCTACCTGCCACTTGTCAGCCCAAGCCTGAACATCGTCCAGGCCTTGTTGCATGCGGGCATGGACTGCTTCAATATCTGAGGAGTTATGAATGGCGCTGAACACTGTGCAGTCATCAGCGAACGTCCCTATTTCTGATCTTATGTTGGAGGGAAGGTCATTGATGAAGCAGCTGAAGATGGTTGGGCCTAGGACACTGCCCTGAGGAACTCCTGCAGCGATGTCCTCAGGCTATGATGATTGACCTTCAACCACCAGAACCATCTTCCTTTGTGCTAGGTATGACTCCAGCCAGTAGAGCATTTTCCCTGATTCCCATTGACTTCAGTATTACTAGGGCTCCTTGATGCCAGACTTGGTCAAATGCTGCCTTGTTGTCAAGGGCATTCACTCTCACCTCACCTCTGGAATTCAGCTCCTTTGTCCATGTTTGGACCAAGGCTGTAATGAGGTCGGGAGCCGAGTGGTCTTGGCTGAACCCAAACTGGGCATCAGTGAGCAGGTTATTGGTGAGTAAGTGCTGCTTGATAGCACTTTCGATGACACCTTCCATCACTTTGCTGATGATTGAGAGTAGACTGAAGGGGCAGTAATTGACTGGGTTGGATTTGTCCTGCTTTTTGTGGACAGGACATACCTGGGCAATTTTCCACATTGTCGGATAGATGCCAGTATTGTAGCTGTACTGGAACAGCTTGGCTAGGGGCGCGGCTAGTTCTGGAGCACAAGTCTTCAGCACGATAGCCGGGATGTTGTCGAGGCCCACAGTCTTTGCTGTATCCAGTGCGCTCAGCCGTTTCTTGATATCATGTGGAGTGAATCGAATTCGTTGAAGACTGGCTTCTGTGATGGTGGGGACCTCAGGAGTAGGCCGATATGAATCATCCACTTGGCACTTCTGGCTGAAGTTGGTTGCAAACAGTTTGATCTGATCCGTTGATTGTGGGATCGCTTAGCCCTGTCTATAGCATGCTGCTTCTATTGTTTAGCATGCATGTAGTCTATGAAGGAATGAGCCATACCTATTCAGAAAAATACACCATCCTATGAACAGAATTTTGATTTTATTAAAACATGACATACTGGGTCTGGAAGTCTGGAAGCCTTAATAAACAAAAGCTGTAAATGGCATACAAGCTTTTGAGATAAGATCCGTTATTGACACTGAAAGGCAAGACACGAGTCTGAATGCTGCAAGCTGAACTGACTGTAAGAATAGCAGGGGTCAACAGAAAAATGACTAGACATAATTAGCTTACATCAGCAGAAAACTTCAAAGGACATACCACTGAAAAAAGGGTATAAAAATTGGACTTTCAAAAAGGAAGACAGAAGTCGCTGGAAGGGGCAAAGTGATTCTCGGCTTCAGAACCACTCTGTAAGCCTACAACTCTTCGAGTCTCGGATAATCAAAGGTATTTGATTTGGTGGATATCCTGGATTAAGAATAAGTAGAAATGTAAAAATGTAACAAAGTTAAGATTTGAGAATAAGGATCTCTTATGATCAGAATTGTAAGCTATTTGTTTTTGGAACTGTTAAAGTTGCGATTGACTCACCAGCTGTGAACTGCATGTCGGTTCTTTAATAAATCTATATATTTTTAGAATTGTCTCACATAGTACTTCTGTATCAAACTTGCAAACTCAATCACTGTACACTCTTTGGTGAGGAGTTGCAGAATTCTGGGGGAGTTTTCCGGACCCTCATAATATCCGGAAGGTTACAGACTAGTTAAACTTATTAAAAGTGCTATCTGGAGGACGGTAACATTTTCAGGTCATTCCTTTCCTTTAGGAAGAGATAGTCTGGACCTTTAGACCCAATTAAGCGTCTGTAGGATTCAGCTACCTCTAACTTTAGTTGAAGGTGAACGTTTGCTATCATCTGGGGAATACGCCTGATCCGGGGTAGCCCGAAAAGGGCTAGGACTAGTAATTATCCCTTCAGTCCTGAGTTGCAGCTTCCCCAGGTTGGCACCTCATTTTTAGGTACGCCTGGTGTTGCTCCTGGCATGCTCTTCTACACTCCTTGTAGAACTAGGGTTGGTCCCCTGGCTTGGTGGTAATGATAGAGTGAGGAAATTTACCAGGTCATGAGGTTACAGATTGTGGTGGAATACAATTCTGCTGCTGCTGATGGCCCACAGCGCCTCATGGATGCCCAGTTTTGAGCTGCTAGATCTGTTCTGAATCTATCCCATTTAGCACGGTGGTAGTGCCACACAACATGATGGAGGGTGTCCTCAGTGTGAAGACCGGACTTTGTCTCCGCAATGACTGTGTGGTGGTCACTGCTGCCAATACTTTCATGGACAGATGCATCTGCGACAGGTAGATTGGTGAGGATGAGGTCAAGTAGGTTTTTCCCTCGTGTTGGTTCACTCACCACCTGTAGTAGGCCCAGACTGGCAGTTATATCCTTCAGGAGTTGGCCAGCTCGGTCAGTAGTGGTGCTACCGAGCCACTCTTGGTGATGGACATTGAAGTCCCCCACCCAGAGTACATTCTGTGCCCTTGCTACGCTCAGTGCTTCTTCCAAGTGGTATTCAGCATGGAGCAGTACTGATTCATCAGCTGAGGGAGGGCGGTAGGTAGTAATCAGCAGGAGGTTTCCTTGCCCATGCTTGACCTGAAGCCATGAGACTTCATGGAGTCTGGAGTCAATGTTGAGGACACCCAGGGCCACTCCTTCCCGACTGTATACCACTGTGCCACCACCCCTGGTGGGTCTGTTCTGCCGGTGGGACAAGACATACCCAGGGATGGTGATGGAGGAGTTTGGGACATTGGCTGAAAGGTATGATTCTGTGAGTATGACTATGTCAGGCTGTTGCTTGACTAGTCTGTGGGACAGATCTCCCAATTTTGGCACAAGTCCCCAGATGTTGGTGAGGAGGACTTTGCAGGTTTGGCTGGGCTGGGTGTGCCATTGCCATATCCGTAGCTGGTGCCGAGGTCGATGCCGGGTGGTCCGTCCGGTTTCATTCTTATTATTTTGTTTCATAGCGATTAGTTACAACTGAGTGACTTGCTAGGCCATTTCAGAGAGCAGTTAAGAGTCAACCACATTGCTGTGGGTCTGGAGGCAAGTTGTTGTGTTAGAACCATGTGCATTAAGATTATTCCATAACAAAGTGTAAAAAAAAGATTTGTTGTAAATAACAATTACCCCATTGTTCTCAATCTTTGTCAAGGAAGCAATTTTTCATTCCATAGAAATTGCACTGAATGAAAAGAAAAACATTTTTGGGGATACGCTCCAAGGACTTGAGCACATAAAGCTAGGCTGACACTCCAGTGCTGAGGGAGTGCTGCACTGTTGGAGGTGCCATCTTTCGGATGAGACATTAAACCGAGACCCCGTCTGCTCTCTCAGTTGGACGTAAAAGATCCCGTGGCACTATTTCGAAGAAGAGCAGGGGAGTTATCCCCAGTGTCCTGGCCAATATTTATCCCTCAACCAACATAACAAAAACAGATTATCTGGTCAGGATCACATTGCTCTTTGTGGGACTTTGCTGTGCGCAAATTGGCTGCCGCATTTCCACATTAGAACAGTGACTCCACTTCAAAAGTACTTAATTGACTGTAAAGCACTTTGAGACATCCGATGGTTGTGAAAGGCGCCATATAAATGCAAGTCTTTCTTTTTCTTTTTTTATAATTAACATATACCTGTATATAATTTTATGTGCATGTTATTTTAATGTGACTGAGATATGTATGGATCTGCTAATAATAATGGAAAGCATAGTAGCAGATCCATACATATCAGTCACACTGAAAGAACATTTATGTAAAGTTACATGTATGCTAATTGTTTCCCCAATAAATGTTTCTTCTCATCAGAAATGTTTGTGCAGGTTCCATGTGCATATATATGTTTGTATGAGTGCAGTCTGAGCAAGTGACATAACTTTACAATGCAGGCGTACTATAACTCCTTCCTCAGTGTAAGCTGATATAGCTTTTAATATGAAACTTTTTGGCTTCTAAGCATTTCTTTGCAGTGTTGTGTAATAATAGGATATATGTGCAACCAGTCTACGCACAGTAAAAGGCAGGTATGCCATTAAAGGATCATTTGCTGTTTTGGAAATGCTACTGGCAGATGGGGCTTGCAACTTTAAGGACCTGATTCTCAGCCAGTACTGAAACTGATCCATTACTCATTTAGAAAATTACATAAGGAATAAACAAAAACAACCATTTTAATTAAATTTATATATGTGGCTACCTTTGATCTACAATATAGAAGTATTGCTGGAAGTCACTTCATCAGATTTCCCACAATCGGTTGATATTGCTGAAACTAAGGAACACAATGGTCACTTTTAGTGGCCTTGTCACCTAATGCAATGCTGCTACAACAACAACAACAACTTGTATGTATATAGCACCTTCAACACAGTAAAACCTGTTTGGCATAAAAATAAAACAAAAAAGGTGAATCAACCATGGCTAACAAGGGAAATTAGGGATAGCATAAGATCCAAGGAGAGGACATATAAATTGGCCAGAAAAAGCAGCAAACCTGAGGATTGGGAGCAGTTTAGGATTCAACAAAGGAGGACAAAGGGATTAATTAAGAGGGGGAAAATAGAGTATGAGAGTAAGCTTGCAGGGAACATAAAAACTGACTGTAATAGCTTCTATAGATATGTGAAGAGAAAAAGATTGGTGAAGTCAAGCGTAGCTCCCTTGCAGTCAGAATCAGGGGAATTTATAATGGGGAACAAAGAAATGGCTGACCAATTAAATACATACTTTGGTTCTGTCTTCACAAAGGAGGACACAAATAACCTCCCAGAGATGTCGGGGAACATAGGGTCTAATGAGAGGGAGGAACTGAATGAAATCAGTATTTGTCGGGAAATGGTGTTAGGAAAATTGACGGGATTGAAGGCCGATAAATCCCCAGGGCCTGATAATCTACATCCTAGGGTACTTAAGGAGGTGGCCCTAGAAATAGTAGATGCATTGCTGGTCATCTTCCAAAATTCTATAGACTCTGCAACAGTTCCCATGGATTGGAGGGTAGCTAATGTTACCCCACTGTTCAAAAAAGGTGGTAGAGAGAAAACGGGGAATTATAGACCGGTAAGCCTGACATCGGTAGTGGGGAAAATGCTAGAGTCCATTATAAAAGATGTAATAGCAGAGCAGTTGGAAAACAGTGACAGGATCGGACAAAGTCAACATGGATTTACAAAAGGTAAATCGTGCTTGACTAATCTACTGGAATTTTTTGAGGATGTAACTGGTAAAATAGATAAGGGAGAACCAGTGGATGTGGTGCATTTGGACTTTCAGAAGGCTTTCGATAAGGTCCCGCATAAGAGATTAGCATGTAAAGTTAAGGCACATGGGATTGGGGGCAAGGTACTGACTTGGATAGAGAACTGGTTGGCAGACAGGAAGCAAAGAGTTGGAATAAATAGGTCTTTTTCCGAGTGGCGGGCAGTGACTAGTGGGGTACCGCAGGGATCGGTCCTAGGACCCCAGCTATTCACAATATATATTAATGATCTAGACGAGGGAACTAGATGTAATATCTCCAAGTTTGCAGATGATACAAAGCTGGGTGGACATGTGTGCTGTGAGGAGGATGCCGAGAAACTCCAGTATGATTTGGACAGGTTAGGTGATTGGGCAGATGCATGGCAGATGCAGTATAATGTGGATAAATGCGAGGTTATCCACTTTGGTGGCAAAAATAGGAAGGCAGATTATTATCTGAATGGCAATAGATTGGGAGAAGGGGAAGTGCAACGAGACCTGGGTGTCCTTGTGCACCAGTCACTGAAAGTAAGCATGCAGGTGCAGCAGGCGGTTAAGAAGGCAAATGGTATGTTGGCCTTCGTAGCGAGAGGGTTCGAGTACAGGAACAAGGATGTCTTGTTGCAGTTGTACAGGGCCTTGGTGAGATCACATCTTGAGTATTGTGTGCAGTTTTGTTCGCCTTATCTGAGGAAGGATATTCTTGCCATAGAGGGAGTGCGGCGAAGATTCACCAGACTGTTACCTGGGATGGCAGGAATGACGTATGAGGAGAGATTGGGTCAATTGGGCTTATACTCGCTGGAGTTTAGAAGAATGAGAGGGGATCTCATTGAAACTTATAAAATTCTAACAGGACTAGACAGACTTGATGCAGGAAGGATATTCCCGATGGCCAGGGATTCCAGAACCAGGGGTCACAGTCTAAGGATAAGGGGTAAGCCATTTAGGACAGAGATGAGGAGGAATTTCTGCACCCAGAGAGTGGTGAACCTGTGGAATTCTCTACCACAGAAGGCAGTTGAGGCCAAGTCATTAAATGTATTCAAGGGGGAGTTAGATATATTTCTTAAGGCTAAATGGATCAAGGGATATGGGGAGAAAGCAGGGACAGGGTACTAAATTTGGATGATGAGCCATGATCTCATTGAAAGGCGGAGCAGGGTCGAGGGGCCGAATGGCCTATTCCTGCTCCTATCTTCTATGTAAAACATCCCAAAGTGCTTCACAGGAGTGTTATGAAACAAACTTTGCCCACTGAGCCACATAAGGAGATATTAGGGCTGATGACCAAAAGCTTGGTCAAAGAGGTAGGTTTTAAGTAGAGGTTTAGGGAGGGAATGCCAGAGCTTAGGGCCTTGGAAGCTGAAGGTACGGCCGCCAATGGTGGAGTGATTAGAATCGGGAATGCTCAAGAGGCCAGAATTGGAGGAACGCAGAGATCTCAGAGGGTTGTAGAGCTGGAGGAGGTTACAGAGATAGGGAGGGGCAAGCCATGGAGGGATTTGAAAACAAGGATGAGAATTTTGAAATCGAGGTGTTGCTTAACCGGGAGCCAATGTAGGTCAGTGAGCACAGGGGTGATGGATGATCTTGATACGGAAGGTAAAACGGGGGAAGGCTGTCCAGATAGTGCGTTGGGCTAGTCAAGTCTAGAGGTAACAAAGGCATGGATTAGGGTTTCAGCAGCAGATAAGCTGAGGCAGGGGCAAAGACGGGCAATGGTCTTAGGCGGAGGTGGAATTAGACGGTCTTGGTGATGTAATGAATGTGGGGTCTGAATCTGATTTCAGAGTCAAAAACGTAACCAAGTTTGCGAATGGTCTGGTTCAGAATTTCCTATTGGGTTTATTACTGACTATCTTTTATATTTGTGTCTTTCTGTTTGCATTCCCCCATGAGCAGAAACATGTTACTCTAGGTCTACCCTACAAAACCCTTTCATAATTTCGCCCCTCAGCCTTCTCTTTTCTCTAGAAAAGAGCCCCAGCCTGTTCAGTCTTTCCTGATAGTTATCACCTCTCAGGCTTACAGATTGCTTTTGCAATGGTTGACCTGACTATGGGAAAAAGCCATGTGCTACACCACAAACCGTGGCCATCAAGATATTTAGACAAGCCTGAGCAAAACCATGAGTATAAACTTAAGGGATTAGCCTAAGATAGATCTTTGTTTTCCAAAAGGATATGCATTTTGGGGAGTCAGAAGGTGTTTTGTTTTATTGTTGTTGAAGCCAATTCTAAGTCCTGCATGAACCGAAGATGTTATTTAATTTTAATGTTGATTTTCTAGTATATAATAAATGATTGTTTTTCTTTTTCAGTCTGAAAACCCCCCACTTTTTTCTAATCTCAAGGAGGCTTGTTTAACCTTTGAGTGCTTCCAGGACTAATTACATCAGCAACACCACTTCAGTTGTGTTTACCAGCATCAATTTTTGTGAATTGTCCAGTGAAGACATTTCCACTTCAAAGCTGCAAAGGAAATTTGGTACAAAATCATTCTAACATGAAATCTGATCATTCTTTATAGACATTAATTGTTTTTGTATCTTCACACTCTTCCCTTGGAGAATAGCATGAAGTAATGGATTGACAGGCTGATTAACAGTCTGACAGAACACTCCTTCCATGGTGTAGTGTATGTACCTTTAAGAGGAGAACTACTTTTACAGCTCCTGTGTACTGTAGTATCGGCAGTGACCACACCTGTATATAAACCCTGAGGAGGGATCTGTACTGTTAGTTTTTAGAATACCCTCATCCAGTAAATACCTGTTGATTGTTCATCTGCAGTCTCCGTCTATTTATTGAAGAACACCATACCTCAAGATTCACGGATATAACAGTGGCGACGAGGCAGATTCGAACCTACCTGCAACTCTGCATTTCCTCCCAGGGATTCGCTCCTGGAGGACAGTGGAAGAAAGTCGAGGCCAGAAGCATGGGCGTCGACCACGAGCAACGCCCAGTCATCCAGCAGAGATTGAGCATTGCAGGGGAGGCTGTTGAGAGCTGGGCTTGGTTCTCCAGTCACGACAATCCAGCGCAACAGGCTGGCAATAGGTACGGCGCAGACCCTTCCCGGACAGCGGCGGCTGGAGCCGACTGACGGCACAGAAAAGGCCGAGCAGCGTCAACGGGGTAAGAGAGAGGGTAAAGCGCACAGGGCGCAGCTGGGGGTTGAAGACCGAGCGGCGTCGACGGAAAACAAAAAGAGAGAGAGGGTACAGCACAGCTGGGGTTCAGGACCGAGCGGCGTCAAGGAGAGAGGTGTGCAGGAAAATGCGCAGAGCGCAGCCAGTGCTCAAGGGCTGAGCAGCGTCCGCGGGGGAAGAAAGGAAGCGCGGGAGACGCCATTTGAACAGCAGTGGAGAAGAAGGGAGAGCGCGGGAGACGCCATTTTTGAAGCCGCAACAGAGAAGAAGGGCGAGCGTGGGAAGAAAGGGAAGAAAGGGAGATGCCATTTTGAGCCAGCGGAGAAGAAGGGAGAGCGCGGGAGACGCCATTTTAGCCAGTCTAACCACACCCAGGGATGCCAAAGAGTGGCAGTGTCACAGCGTTCGACAATGAAGTCAAAGATTGGGCGACATATGTAGAACGCATTGAAGTGTACTGCAAGGCGAATGAAGTGCCAGATGCCAGGAAAGCACGGGTATTGTTGAATTCCATGGGTGCAAAAACGAATGGCTTACTGCGAAACCTAGTAACCCCAGAGAAGCCAGTGGATAAGGATTTTGAAAGCATAGTGGCAATCATACAGGACCACTTAAACCCCACACCGCTGCTGATAGCAGAAAGATTTAAGTTTCACAAAAGGAACCAGCATAAAGATGAAAGTAATGCTGAGTATTTAACGGAACTGCGCAAGCTATCGAAACACTGCCAGTTTGGAATGGGACTAGCAGATACATTAAGGGACAAGTTTGTGTGTGGGCTTCAAAGTGAAGGAACCCAGAAACGGCTTCTATCAGAAAAGGATCTTACGCTGGACAAGGCTTTCAGCATGGCAGTATCACACGAAGCAGCCGCACGGGGCGCTGCAGAGATACAATGGAGACCGCAAGAATATGGCACCAATGAAATGTCATATGGAGCAGTGACGTGTTATCGCTGCGGCAGAACAACACATGACCATAAGGATTGTTGGTTCAAGGACCAAGTGTGCAGACAGTGTGGAAAAGCAGGACACATAGCAAGAGTCTGCAGGTCGGGAAAGAAAACCAGCAGCAAGAAATCTCCACAGGAGAAGTACAAAAAGGTACATAAGGTGACGGAGAGTAGTTCAGACGAACAGAAAAGTGATGTAGACTCCGAAAGCAAGGAGCTGGGTTGTCTGAAACTACATAATGTAATCAAAATGGAGGATCACCAAACTATCTGGGTCACGCTCAAGATAGACAGAGTCCAAGTGAAAATGGAATTGGACACAGGATCAGCCCTAACAGTCATAAACCGAAGGGACTACAAGTGGCTATTCTCACATATACCCTTGAGAGATACAGAGATTGTCTTGAAGACATACACGGGGCAAAAAGTCTACCCCAAAGGAAAAATAAGGGTGAACGTGATATACAACGGCAAGGAAACACCAAAAATGGACCTAAAAGTATTGCCAGATGGAGGACCACCACTACTAGGACGTGAATGGATCTGGAAGATACAGTTAGATTGGCATTCCATACAAGCACTGACGGTAGATGCCAAAAAGGATGACGACGTCACACCTGGACGACTGTCAAAAATGCTAACTGATGCACAAGAAGTGTTCCAGGAGGGACTCGGAACACTAAAAGGCATAACAGTGATGATCAAAATAGAGGAAAATGCAAGCCCAAAGTTTTTTAAGGCCAGACCAGTGCCTTATGCGATCCGCCCAGCCGTCGAAGCAGAGCTGGATGGTTTGGAACGTTCAGGAGTACTGTCCAAAGTGGACTGGAGTGAGTGGGCTACACCCATCGTTCCTGTAATGAAGAGGTCGTTGAGTAATACGCCTGGGGAACCAAAGACGGTTCGCATCTGTGGGGACTTTAAGGTGACAGTGAACCCATTCCTTCACACGGTAAAATATCCGCTTCCGCGGATTGAAGATATTTTCGCCTCGCTATCTGGAGGAAAACGCTTCACTAAGATTGATCTGGCCCAGGCGTACCTGCAAATGGAGGTAGAAGAAGCCTCGAAACAATACCTCACGATCAACACTCACAAAGGTCTCTACCAATACAACCGGCTGGTGTTCGGGGTAGCATCAGCTCCGGCTATTTGGCAAAGGGCAATGGATCAAGTCCTGCAAGGGATTCCAGGGACCCAGTGTTATTTGGACGACATCCTGGTCACGGGCGAAAATGACAGTGATCACCTCGCCCACCTGGAGCAGGTGCTCACTAGATTGAAGAAATATGGGCTCCGAGCTAATCGCCACAAATGTGAGTTTTTCCAGAAGCAGATCTCGTATTGTGGCCACGTTATTGATGAAGAGGGGTTACATAAGTTCCCTGAAAAGATTGAGGCAGTAGTCAAGGCTCCAGCACCGGAAAATGTGTCACAACTGAGGTCGTTCCTCGGGCTGGTGATCTACTACCATAAGTTCTTGCCAAAATTGTCTACAGTATTACACCCACTGAACAACCTACTGCAAATGGGGGTACCATGGAAGTGGAATGACGAATGTAAACGAGCTTTCCAGAAGTGCAAAGAATTGATCACATCAAAAGAGGTGTTGGCTCATTTCAACCCAGCACTATCAATTCGGTTGGCGTGTGATGCATCACCCTATGGTATTGGAGCTGTGCTGTCGCACAAATTCCCGGACAGTTTGGAGAGGCCAGTAGCCTTTGCGTCTCGGTCACTAACCTCAGCCGAGCGCAACTACGCCCAGATTGACAGGGAGGCCCTCAGCCTAGTGTGGGGAGTAAAAAGGTTCAACCACTATCTGCACGGGCAGAAGTTCACCTTGCTGACTGACCACCAACCACTTGTCTCCATCTTTAATCCAAAGAAGGGTGTTCCGGTGATGACTGCACAACGGCTACAAAGATGGTCCCTTTATCTAGGGGCGAACCAATATGAAACAGAGTATAAGGGCTGATGGGCTATCACGCCTGCCACTGCCTACTGCGGAGGAAGTACCAGCAGTGGACCCTGTCGAAATATTTTATTCAACTATAATTGAACGCTTGCCAGTAACTAACGCGGATGATGTGCCTCAATAATTCCGAGACTCGAAGGTAGCAGAACAAAACAAGGCTTTTATTAACTTAGAACGAAACACGTAAGCGAGAGAGATGTCGTCCTTCTGGAGATTGGGGCTAGACTGAAGCTAGCTTACAAACGGGGCCAGGTATGGGCGGAGCCCTACACACAGCACATTCCAGCACATTCCAGTATACAATACAGCACATTCCAGTACACAATACAATGAGGTCTGGGGGAAGGGAAATGACACTGAAACCGATCTCAGTCACAGGCAGTGATGAATGGAAATATTTCATCACATTCACCCCTTCTATAGATTTAGTCTGTTCGGGGGTTTGATAGTCCTCTGCGACCGACGTGGCTGTTGCGGTGCCGCGGGTGTCGGCTGGGTGTCCCCGGTAGCCTCCTGGGTTTCTGCCAGGGGTGCCGCCAGGGTTGTTGAAGGGGTAGTTGGTGGGGGTGCCGTTGGTCGGTGTTCTTCCGGGGGTGATGAAAGAGTAGTGGGTGGGTAAGAGTTGCTGTGATCGTCGTTGCCGCTATTGCCGTGGTTGTTGTCGATGCCGGCTGGGGCGACGTCTTTTATGGACACGGTGTCCTCCCTTCCGTCGGCGTGCCGGACATATGCGTATTGGGGGTTGGCGTGGAGTAGGTGTACTGGCTCCACGAGAGGGTCCGTCTTGTGGCCCCTCACATGCCTTCGCACGAGTACCGGACCTGGGGCAGAGAGCCATGACGGCATGGATACGCCTGAGGTGGATTTCCGGGGAAAGACAAACATTCGTTCATGAGGCGTGGTATTAGTGGCCGTACACAATAGCGACCGTATCGAATGGAGCACATCCGAGAGGACTTCCTGCCAGCGGGAGATAGGGAGGCCCTTGGTCCTTAGAGCTAGAGTGACTGCATTCCATACTGTCCCGTTCTCTCGCTCCACTTGGCCGTTACCCCGGGGGTTGTAGCTGGTGGTACGGCTCGTGGCGATCCCCCTGGACAGCATGTACTGGCGTAGCTCTTCACTCATGAAGGACGCCCCCCTATCCGTATGGATGTAGCTCGGCATACCGAACAGGCAGAACAGGCTGTTGAGGCATTTAATGACCGTGGCGCTGGTCATGTCTGGGCAGGGGAAGGCGAATGGGAACCGGGAGTATTCGTCCACAATGTTCAGGAAGTAAACATTGCGGTCGACGGACGGGAGGGGGCCCTTGAAATCTAAGCTGAGCCGCTCAAAGGGCCGTGTAGCTTTGATTAAGTGGGCTCTATCTGGGCGGTAGAACCGAGGCTTGCACTCAGCGCAAGTGCGGCAGTTCCTGGTCAGGGACCGAACTTCCTCAATCGAGTAGGGTAAGTTACGGGACTTTATGAAGTGGAACAGCCGCGTGACCCCTGGGTGGCAGAGGTCGTTGTGGAGGGTCTGTAGCCGATCCCCGGTGGCACTGGCACACATCCCTCGTGAGAGGGCGTCAGGGGATTCGTTAAGGGCCCCTGGCCGGTAAATGATGTCGTACTCGAAGGTGGAGAGCTCGATCCGCCACCGAAGAATCTTATCATTTTTAATCTTCCCCCTCTGTTTATTATTGAACATAAACGCTACCGACCGCTGGTCGGTAAGTAGGGTGAAGCGTTTGCCGGCTAGGTAGTGGCGCCAGTGGCGCACTGCCTCCACGATGGCTTGGGCCTCCTTTTCCACGGAGGAGTGTCTGATCTCGGGCCCTTGGAGGGTCCTCGAGAAGAAAGCTACGGGCCGCCCCGCCTGGTTGAGGGTGGCCGCCAAGGCGAAGTCAGACGCATCACTTTCCACTTGAAATGGAGTGTTCTCGTCCACTGCCTGTAGCGTGGCCCGCTCAATATCCTGCTTAATGCTTTTGAAGGCGGCGTGGGCCTCAGCAGAGAGCGGGAAAGAGGATGCTTTCAAGAGGGGGCGGGCTTTGTCGGAGTAGTTGGGGACCCATTGGGAATAATAAGAAAATAACCCCAGGCATCTTTTCAGGGCTTTGGGAGTGTTGGGCAGGGGCAGCTCCCGTAGGGGGCGCAATCGGTCGGGGTCTGGTCCGATTTCCCCATTCTCCACCACGCTGCCTAGTATGCAGAGGCGCGTGGTGTTGTAAACGCACTTGTCCTCGTTGTAGGTGAGGTTGAATTTTTGTGCGGTTTTCAGGAACCTCTCGAGGTTCGAGTCGTGATCCTGCTGGTTGTGACCGCAGATGGTGACGTTGTCGAGGTAGGGGAAGGTTGCCTGCAAGTGGTGGTCATCGACCATGCGGTCCATCTCCCTCTGGAAGACCGAGACCCCATTCGTCACCCCAAAGGGGACTCTGAGGAATTGGTAGAGGCGTCCGTTCGCCTCGAAGGCGGTGTACGGGTGGTCCTCTGGTCTGATAGGGAGCTGGTGGTACGCTGACTTGAGGTCGATGGTGGAGAACACCCGGTATTGGGCGATTTGGTTCACCATTTCTGATATGCGGGGTAGCGGGTAGGCGTCTAGTAGGGTGTACCTGTTGATCGTTTGACTATAGTCGATCACCATCCGTTTCTTCTCGCTACCCCTTACCACTACCACTTGGGCGCGCCACGGGCTGTTGCTGCGTTCAATAATGCGCTCTTTCAGGAGCCTGTCTACCTCGGTCGCGATAAACCGCCTGTCCTCCCAGCTGTACCTCCTGCTTTTGGTCGCTATTGGCCGGCAGTTAGGGGTAAGGTTCGCGAATAGCGAAGGCGGCTTTACCTTCAGGGTAGCCAGACCGCACACTGTGAGGGGCGGCTGGGACCCACCGTACTTGAGCGTGATGCTTTGGTGGTTGCACTGGAAATCCAGGCCCAAGATCACGCTCGCACATAGGTTCTTCATGATTAATACTTTAAAATTATCATATACAGTTCCGTTAACGCACAATTGTACCGTGCAGTAACCCAGAATGGTCGATGTCTGGGTTTTGTCAGCCATAGAGATGGTACCCTGAGTAGGGACCACCTTTAGGGAGAGTTGTTGTGCCAGTTCTGGGTGGATAAAGCTCTCCGTGCTTCCACTGTCAATTAAGCATTTAACCCGGCACCCGTTTACCTCGATGTCCACCATTGATCTGGATAGCGGGTGCGGCCTGGTCTGGTCCACTGTGACCGATGCCACTGTAGGGCCCTGATCGATACAAGATGGCATCCACGCTGTCTGCTCACAAGATGGCGGACCCCACGAGGTCGGGCAAGATGGCGTCCAAGATGGCCGCTCCCACGGCGCACACGCGGCGGTGGCGGGTTTTCCGGCGGGGTTCCCTCTGCACACCTTCCCGAAGTGCCCCTTCTTACCGCACTTAAAGCAGGTGGTGCCTTTCGCCGGGCACAGGTTTCTGGTGTGCTTTGGCTGCCCGCAGAAGTAGCAGTTGGGTCCCTGACGCGTCGCGGCTGTCGTAGGGCTTCTGGGGGGAGAGCGGGGCCCAGCCGGTGTCGGGCTGTCGGGCGGGGAAGATGCCTTCCAAGATGGCGGCGCCCTCGGTGCACACGTGGTGGCGTGGACGGCGCGGGCTGAAGAGTAGGCGTCCGAGTTTCTCTGGGCCACATCCAGGGATCGCGCGGTGTCCGCAGCCTGTTTCAGGTCCAACCCCGTTTTTTCCAGCAGTCTTTGCCGGATGTAAGTGGAGCTGAGGCCTGTGATGAAGGCATCGCGAACAAGCTCGTCAGTGTACACCGCGGCTTTTACATCTTGGCACTTGCAGTCTTTGCCAAGCATTTTCAGGGTGCTTAGGAACTCCTCCACCGATTCCCCAGGTCGCTGTGCGCGGGTGGCGAGCAGGTGCCTAGCATACACCTCATTCGTAGGCTGCTGGTAATGCGCCTTTAAGATGTCGCAGGCGGCCAGGTACGTCTCGGCGTCTTGGATGAGGGGGTAAACCCGGTGGCTTACCCAATTCCGCAGAATTCCGAGTCTCATCCTTGCAGCGTCCGTAGTGTCTTTGACGGCTGCGGAATTGTCCAGGAAGAATTCCATACACTCAAACCAGTGTCCGAAGCGTGCTGATGCGTCCGGAGCATGTTGATCCAAATCCAAACGTTCGGGTTTCAGGAGTTGATCCATAGTGTTGAAAAAATAAGTTAATAAAATTGATGTGCCTCAATAATTCCGAGACTCGAAGGTAGCAGAACAAAACAAGGCTTTTATTAATTTAGAACGAAACACGTAAGCGAGAGAGATGTCATCCTTCTGGAGATTGGGGCTAGACTGAAGCTAGCTTACAAACGGGGCCAGGTATGGGCAGAGCCCTACACACAGCACATTCCAGCACATTCCAGTATACAATACAGCACATTCCAGTACACAATACAATGAGGTCTGGGGGAAGGGAAATGACACTGAAACCGATCTCAGTCACAGGCAGTGATGAATGGAAATATTTCATCACAGCGGATATAGAGAAGGAGACCCGAAATGATCCGACACTGTCTCGGGTATATGATTTGACGGTGAAGGGATGGCCAACACATGGCGACTCACTGTTGCCAGCATTCTCATCCAGAAGAGAACAGCTGTCAGTATGCCAGGGGACAGTGATGTGTGGATCCCGAGTGGTAATTCCACCCAAGTTAAGGGAGAGAGTGCTCAATGAGCTTCACGAAGGCCATCTGGGAGGGGTGAAAATGAAAAGCCTTGCTAGGGCTTATGTGTGGTGGCCGGGGATCGATCAACAAATCGAGGACCTAACAAAGAGCTGCTCAGGATGCCAGAAGGTCCAAAATGCACCATCACATACCCCTCTACACCCATGGGAGTGGCCCTCCTCTCCATGGCAATGGGTGCATATTGATTTTGCTGGTCCATTCATGGACTCAATGTTCTTAATAGCAGTGGATGCGCACTTGAAATGGCCTGAGGTGATAAAAATGTCCTCCACCACTACGGAGAAAACGATTGCAGTCCTATGGACCATATTTGCCAGGAACGGCTTGCCAGAGCAGATTTGCTCTGATAATGGACCACAGTTTGTGTCCGAAGAGTTTCGGAAATTTATGACAAGGAATGGGGTAACATAAGAACATAAGAAATAGGAGCAGGAGTTGGCCAATCGGCCCCTCGAGCATGCTCCGCCATTCAATAAGATCATGGCTGATCTGATCCTAACCGCCAATCTACTATCACAGAACCATCTCCTGAATCTAACAGAATTAGACACACGAAATAGGAGCAGGATCAGGCTACATGGCCCCTGGGCCCGCTCCGCTACCCACAGGGCCATGTCCGATCCGAACCTAGACTCATGTCCAAATTCCTGCCTGCTCCCCGTAACCCTTAATTCCCTTTACTTCTAGGAAACTGTCTATTTCTGTTTTAAATTTATGTAATGATGTAGCTTCTACAGCTTTTTGGGGCAGCATATTCCATGGACCTACCACCCTCTGAGTGAAGTAGTTCCTCCTCATCTCAGTTTTGAAAGAGCAGCCCCTTATTCTAAGACTATGCCCCCAAGTTCTAGTTTCACCCATCATCGGGAACATCCTCCCCGCATCCACCCGATCCAACCCCTTCACAATCTTATATGTTTCAATAAGATCGCCTCTCATTCTTCTGAACTCCAATGAGTAGAGTCCCAATCTACTCAACCTCTCCTCATATGTACATCCCCTCATCCCCGGGATTAACCGAGTGAACCTTCTTTGTACTGACTCGAGAGCAAGTATGTCTTTTCTTAAGTATGGGCACCAAAACTGTATGCAGTATTCCAGGTGCGGTCTCACCAATACCTTGTACAGCTGAAGCAATACCTCCCTATTTTTATATTCTATCCCCCTAGCAATGAAAGCCAACATTCCATTGGCCTTCTTAATCACTTGCTGCACCTGCATACTAACCTTTTGAGTTTCGTGCACCAGGACCCCCAGATCCCTTTGTACTTCAGTACTTTCCAGTTTCTTGCCATTAAGATAATAACTTGCTCTATGATTTTTCCTGCCAAAGTGCATAACCTCACACTTTCCAGTATTGTATTCCATCTGTCAAATCTCTGCCCACTTACTTAGCCTGTCTATGTCCCCTTGCAGGTTTTTTATGTCCTCCTCACTCACTACTTTCCCTCCCATCTTAGTATCATCTGCAAACTTTGATATGTTACACTCGGTCCCCTCCTCCAAATCGTTAATATAGATTGTAAAGAGTTGGGGACCCAGCACTGACCCCTGCGGAACACCACTAGTTACTGATTGCCAGTCTGAGAATGAACCATTTATCCCAACTCTCTGCCTTCTGTTAGATAGCCAATCCTCTATCCATGCCAGAATATTACCCCCAATCCCGTGATTTTTTATCTTAAGCAATAATCTTTTGTGTGGCACCTTGTCCACTGGTTCCCCTTTATCCACCCTATATGTTACTTCCTCAAAGAACTCCAGCAAATTTGTCAAACATGACTTCCCCTTCATAAAACCATGCTGACTTTGTCCTATTAAATTATGATAATCCAAATGTCCTGTTACTGTCTCCTTAATAATGGACTCCAAAATTTTACCTACCACAGATGTTAGGCTAACCGGTCTATAGTTTCCAGCCTTCTGTCTACTGCCCTTTTTAAATAAGGATGTTACATTAGCAGTTTTCCAGTCTGCCGGGACCTTTGCTGAGTCCAGGGAGTTTTGGAAAATTATTACTAATGCATCCACAATCCCTACCGCCACTTCCGTCAAGACCCTAGGATGTAAGCCATCAGGTCCAGGTGATTTATCCGCCTTGAGTCCCATTATTTTACTGAGTGCCACTTCCTTAGTGATTTTGATCGTGTTTAGCTCCTCCCCCCCTATAGCCCCCTGTTTGTCCAGTGCTGGGATATTCTTAGTGTCCTCTACTGTAAAGACTGATACAAAATATTCATTCAGTGTTTTTGCCATCTCCATATTTCCCACCATTAATTTCCCGGTCTCATCCTCTAAGGGACCAACATTTACTTTAGCCACCCTTTTTCTTCATTACACATCCGCCCCGTATCATCCAGCCACAAATGGATTGGCTGAGAGGTTCATACAAACCTTTAAAAAGCAGTAAGGGCCATGTGCGATGATGACATTCCACTGCAGCATAAGGTGGACAATTTCCTGTTAGCCTACAGAAATGCGACACATGCAGTTACCAACCAGACCCCAGCCATGATGTTCTTTAACCGAAGGTTGAGATTGTATTGATTTGTATGTGGGTTCAATGACGACACATTCATGAAAGAGAATGGCCTAGAAATTCAGTGTAGCCACTTTTGGGGCGGTAAAGTCGGGCGGCCGCTAAAGTTTGCGCCCGGCGCAAAATCGAGGCCACTTTTCCGATATTCATTAGCTTCACCCTAAGAGTTTGCTCGAGCGCTAAAACTGGCGCTGCACGCCTCTCTTTAGGCGCTAAGCCGGAGGTGCTGAGCGAGAGCGCCGAGGCCGGGCGCAGCGCAGGTGCGGCCATCTCGTGATTGACAGCAGACACCCTGGCGCCGGCCAGCTCTTAAGGGGGAAGGGTCGACTTGGTCTGCTGCCACGCCCTGGATAGTGGAGCCCTCCAGCTGGGCCTGAACACTGCTGCTGGACCTAAATAGCGCCTGAAGCCATGCAGAAGGCCCGTGAACGAGCGCAGCGCTTCTCAGAGCTTGATCTGAGTGTGCTGGTTGGTGCTGTGGAGAAGAGGCGCCATATTTTGTACCCGGACAATGGCAGGAAGGCGCCGGGCCGCGTCTACCGGTGAGCCTGGAGGCATGTCGCCAGCAAGGTGTCAGCCAACAGCGAGGTCCCCAGGTGTCCAATGCCGCAAAAAGTTTAATGACCTCACTCGGATTGTCAGGGTGAGTACCCTTTCCAGTGTCCTCCTCATCCTTGCATGTGCACCTCACATTATGGGCAAAGAGACCTGAAAGCCCTAATGGCCAGCCCTCATCCAGCAGCTATGGGACAGGCATGAACATCAATTGCACATTCTGCACTTAACACACTGGCCAAGCTATTCCACCATGGGAGGCAGTGCACACAAGATCAGGGCTACACACTGGCCAGGCTATTCCACCATGGGAGGCAGTGCACACAAGATCAGGGCGACACACTGGCCAGGCTATTCCACCATGGGAGGCAGTGCACACAAGATCAGGGCGACACACTGGCCAGGCTATTCCACCATGGGAGGCAGTGCACACAAGATCAGGGCGACACACTGGCCAGGCTATTCCACCATGGGAGGCAGTGCACACAAGATCAGGGCTACACACTGTACTTAGAGGCCGTCCTTTCTCTTGCAGGCCAAGCTGGCCAATAATAAGAAGAGCCGGACTGCGACCGGGGGAGGCCGACCCCAGATCCAGCCGCTCACCGAGCTGCAACATCGCGTGGAGCGCATCATGGGTGGCCGGGTGATTGGCCCTGTTGCATGTGGAGATGCCGACCCTGTTCTGGGCACCAATGGTAAGGACATCACCTTTTGGACCTCTCTCGTCCCACTTGCGCATCAGATCTACATCCTTTGCCACTGTCCGACCAATGCGCTGAATGCCACCACTCATGCATCCCTCGCTGATGCCCTCTCCTCACTCTAAAGCTACTCTTGTGCCTTCCTGCTTTCAGATGGTGAGGAGGAGGTCCCTGAACTTGCCAGTGACAGCCCCTCAGAAGAAGAGGAGGAGGAGGAGGAGCAAGAGGAAGGCGGCCCATCAGGGGAACCCTCAGCCGCGGCAACCCATGCGAATGTAGGGGACACGTCTTCCCTGGAGGGGAGCGTGGCGGAAGTGTCGGAGGGGAGGGGAGCTCATGGGACCTGCAGCCTGCAGAAACGCGGGAGGGGGGTGGAAGCTCAGCGGCCTTCTCCCCAGAGGGGGGAAGGGTCGGAGGGGAGTCCAATTGCTGGGCCCAGCGGCGTCCAGCAACGCAGGAAGGGTCGGCCAGCTCGGCGGCCTTCTCCCCAGAGGGAGAGTCCGGCCTCCAGTCCGGAGATGGTCTTCGCCGAGGAGATGGAACGCCTCGAGGACTTGTCCGCGGACTCGGAGCGCTGGCACACGGAGCTCATGGGGGTAGTGGCACGGTTGCCTGAGGCCATCGAGTCCCTCTCTCGGAGTGTGACCGACGTCGGGCCCTCACAGGCCATCAGTTTGGCGGAATTCGGGGCAGAGCAGGCAGCGAGTCGGGCGGCATTCGGGGCAGATCAGGCAGCGAGTCGGGCGGCATTCAGGGCAGCTCAGGCAGCGAGTGGGCAGCTGATCAGTGGTGCCGTGCAGTCACTGGGTGCTCTGATGAGGTCACTGAACAGGTCAACACGGGCACTCACTGCTGCCACACTCGCTGTGTCAGCCAGGCATCGCCAGGGCACCCGGCGCGCTGCAGCAGCACAGCGGTCTGTCCCTCGGCAGATTGGTGCGCATGCTGCAGTGCTGGCCTGGGCGAGTGCCAGTGTCTCAGGCGACCAGCAAGCGCCTGCCATCCGCCAGCTTGCCCCCATTCCTCCAGCCGCCACTGCCACTCCCCCAGTGGAGCTGCCAGGAGCTGCTGCAGTGACTGATGCTGGCCAGCCACAGCTGCAGCATTCAACAGCCGCCCGCTCGACGGCCAGACCTCGACTAGGCCGACCCCCAAGGGCATCTGCCGTCATGACATGTGCCCCTCTGGAGCCTGCCCCCAGCCTTGCAGCAGCCAATGGCCTTACTTTGAGGAGGAGCAGCAGGGCGGGCAGGGGCCACACAAAGATGGCCAAGGCATCGCCCTAGAGGGCCAAAAAGTCGAATGTGTGGCCAGTTGTGTTTGTTTTTTGAGGCCGAGAATTGGATGTTTGTTTTTTGAAGGCCGAGGATGTGATGTTTGTTTTTTACGAAGGCCGAGGATGATGGCCATTTTAGTTGCACTGTTTTGTTAATCCTCTCCAGGTTGTGGGAGCGACTAATGTGTTTGAGTGTTTTTTGGGGGTTTTGTCTGTTTTTGGTTTTCATGTGGGAAGGGCCCTGAGTTTGTACAATAAAGCATTTTATTTATTAACATTGTCCATGTTTGATCTTTGAAGCGTTTGTTGCCTTAACCGGCTGAGGGCTTGCGGAGCGGCTGCAATCATGTTCTTTCATTGGCACAAGCCATTCCCTGACAGGGGGCCTAGAAGTGACGTTCAATAAGCCGCCGACGGGCGGCCCTTGGACCTTGTGCCTCCCTCCTGGGCTGGTACTCCTCGTCCTCCTCCTCCTCCTCATGCTCCTCCTGCTCCTCCTCCTGAGGTGGTGGTCCAACGTGAGGTGGCAGTGCCTGAGTCCTGCGGATAGCCAGGTTGTGCAGCATGCAGCAAACAACGACGAATTGGGAGACTCGCTCCTGCGAATACTGGAGGGCTCCCCCGGAGCGATCGAGACAGCGGAACCATTGCTTGAGGACGCCGATTGTTTGTTCTATGATGTTCCTAGTCGCTTGATGGCTCTCGTTGTATGCCTCTTCAGCAGGGGTCGTGGGCGCGCGGAGCGGGGTCATGAGCCATGTACACAACGGATAGCCTTTGTCTCCGATAAGCCATCCTCTTGGGTGAGGCTGTGCCTGGAACATGTCAGCCACAGTTGTCTGTCGCAGGATAAAGGCATCGTGGCTGCTGCCTGGAAAGCGGGCATTGACAGCTAGGATGCGCTGCCTGTGGTCACACACCAGCTGTACGTTGAGGGAATGGTAGCCCTTCCGGTTGCGGTAATCCTCGGCATGCTCCAGAGGTGCCCGCAAAGCCACATGCATGCAGTCAATGGCGCCCTGCACCATGGGGAAGCCCGCTATTCTTGCAAATCCCACTGCACGCTGCTGCTGCTTGTCCAGGGTCATGGGGAAGGAGATGAATTGATGTCTCCTTCTGAAAAGGGCTTCGGTCACCTGGCGGATGCAGCAATGCATGGCGAACTGGGAGATGTTAGCGATGTCCCCAGCAGCGGATTGGAAGGAGCCGGTGGCATAGAAGTTGAGAGACACCGTCACCTTCACTGCCACCGACAGAGACGTCCTGCGCATCAGCTGTGGCTGCAGATCTCTGTGAAGCAGCTGGCAGATGTCTGCAACCACCTCCCTTCTGAATCGCAGCCTCCTAACACACATCGCGGCAGACATGGTCAGATAGGAGGACTGCTGGTGGTATACCCTGGGTGGGTAAGGCCTCTGTTGGCGACGCCTGTTGCCCCCTCTGCGTCTAGCCAGGGCTGCCACTCTCTCACGGCGTCTGTAAGCCCTTCTGGCATAAGGCTGAAAGTCAGCGTTGGCACCCAATGCAGCCCCCATTATATGCTGGCAAACACTGAGCTCTCAATGAAGGCAAAGATAATTGCTAAGCTCTGGCCCGAGCCAAAAATACCTGTCCTAGTGTTGGTCCAAACCAGTAAGCTCTCCTCCTTGGTCTCTCTCCAAAAAACCGTTGCACAAGAGTGAATGCTGCAAAATGGCTGGCCTTTATAGTGCAGGGTAAGTGCCCTTTAATTAGCGCTCCCTGCGGCCCGCCTCGGCTGTGTACCGTTCCACTTCACAGTCGTTAGGGCCGCCCGGCGCACAATGGGCCAGCGCGAGTGAAGTTCCGGTTCGTGGCGCACAAAGGGCGTTGCACGACGAAATGACGTCATGATCTGCGCGCGCAGCAGGGCGCGCGCTAAGACTTTGCGCCGTCGCTAAATGTGTACTGAAGTTGGGGCGAGGCGCAGATCGCGCTGCGCCCGGGCGCTAAGCGCCTAGCGCTCGAGATCTACTCCTCCTAAGGCGCTAACGGCTGGTGCGCCCAACTGAATTTCTAGGCCAATGTCTTTTAATCTAAAGTATTACAACTCAGTTAACAGCATTACAGGAGACACCATGTTAGAGATCCATCTAAAACAAAACTAAAACTAAACTGCCTCTCTCACATGCTCTCTGCTGGTTAGGCATAAATAATCAAACAGGCAAATATGCTGGTAAGACATGATAATCAAACAGGCAAATACCATCACTATTTGCTGATATCATTACATCTCCCTTTCTTAAAACAAAAGTATTTTACTTTTATCTAACAACATGTTTTCTTTGTATTACTCTGCATTTTAACTGTAACACTTAATGAACTTACATTATCATTATCATGATCAAGGTTTTTTAACCTTGTTTTGTGTGTTCACATGAAATATGTAAATACCTAGAACTTGAAGAGAGAATAAGATAACATTATTTCCTTCTATAACAAGAGTCCTTAAACTTGCTCAATGAGTCTCTCAGGAGGCTTCACGTGTCTTGAGGATTTTCTGATTGATTGTCCTTGAATCTGTGTTGTTGCCTCAGATGATGATTTCTCAGCTGTGTGATCAGGTTGTTCAACAGTATCAGTCTTTTGACCTGCTGTGGCTGGTCCCATGAGAAGATCCCGATGATTTCTTCTCAGAACAGCACCCTCATCTGTCTGAATGGTGTATGATCTTGGTTGGACTTCACTCAGGACAGTTCCCTTCTGAGTCCATATGTTTGTTTTGTCTTTGAACCTTACTTGGTCACCAGTGTGGAGTTCAGGTAGGTTTTGTGTTCCTCTGTCATAGTAGTACTTTTGCTTTTCTTTCTGTTGTTCTTTGAACTTCCTCACTTTCTCCCCCTCTTTTGTTTTCAGGAGGTTCACCGGGATGGGTAGGTTTGACCTTAGCAGACGCCCCATAAGGAGTTGGGCTGGTGACATACCATACTCGAGCGGCGTTGTGCGGTATACAAGCATGCTCTGGTAGAAGTCAGTTCCACTGTCTTTTGCCTTGTACATCAGTCTTTTCACTGTCTGGACCGATTTTTCCACTAAACCATTGGACTGTGGAAAGTGAGGACTTGACGTTGTGTGGACAAAGTCCCACTCTTTGGCAAAGTGTCGGAAACTTGCATTGTAAAACTGGGGTCCGTTGTCTGTGAAGACCTCGCTTGCCACGCCATGTCTGGAGAATATGGCTTTCATACATGTTATCACAGCATCTGCAGTGGTGGTGTACAGTCTACAAACCTCTGGATACAGGGAGTAATAGTCTGTGACTACAAGATAGTCCTTCCCTTGACATACGAATAGGTCAGCGCCTACCTTCTGGTAAGGTCTGTCTGGCGCTGGGTGTGGCTTTAGTGGTTCTACCGGATTGCTTGCTCGATATTTCAGGCATATTGTGCAGTTTGACACCTCATTTGTCACATCTTGGTTGATTCGTGGCCAGTACATCACCTCTCGTGCTCTTTTCTTACACTTTTCGATTCCCAGATGTCCTCCATGGATCTTTTTTAACATCTCTTTTCTCAGACTCTTTGGGATAACTATTTTACTTCCTTTGTAGATGATGTCTTCGACCACTGATAGTTCCGCCCTGCAGTTCCAGTACTCTGCCATGTCAGGTGAGCAGTCTTGCTTCATGTTGGGCCATCCATCCAAGATGCTTTTCCTCAGTCGTCTCATTGTTTCATCTTTGTTTGTCTCAGTCTTTATGAGCTCCATTTTTGCATCTGCTATGGGCAGTGCACTTGTGATCATGTCCACGTAGGCGTTCACTTTTTCATCCATTTTGGTGTTTGCGGGCTCAACTGGGTCAACAGCTCTGGACAACGTGTCTGCTGTATACATCAGCTTACCCGGGGTGTACGCAACATTCAGTGTATAGCGTTGCAGCCTGATCATCATTCTTTGTATTCTAAGCGGACAGCTATTTAGTGGCTTTTGGAACAATGCAATCAAGGGCTTATGGTCAGTCTCTACACTGATTGCTTGTCCTGCCACAAACTGGTGAAATCTTTCACAGGCGTATGTGATGCTGAGCAGCTCCTCTTCTATTTGAGCATATCACGTCTCCGCGTCTGTCATTGAGCGCGATGCATATGCAATAGGTTACCAGTAGTCATATTTTTGCAGAAGAACGGCACCGAGCCCACTCTGTGATGCATCTGATGATATCTTGATGGGTCTCGCTGGGTCATAAAACCTCAGAACTGGTTCCTCTGTGAGCAGTTTCTTTAGATCACTCCATGACTTCTCATGCTCATGATTCCATTCCCATTCTATGTTCTTTTCAGTTAGTCTTCTCAGTGGCGCCATCTTTTCTGAGAGGTTGGATATGAATTTACCCATGTAGTTGATCATTCCATTAAACCTCTGCACGTCCTTTTTGCATTGTGGCCTTGGCATATTCTCAATGGCGGACACCTTTCTGGGATCTGGTCTGATGCCCTCACTGCTAAGGATATCTCCCACAAATGTCAGTTCTGTCACCCCGAGCTGGCATTTCTCTCTATTCAGCTTCAGGTTTGTTTTCCTTGTTGCTTCCAGCACTTTTTTCAGTCTCTCGTCATGCTCAATTCTCGTGGTTCCCCATACTATGATGTCATCCATTGATGTATCAACTCCCTTCAGGTGCTCATAGATCATATGGATAGTTTTGTGATACACTTCAGGAGCTGAGGCAATGCCAAATGGTATCCTTAGGAATCTGTATCTGCCAAATGGACTGTTGAACGTGCACAGTCTTGAACTTGCCTCGTCCAGTTCCATCTGCCAAAATCCTGATGATGCATCTAACTTGCTGAAATACTTTGCATTTGCAAACTGTGACATGATTTCCTCACATGTAGGAAGCTTGAAGTGCTCTCTCTTTATTGCTCTGTTTAGATCTCTTGGATCCAGGCAAATTCTGAGCTTTCCATTCTTTTTGTCCACAACAACGAGGGAACTCACCCACTCAGTTGGCTCATCTATCTTCTGAATCACGTTCAGGCTTTCCATCCTGTCCAATTCTGCCTTCAGTTGCTTTTGAAGAGCAAACGGAACTTTTCTGCATGGATGTATGACCGTTGGCATACTTTTATCTACTCTGATCGTGTGTTCTCCTGGAAGGCAGCCTAGACCCTGAAATAGGTTGTTGTACTCTTTCATGAGTTCATCATAGACTGTCTCTCCTTCGCTTTCCACAACGAGGACTCTCTTTACCAGGTTCAGTCTCTCACAGGCTATTAAACCTAGTATGGCTTGCACATCCTTTGGCACCACGATTAATGCTAGCGTGTGCTCTCTGTCCTTGTGTGTTACTTTGACAATGCATTTTCCTTTCACTGGTATATCAGTACCTGAGTATCCTGTCACTTTCACTTTTATTCCATGTATCTTTGGTCTGGGTCTAATTTTCCTAAAATCAGTCTCTGATATCACATTAACTTGTGCTCCAGTATCCAATTTAAATGGAATGCGTATGTCATTCACTTTTAGTGTCAACATCCAATCTCTTTTTTCTTTTTTGTTTTCAGACACAACATCTAGATAGAACTCCTCTATCTCGCTTTCATCTACTTGGACCTTGCTTTGTTGCGCTTGGTTCTTACAGCAACGGGCACAATGGTTGTTTTTGTTGCAACTATTGCATGTTTTACCATATGCTGGACACTTTTTTGGTGGATGCTGTGTACCGCATCGACTACATGACTTTCGATTGCCCCTTTCATTTTTGTTCGCTGGCCACACCTCTTTTTTCACATTGGTGCTCTTTTTGTTAAACGGTTTGTGTCTGTTCTTTCTCACTGCATCCACGTTGCAGCTACTGTCACATAACAGCTCCTTTGCCTGCGACTTCACAGTCTCTGTAGCCCTACACAGTGCTATGGCTTTTCCCAGGTCTAGATTTTGCTCTCTTAGCAGTCTTTCCCTTAGACCATTATCTGGAATACCACACACCAGCCTGTCTTTTATCAGCGAGTCTGTCAGTCCCCCAAATTCACACGTTTTGCTTCGGTTTCTCAATTCAGTCACATACTGATCAATAGTCTCACCCGTTTTCTGTACACATGTGAAAAATCTGTGCCTCTCAAACGTCACGTTACGTTTAGGTATGCAGTAGGCCTCAAACTGTTCCATTATTTTATCCAGCTTCATTTTGTCTCCATCAGCAGCGAATGTGAAGTTATTATACACCTCCAGCGCTTCATCACCCACGACATGTAAAAACACTGATGCTTTCATTTTATCACTTTTCTCGTCAGCTCCGATTGCCGCTAAATACAACTCAAAACGTTGTTTGAACCTCCTCCAACTTTCAGCCACATTACCTGTCAGCTGAAACTTCGCCGGTGGGTGTAATCCTACCATTTTTCACTTCGTTAGCTATTATCCAAAGGTAAGTAATGATGTTCTCTTTTGGCTTGCTAATATGTGGAGAGCTGATTTAACTTCAGATTTTTCCTCTTCATCTCTTTCAATCACTTCTGACATCATGTATTGATTTCTATGTGGGTTCAATGATGACACATTCATGAAAGAGAACAGCATTACAGGAGACACCATGTTAGAGATCCATCTAAAATGAAACTAAAACTATACTGCCTCTCTCACATGCCCTCTGTTGGTTAGGCATAAATAATCAAACAGGCAAATATGCTGGTAAGGCATAATAATCAAACAGGCAAATACCATCACTATTTGCTGATATCATTACAGAGATGTCTGGATTTGCTCAGACCAAATGTACGAAGAAATGTTGAGAATAAGCAATTCCAGCACATCAACGAGAAGCCGACAAGGAGCTTCAATGTAGGACAACCAGTCTTGGCCCGCGACTACCGAACAGAGAAATGGCAACCAGGAACGATATGCACACGGCAAGGGCCACTAATGTACACAGTGTATGTTGGGGAGAACATTGTGAGACACCATGTCGACCAGGTCCTAGCGTCACAGGAATGAGTCAACCCCATGTTTCGCGTACCTGGTGATGAACCCGACATACCGGTAGCATCTACCCCAGAAACAGTAGCATCGGAAGCTGATGAACTAACCGACATCAGGGGGCCAGAATCGCCTCCGCACCAAGAGCAAGACACTCAGGAAAGGCGCTATCCAGAAAGGATCAGGAAGCCACCCCAAAGACTGAATTTATAAATGGACTATTTCAGTTAATGTGCATGTTAAAAGTGTTAACTGTTAAATGAATGTTATGGTACTGTTAATCTAAAAGGGGAGGAATTGTAGTGTATGTACCTTTAAGAGGAGAACTACTTTTACAGCTCCTGTATACTGTAGTACCGGCAGTGACCACACCTGTATATAAACCCTGAGTAGGTATCTGTACTGTTAGTTTTTAGAATACCCTCATCCAGTAAACACCTGTTGATTGTTCATCTGCAGTCTCCGTCTATTTATTGAAGAACACCATACCTCAAGATTCACGGATTTAACACATGGTAGTAATCATCTTCATACCAGTCAATAAGTTAGATAGTCCTATATTTGGGGAGCGTTTTATGGGCTTCCACAATCCTTACAATGAAGGGGAGAGAGCGGGGCAACCCACACACGTGAGTATTCTGCTGGATGTCAAAATCAGGAGCTCTGATCTCTACTTCCAGGGACTTTCTAGAGTGGGGTTTGAATCCTGGCACCTTCTAACTCAGAGGTAGGAATGCTACCACTAAGCCAAAGGCTCACTCAGTAGACATCAGTGCAAACCAATTATAATAGAGCAAAGGTCCTTAAGACAATGTAATCTACAGGTGCTTTCCATTGTTAGTAACAGATGATACCAGAACTGTGAGATTATACCTACCAGGTAAGAATGAACAGGCTGGGTCTCTTTTCTCTTGAAAAGAGAAGGCTGAGGAGTGACCTAATAGAGGTCTTTAATATATGAAAGGTTTTGATAGAATAGGCACAGAGAGAGTTTTTCCACTTGTGGGGGAGAGCAAAACTGTAAGCCATCAATATAAGATCGTCACCAAGAAATCAATCAGGGAATTCAGAAGAAACTTCTTTACCCAGAGAGTGGTGAGAATGTGGAACTTGCTACCACAGGGAGCAGTTCAGCCGAATAGTATAGATGCATTTAAGGGGAAGCTCGATAAGCATATGAGAGAGAAGGGAATAGAGGGTTATGCTGACAGAGTTAGATGAGGAAGGAAGGGAGGAGGCTCGAGTGGAGTATAAACGCCAGCATGGACTGGTTGGGTCGAATGGCCTGTTTCTGTGCCGTATATCCTATGTAATTTCATATAATCCATCCAGACATGTTAGCAAAATTAAAGCCCATGGGATTAAAGGGACAGTGGCTGCATGGATACAAAATTGGCTAAGAGATAGAAAGCAGAGAGTAGTGGTGAACGGTTGTTTTTCAGACTGGAGGGAAGTATGCAGTGGTGTTTCCCAGGGGTCGGTCTTCGGACCACTGCTCTTTTTGATATATATTAATGACCTGGACTTTGGTATACAGGGCATAAATTCAAAGTTTGCAGATGATATGAAACTTGGAAATGTAGTAAACAATGAGGAGGATAGTAACAAACTTCAGGAGGACCTAGACAGACTGGTGAATTGGACAGACACATGGCAGATGAAATGTAACGCAGAGATATGTGAAGTGATACATTTTGGTAGGAAGAATGAGGAGAGGCAATATAAACTAAAGGGTATCATTTAAAGGGGGTACAGAAACAAAGCGGCCTGGGGAGTACGTATACAAATCTTTGAAGAGGGCAGGACAAGTTGGGAAGGCTGTTAAAAAAGCATATGTGATCCCAATAAAAGGAATAGAGTACAAAAGCAATGAAGCAATGCTAAATCTTTATAAAACACAGCCTAGGCCTCAGCTAGAGTATTGTGTTCAACTCTGGGCACCACCCTTTAGGAAGGATGTCAAGGTCTTGGAGAGGGTGCAGAAGAGGCTTACTAGAATGGTACCAGGGATGAGGAACTTCAGTTATGTGGAGAGACTGGAGAAGCTGAGGTTGTTCTCCTTAGAGCAGAGAAGGTTAAAAAGAGATTTGATAGAGGTGTTCAAAATCATGAATGGTTTTGTTACAGTAAATAAGGAGAAACTGTTTCCAGTGGCAGAAGGGTCGGTAACCAGAGGACACAGATTATTATGTAGCAACTGTAGCTACAGATTTAAGGTGAATGGCAAAAGAACCAGAGGCGATATGTGGAAACATTTTTTTACACAGCGAGGTGTGATCTGGAATGCATTGCCTGAAAGGGTGGTGGAAGCAGATTCAATAGTAACATTCAAAAGAGAATTGGATAAATACTTGAAGGGGAAAAAAATGACAGGGTTATGGGGAAGAGTGGGATTAAATGGATAGCTCTACTAAAGAACCAGCACAGGCACGATGGGCCGAATCGCCTCCTTCTGTGCTGTATCATTCTATGATTCGATGATTCCATATCTCAGTCACTTTGAAAGGACACATACGTAATATTATATGAGTAGATGGAGCTAACTGTTTGCACATCATGTACATGTTACCCTGATGTAAATAATGTGTTAAAATAAGTGAATTGTTTAGTCAGTTCTGTTTTATGAAGGATGGATATCATAGAACTTGTATATTATAGACCCTGTCAGAGGCTTTGCAGGTGTCCATGACAACGACACATGATTTACCAAAGTGTTCAAGAACAGAGGGACATGACAGAGGCAACAAGATCGCAGCTATTAACTTTCTAGTTGTGCTATGCTTGAGTGAGATTCATTCTTATCACAGAAAATTTCAGAGCACTTTTTAATGCCTACCCATCTGATTGATAAATGATTTCATAAAATTCACCAAAGGTCTCAGTAATAGACTGCAGTTCTAAAACACAGTGGTAACTCTCTGCTTGGACCCCTCCAGTCTGGCTCCCACCCTTCTCACAGCATCAAAGACACAAATGACATCCTCTGACTGCAACAGTGCATCATCCCTTTGTAAAGTCTGTGGGTTGTGCAGTAAATAAATACACAGACTTTTGAAGTACAAACAAACAGGTCTTTACTATTCAGAGGTCAGGGCGAATCTGCCCTAGTTATCCTGTAACATCACTTATATACTGGTGTGGTCACTGTCGGTATTACCGTATACAGAAGCCAATCAAATAGTGCCACACCTAAAGTAGTTCTCTTAAAGGTGAACGGTTACACTCAATCATTCCCTTAAAGGTAGACGGGTACATACACTACAATCCTCCCTTTTTAGCTTATTACTTACAGGGTCCCCGTTAAACATACATATCTTCAACTTCACATAACAATTTACAGATATACTCTCGGTGGAGAACAAACAATTTACAGAGATAATTCCAGTGGAGTCAACGTCATATAAAACAGTTTACAGATATACTTTCGGTGGGAACAGTTCACAGGTTCAGTCTCTGCGGAAACAGTTCATAGATTCAGTCTCTGATCTTGACTCATTCCGAACAGCATCTCTTTGGTGTAGCCGGTTCACATGGCTAGCGTGACTCCTCCATAGCCTTTTTCTTAACGTAACAGCTTGACCTTCCGTCCTGTTGAACCAGCAGTGCGGACTTTTACAACCAACTGGCTGTCTTGATAATTTTCGGGTTTTCAACTAATTTAGCTCCTTTCATGGTGTCCCGCCTGAGATGATAGTATTTTAGACAGTTATTATCTCCTGCTTCTTCTTTTTCTTTTCTGCCTTTTTGAAACTCTCGGAGCTCCTTTCTCTGCGGCCATCTGTAGCGCCACCAACTCTCTATGTTCATTAGACCTTAAGTGCTTCATGCGGATTTCTGTACTTTGGGAGTTTTCATCACAAACTGGGCAGACCAGATCCTCGTAATATTCAGTGTCACTCAATAGGTCATGATAGTATTCGGGGTCGTCCTGAGTTAGGCCAGTGAGGGGCCCTTCTACTTCCTTCTTATCCAACTGGACGTTAGCCGACGGTGGTTCCTTCTCTGACCATCTTTCTTGAAAAGACTTCTTCAAGCATTCATATTCATCCCGCTCTTTCTGGGATGTCTGCCATTCCTTCACGCCTGGCCTCATTTGTGAGTTCAATACCTTCCCTTCCATCGGGGATTCCGTTATCAGGCTATTTAATCCTTCTACTGAAGTAGCTGTTTCCGCATTCTTCTGTTCCCCTTGACGTAATTCAGCATACTTTTGACATCCATGTGCAAACTGTGTTGCCCCCTCAGCTCTCTCCGTGACTTTTGGAAGCTCCGAATTCTTTCCCTTTGAAACCTGAAACTCGTGTTCCCATTTCGGAGTCTTGTCCCTCAGCGTGTATAAGAGTTGGCTGGCCGTTAATTCTTCTACGGGGACACTGTGGATTAGCGCCTTCTCCATTTCATCCACCTTTCCCTCCAATGTTTTCACCTTCCTTTCCTCCGGTCCTTTGGTTTTAAGCGCTCGAAGAAATTGCGCCTTGGTGTTCTCTAACTCCTGATCAGGGGCCATTCCTACAGTCTCTGTGTTCCTTCCATTGGCCTTTCCTTCCACTGCCCGGATTCCTAGTTGAATATGTTCTTCAAGTTGTTGGACCTCTGCCATTGCCGCCTCATATTTGTCTTGGGTTTCCTTCAATAATTTAACGAGTTCTTGGACATCTTGAATTTCACGTTCTGCTATGTCTTCCACCTCTAATTTTCCATCTACGGATGGAATCTCTACCGATGAGTCTGTCTTGGCCTGGAGCTCGTCAAACATTTCCTGCAGCCTTTGTAATTCTCGCTCATGTTCAAACTTTAGTTGTTCATATGCTTTCACTAAAACTAGCTTTTCGGAGGTTGCCGAGTTAACCCCTTCCAGGATTGTAGTCTGGGCCCGTTCATACTGTTCCTTCAACTTGTTACACTCTGCTTGCAACGAGTCGTAGAGATGAACTGGGATAAAATCCTGGCTTCCTGAAGATTCCTCTTCCTTTAAGTCATTCTGTAAATAGTCTAGTTCCTGAACAGTTTCAGGGAGATGTGATCGGTACTTGGCCACGATGGCTCTATGGTCGCTCTTTTCTCGAGCTAGCTGTCTCTGTTGTCTTTCCAGGTTCTCCCATTCAGTGTCCCAGAACTTTTCCATATTTTTCATCTCTTGTACGAGACGGTCACTCCACTGTTCTAATTGTTGTCGTACTTTGACATAAGTTTGAGTCCGAGCTCGGTGTTCTTCCATCGTGGATGAATCCTTAGCTTGAACAGGCTCAGAATTCTCTGTCAACCTGGAGTTCTGCTCTGTAACTTTATTCTTCTTGGTGACATAAGTCTTTCTGCATGTCTTTGTTTCCTTCCCCATCGTCGGCAAGTCCCCTTTAGCCTTCTCATGCATATTTGAATTGGTCTTATCGTCATCCATCTCAGAATCTGAGCTGATAGCTTGCACCGAATCCTCCTTCATTATGGCTTTTAGGTAGTGTCATTCCATGTCTATTTTCTTAATCCACTCCCGTCCTAGAAGTGGTGGTTCTCCCTCAGGTAATACGTACAAATTCATTCTTGGGTGTTCTTTCCCTCTATCTCTCACCTTGACTCTTATTTTCCCCATGGGGTATACCTTATGCCCCGTGTATGTCTGTAATACGAACTTGGTATTTCTCAAAGGTATGTGAGAGAACAGCCGGTGGTAGTCCCTTCGGTTGATGACTGATAGAGCTGATCCAGTGTCCAGCTCCATTCTTACTTGGACTCCAGCTATTTTTAGTACGACCCAAATCGTTTGTAGATCAGTTTCTTTCCCCACATTGTGGATCTTCAGACTACCCAGCTCCTGGTTGTTTGGGTCTGAGTCTGAATTCTGTTCGTCTGAACTCTTTTCAGCCACCTTGTGTACCTTGTTGTACTTTTCTTGTGGTGGCTTCCGTTGATTGTTGGTCTTTTTCCCGGACCGGCATACCTTCGCGATGTGACCCAGTTTGCCACATTTCCGACACTCTTGGTTCTTAAACCAGCAGTGATTCTGGTCGTGCGTGGTCTTCCCACAACGGTAGCATTTTGTTGTGCTCGAAGTAATTTGGTCCACCCCGAGTGCCGCCGCCTTTAGCTGCATTTCAGCCGTTCCTTTCGCTGCGGCTTCGTGTGATGCAGCTATGAGGACAGCCCTGTCCAGTGTGAGGTCGTTTTCTTCCAGTAGTCGCTTCTGCGTTCCTTCTTTGGACAATCTGCATACGAACTTGTCCCGCAGTGCCTCTGTCAGATTCCCTCCGAACTGGCAGTATTTCGCTAGCCTATGCAGTTCGACCAAGTATTCCGCATTGCTTTCGTCTTTCCTCTGCGTTCTTGCGTAGAATTTGAATCGCTCAGCCAGCATCAACGGTGTGGGGTTCAAGTGGTCCTTCAGCACAGCCACAATTTCTTCGAAGGTCTGATCCGCTGGTTTAGCTGGTGCTATTAGATGCTTCAAGAGCCCATATGTTTTTGCCCCCATCGAGTTTAGCAATGTTATCGCCTTGTCGTCTTCCTCTATTTTGTTGGCTTCACAATAGATCTCTATGCGTTCCACATACGTGGCCCAGTCTTCTATTTCAGAATTAAAATCGTTAATATTCCCTCGCTTAGGCATCTTTCTTTCTTTGAAGCAGCACAGTATTTCTTTAAGTATTATTTATTATCTTTTTTTTCTAAAATGGCGGTTTTCCTGTGAAAATGGTGGTTTCCCGCTCTTCCCTTCTCTCCCCGCCCACTTCAATGGCGGTTTCCCGCCTCTGTCGTCTTCTCCGCCTAATGGCGGCTTTCCGCGTTTCTCCCTGGTGTAAGGGGTACGCTTTCCCCACAGTGGACAGGTTCAGCCGCTGGCTGGCTCTCGCACAGCTCCCCTTACTCGGCTCTGTCTTTTCCTCCCGCCCGCACGGCTCTACCAGCGTTGGGTACACCCCGTTAACGGAGGACAGTTCAGCCGCTGGACTGGCTCTCGCGCAGTCTCTCTCTCCCCGTGCTCGGCTCTGTCTCTCACTCTCCCGCACGTTCGGTTCTACCGGCTCTGGGTACTCCGTAGGTGGAGAACAGTTCAGCCGCTGGACTGGCTCTCGCGCAGTCTCTCTCCCCGTTCTCGGCTCCTGTTCGCTCTCCCACTCCCGCACGTTCGGTTTTGCCGGCTCTGAGTACCCCGTTGGTGGAGAACAGCTCAGCCGCTGGACTGGCTCCTCGCAGTCTCTCACTCCGCACCCGGCTCTCACCCGCACGGTTCCCGTTCGCCTCCCCAGCCCTCTCGCAGACCGGTGTTTCCCTCCCCGGCTGCGGCTGGGTTTCTCCTCCTGCGCCTACTCGCAGGTTCAGCGCTTCGTGGCTGTGGTCGCTGCCCGGATTTTTCCCGCCGATCGCGGTCCGGCTGTCACCCGACGCCGTTGGACCCGACTTTTGGCCGGTACAGCTCCCCCTCGACTGAGGTCGAGTGCTCTGCCCTTCTCCTCCGGATACTTCTACCCCTTCCCCTACTCACAGTCTCTTCGGCCGCCTTGTTTCTTGCTGGTCGGCTCACTCCACACCGTGGTAGCAGGGTAATCAGTGCCTGTTGCAGACGGAAGCTTTTGTTGCTAAAGTCTTCCACCTTTCTCCTGCTGCAGCCTCGTGTTTTCTTCCAGCAACACGACGAGGGCGGTTGCCTCTCTTCGACGCTCTTCTTGCTTTGGTAATCTTGCCGCAGGGTACGATCGGACTCGTCGCCACTGTAAAGTCTGTGGGTTGTGCAGTAAATAAATACACAGACTTTTGAAGTACAAACAAAACAGGTCTTTACTATTCAGAGGTCAGGGCGAATCTGCCCTAGTTATCCTGTAACATCACTTATATACTGGTGTGGTCACTGTCGGTATTACCGTATACAGAAGCCAATCAAATAGTGCCACACCTAAAGTAGTTCTCTTAAAGGTGAACGGTTACACTCAATCGTTCCCTTAAAGGTAGACGGGTACATACACTACACCCTTCTCGGCCTCTCTGCAGTGCTCAACATGGTAGAGCATGACATCTGCTACCAATACCTTTCCTCCGTTGTCCAACTCTGTGCAACTAGCTTTGCATCGTTCCACTCCTACCTATCACATCATAACCAGAGTATCTCCAAGAATTGTTTCTCTTCCCGCCTTGCGCCATCATAGAATCATAGAATGACACAACACAGAAGACCATTTGGCCCATCGAGTCTGTGCTGGTTCTTTGAAAGAGCTCTCCAATTAGTCCCACTCCCCTGCTCTTTCCCCATAGCCCTGCAAATTTTTCCCTTCAGGTATTTATCCAATTACCTTTTGAAAGTTCTTATTGAATCTGCTTCCACCACCCTTTCAGGTAGTGCATTCCAGATTATAACAACTCATTGTGTAATTTTCCCCCCCTCATGTCGCCTCTGGTTCTTTTGCAAATTACCTTAAATTTCTGTCCTCTGGTTACCGACCCTTCTGCCACTGGAAACAGTTTCTCCTTATTTACTCTATCAAAACCCTTCATGATTTTGAACACCTTGATCAACCCTCCTCTTAACTGAAGACCCTCATCCCTGGTACCCTTTCAGTAAATCTCTTCTGCGCCCTCACTAAGACCTTGAAATCCTTCCTATAGTGTGGTGCCCTGAATTGGAGTTGCCACTCGCTCCTTGATGGACTGCAGGTTTGTGACTCCCTCACACATTGCTGCATTCATATTGGAGGTGCACTTAAGCAGATTGTCCAACATAGCATGCAGGGTGCTGTGAACATTCTCAAAGGATTGTATGAAGTGCTTCTGCATATAAATTAACTCATCTTATTGTTAGATCCGTGGTTCAGTGGATAAATAATCACATGGATGCTGCACATTAACAAATAACAGGTCTTTACTGGAGGAGGGTAATCTCTAGACTGGGGTACAGAGGCATGTGCACAGCTTATATACCGGTGTGGTCACTGCCGGTACTACAGTATACAGAAGCTGTAAAAAGTAGTTCTGACTTAAAGGCACATACACTACAATTCCTCCCTTTTTAGATTAATAATACCCCCTTAATATTCAAATAACAATTACATTTTTACATGTACATTCAATAACAAAAGTCCATTTATAGATTCAGTCTTTGGGGCGGCTTCCTGACCCTTTCGGGATAGCGCCTTTCCAGAGGTTCTTGTTCTTGGTACAGAGGCGATTCTGACTCCTTTTCATCGGGTAGTTCATCGGGTTCCACTGCTACTGGGTCTGAAGTAGATGCTACCGGTATGTCGGGTTCATCCCCAGGTACTCGAGACATGGGGTTGACGCATTCCTGTGATGCTAAGATCTGATCGACGTGGCGTCTCACAATGTTCTCCCCGACATCCACTGTGTACATTAATGGCCCCTGCCTTGTACATATCGTTCCGGGTTGCCACTTCTCTGTTCGATAGTCCCGGGCCAAGACTGGTTGCCCTACATTGAAGCTCCTTGTCGGCTTCTCGTTGATGTGCTGGAATTGTTTGTCCTCAACATTTCTTCGCACATTTGGTCTGAGCAAGTCCAGACGAGATCTCAACCTTCGGTTAAAGAACATCATGGCCGGGGTCTGGTTGGTAACTGCATGTGTCGCGTTTCGGTAGGCTAATAAGAAATTGTCCAGCTTATGCTGTAGTGGAATTTCCTCGTCGCACATGGCATTTATCGCCTTCTTAAAGGTTTGTACGAACCTCTCAGCCAATTCTTGGTGGCTGGATGATACGGGGCGGATGTGTAATGCCTTACCCCATTCCTTTTCATGAATTTTTGGAACTCGTCAGACACAAACTGTGGTCCATTATCAGAGCAGATCTGCTCTGGCAAACCGTTTCTGGCAAATATGGTCCGTAGGACTGCAATCGTTTTCTCTGTAGTGGTTGAAGACATCTTTATCACCTCAGGCCACTTTGAATGAGCATCCACTGCTATTAAGAACATTGAGTCCATGAATGGACCAGCAAAATCAATGTGCACCCGTTGCCATGGAGAGGAGGGCCACTCCCATGGGTGTAGAGGGGCATGTGGTGGTGCATTTTGGGCCTTCTGGCATCCTAAGCAGCTCTTAGTTAGGTCTTCGATTTGTTGATCGATTCCCGGCCACCACACATAAGCCCTAGCAAGGCTTTTCATTTTCACTCCCCCCAGATGACCTTCATGTAACTCATTTAGCACTCTCTCCCTTAACTTGGGTGGAATCACCACTCTGGATCCACACATCACTGTCCCCTGGCATACTGACAGCTGTTCTCTTCTGGATGAGAATGCTGGCAACAGTGAGTCGCCATGTGTTGGCCATCCCCTCACCGTCAATTCATATACCCGTGACAGCGTCGGATCATTGCAGGTCTCCTTCTCTATATCCGCGTTTGTTACTGGCAATCGGTCAATTATCGACGAATAAAATATCTCGATAGGGTCCACTGCTGGTGCTTCCTCCACCATAGGCAGTGGCAGGCGCGATAGCCCATCAGCGTTCCCATGCTGTTTCGTGCCTTTATATTCTATTTCATATTGATTCGCCCCTAGGAACAGAGACCATCTTTGTAACCACTGTGCAGTCATTACTGGCACGCCCTTCTTAGGATTAAAGATGGAGACAAGTGGTTGGTGGTCAGTCAGCAAGGTGAACTTCTGCCCATGCAGATAGTGGTTGAATTTTTTTACTCCCCATACTAGGCTGAGGGCCTCCCTGTCAATCTGGGTGTAGTTGCGCTCGGCTGAGGTTAGTGACCGAGACGCAAAGGCTACTGGCCTCTCCAACCCGTCTGGGAATTTGTGCGACAGCACCGCTCCAATGCCTTAGGGTGATGCATCACATGCCAAACGAATTGGTAGTGCTGGGTTGAAATGGGCCAACACCTCTTTTGATGTGATCAATTCTTTACACTTCTGGAAAGCTCGTCTACGTTCGTCATCCCACTTCCATGGTACCCCTGTTTGCAGTAGGGTGTTCAGCGGGTGTAATACCGTAGACAAATTTGGTAAGAACTTGTGGTAATAGTTTACCAGCCCGAGGAACGACCTCAGTTGTGACACATTTTCCGGTGCTGGAGCCTTGACTACTGCCTCAATCTTGTCAGGGGACTTATGTAACCCCTCTTCATCGATGAAGTGGCCGCAATACGAGATCTGTTTCTGGAAAAACTCGCACTTGTGGCGATTAGCTCGTCGCCCATATTCCTTTAATCTGGTGAGCACCTTCTCCAAGTTAGCGAGATGATCACCATCATTTTCGCCTGTGACCAAGATGTCGTCCAAATAACACCGGGTCCCTGGAATCCCTTGCAGGACCTGATCCATCGCCCTTTGCCAGATAGCCGGAGCCGAGGCTACTCCAAACACCAGCCGGTTGTATTGATAGAGACCTTTACGGGTGTTGATCGTAAGGTAATGTTTCGAAGCTTCTTCTACCTCCATTTGCAAGTACGCCTGGGCTAGATCAATTTTGGTGAAGCGTTTACCACCAGATAGCGAGGTGAAAATATCCTCAATTCGTGGAAGCGGATATTGCACCGTGTGAAGGACTGGGTTCACTGTCACCTTAAAATCCCCACAGATGCGGACCTTCTTTGGTTCCCCAGGCGTATTACTCAACGACCTCTTCATTACAGGAACGATGGGTGTAGCCCACTCGCTCCAGTCCACTTTGGACAGTACTCCAGAACGTTCCAACCCTTCCAGCTCTGCTTCAACCGCTGGTCTGATCGCATAAGGCACTGGTCTGGCCTTCAGAAACTTTGGGCTTGCATTTTCCTCTATTTTAATTGTTGCTGTTATTCCTTTTAGTGTTCCTAGTCCTTCCTGGAACACTTCTTTTGCATCAGTTAGCATTTTTGACAATCGTCCAGGTGTGACGTCATCATCCTTTTTGGCCTCAACCTTCAGGGACTGTATGGAATGCCAATCTAATTGTATCTTTCGGATCCATTCACATCCTAGCAGTGGTGGTCCTCCATTCACATCCTAGCAGTGGTGGTCCTCCATTTGGCAATACACATATATCCATTTTAGGTATTTCCTGACCTTTATATGTCACTTTCACCCTTATTTTCCCTTTGGGGTAGACTTTTTGCCCCGTATACGTCTTCAAGACAATCTCTGTAGCTTTCAAGGGTATGTGTCAAAATAGCTGCTTGTAGTCTCTTTGATTTATGACTGTTAGAGCTGACCCTGTGTCCAATTCCATTTCCACTTGGACTCCGTCTATCTTGAGTGTAACCCAGATAGTCTGGTGATCCTCCATTTCGGTTACATTATGTAGTTTCAGACAACCCAGCTCCTTGCTTCCGGAGTCTGTGTCACTTTTCTGTTCGTCTGAACCACTGTCCATCACCTGGTGTACCTTTTTGTACTTCTCCTGTGGAGATTTCTTACTGTTGGTTTTCTTCCCAGACCTGCAGACTCTTGCTATGTGTCCTGCTTTCCCACACTGTCTGCACACTTGGTCCTTGAACCAACAATCTTTCTGGTCATGTGTTGTTCTGCCACAGCGATAGCACTTCCCTGTTCCATAGGTCATTTCGTTGGTGCCATATTCTTGCGGTCTCCGTTGTATCTCTGCAGCGCCCCTTGCGGCTGCTTCGTGTCATAGAGTCATAGAGTAATACAGCACGGATAGAGGCCCTTCGGCCCATCGTGTCCGCGCCGGCCAGTGATACTGCCATACTGAAAGCTTTGTCCAGCGTAAGGTCCTTTTCTGATAGAAGCCGTTTCTGGGTCCCTTCACTTTGTAGCCCACACACAAACTTGTCCCTTAACGTGTCTGCTAGTCCCGCTCCAAACTGGCAGTATTTCGATAGCTTGCGCAGTTCCATTAAGTACTCAGCATTGCTTTTGTCTTTGTGTTGGTTCCTTTTATGGAACTTAAATCGTTCTGCTATCAGCAGCGGTGTGGGGTTTAAGTGGTCCTGTAGGATTTCTAGTATGCTTTCAAAATTCTTGTTTACCAGCTTCTCTAGGGTTATTAGATTTTGCAGTAACCCATAAGTTTTTGCACCCATGGAATTTAACAGAACCAGTGCTTTATTAGCATCTGGCACTTCATTCTCCCTGCAGTACACCTCAATACGTTCCACATATGTCGCCCAATCTTCGACTTCATTGTCGAATGTAGAGATACTGCCACTCTTCGGCATCCTTGGTTGTGCGTTAACTATCACCAATGGCGCCTCCCGCGCTTCCCCTTCTTCTCCGCTGGCACAAAGTGGCGTCTCCCGCACTTTCCTTCCTTCCCGCGCTCGCCTGTCTTCTCCGCTGCGGCTTTGCAAAATGGTGTCTCCCGCGCGCTTCCTTCTTCTCCGTGGCTCAATGGCACCTCCCGCGCTCTCCCTGCTTCTCCGCGGCTCAATGGTGTCTCCCCTTGCTTCGCCCCGCGGACCCTGATCAGCCCGTGATCCCTGGCTGTGCTCTGCGCGTTCTTCTCTTGATATTTGTCGACGCCGCTCAGTCTAGAACCCGGCTGTTTCTTACCCTCTCTCTCTCTGGTTTGCAGTATTTTTCCTTGACGCCGCTCAGTGATCAACCCCCGGCTGCGCCCTGCTCTCTTCACCCTCTTTCTTACCCCGTCGACGCTGCTCGGCTCTCTCTCTGCCGTCGGTCGGCTCCAGCCGCCGCTGCTCGGGAAGGGTCTGCTCTGGACCTGTCGTCGGTCCCTTGCTGCTCATTGTGGCTGGGGAACCAAGCCCGGCTCTCCACAGCCTCCCCAGCGAAGTTGGATCTCTGCCTGACTGCTGGGCGGTTGCTCGCGGTCGACGCCCGTATTCCTGGACTCGACTTTTTTTTATTTTTATGTTGCAGGTAGATTCGAATCGACACTCGTCGCCACTGTTAGATCCGTGGTTCAGTGGATAAATAATCACACGGATGCCATACATTAACAATTAACAGGTCTTTACTGGAGGAGGGTAATCTCTAGACTGGGGTACAGAGGCATGCGCACAGCTTATATACCGGTGTGGTCACTGCCGGTACTTACAGTATACAGGAGCTGTAAAAAGTAGTTCTGACTTAAAGGCACATACACTACACTTATAAGGGTGGAAAAAAATCTCTGGATCCTGCTGCTGAAGAAGATCTGGGGTTGGGCCTCCATTCAGCTGGTTGCTGTTTCTCTGATGCCACATCCACTTGGTCCTCCTCACTTATGCTTCACTAGGGCCATTATGTTGTGCTCAACAGGGTAGAACTATTTGTGCAGGGACTGACAGACCAACCAATTTACATGAGATTACTTCAAATTAGGGAGGAGAGTGAGCTGTAAAATAAAACAGTTAAACGGTTGAACATTACTGAAGTGAACGCCTCACTGATCAGGTGACCTGGCTTGCTTGTTGGTTTAGCGAGGAACACACCCAGTATTCTTTCATATCTGCCATTAATGAATCAACCTTTACTGTCCACTTTGGATAAGGATCATTTTTAGAAAAAGGGTTTTTCATTGGTGGAAAACTAGTTTTAGGGACTTTTGTTCCTGCCAATCAAAAACCCAGATAACCCAAATATTGATATAATACTCACATTACAGATGAAAACATAAATATTTGGTACCCTTTTTGAATGACAAACCAGGAAGAGGCTCTACAGGCAAGTAAAGATCATCAGTAGTCCTCAGAGCCTGTCAGTGCCTGGATCAATAAACATAGCTGTGGCACAAGAGAGGGTTTTATAAAAAAAAACATAGATATTTGTATCTGTGGTTCTACACATGGGGAGTTACTGATCTTAACTGAGGCATGGGACTTCCCTGCACTAAGGATGGGTTTAAAATAAATAAAAGGCAACGAGCAACCAATGTACTGATTGGCAGGGTTCAATCCTGTCTCCTGTCGGCTAATTTCATATTTGTCCTTCCATGGATGCATCATGGTCATCTGTCGGTTCTCCCAGTGAGGTACCAGCACACGCTGTAACATTCTGTGGATATGCCCTGTAAGAATGCCACAGCTCTGGTTTTACAGTTGCAGTGTACATTGTGTGACTATCACTTGATTCCTTTTTCATTGCTCAAAAACTCTTCAAGGAAAATTCTGGCAGAAATCGGCGCTGCAGCACCCGAAGCAACAGAAAACATTTAACGTGGTCACAAAGATCCAGGCGGGACCTGCAGCTTTTAGGCCTCAGAGTGGGCCGAGGCCTAAAAAAGGTAGGGATCAGAGGTCTAAAGAGAGGGCGAGGTGCCCACTCTTGAGCCAACTCCCTCCAAAAAGGGTATCATCGGCCTTCCCCGCTGCCCCAGAATTTTCCTTGATGGCTGTGGCAGGCTCCTCCTTGCTGATGAGAATGCCGCTGGGAACCCACTCTGCCTGACTAATGAGCTCCGACCCAGGAAAATGGGAGCGGAGACGGCAGGGTCGGGGCAATGAGTAGAAACCTTCCCCAACCCATCTTCATTGGGAGGGAGGAAATCCAAGCCTGGGTGTCAAAAATTAAAGTCTGTTTAATTTCTTAATGCTCGCATCTTTCATATTGAATGCACACATTTTTTAAAAAGTTGTTAACAATCTTGGGCCCAATTTGGAAAGTGACTACTACACTAAACTCATCCGTGCCTGGGGATTTCCCCACCTACATTGCACTTTCTTTCTTGATCAGCTCACTTGACTGTTTCAAATATGAATTTCTCACCTTTTCCTACCTTAGTGATATCCCAGCTCTTGAAAAACTCTCCAAATGGTAGTTTGTAGCCTGTGATTCAGACTCCTATAATGAACTGTGTAAGGCTTGGTGCTCTTGTCAACCCTTCATTCGGTTTGAACGGAACCTTTGCCTTTCCCAGCTGAGACACTGTAACCACTTTCGTTATAGAATCACTGTCAGCTTCAGAATAGATCAAAGGATAAAGTCAGCACTCCTGCACTCAAAGGGAGCACAGAGTGGAGAACTTGGTATGTCGTCTTATAGCCCTGTCTCTAACACGCACTCTCTCAGAGTACAGCTCCTCAATAAGAGCAGAGGAACTTTGAATTTAGTTAGAAATGTCAATATTACCACCGGCAGAGAGTTTACAGTGTAGGAATGGAGGTTCCTATCAAAAAGACTGAGTTCGACTCAGGTAATTATATCAATGAACTTTAATGAAACCAAACGAGTTTAAACTGGAAACTGCTGGAACACATCAATAACAGGTCTACTCTCCTTGAGAGCGCCACCAGGACTGATCCTCTGGTCAGAAGACTGACATCATGACATCATCATGTTCTTCCCACCATTGGGGCATCACGTGACTAACGGCATGACGTCATCACGTTGAAACCGTGCTGTAAAGTTAACTAGGCATTGTACAGTCAAACAGTGTAATTAAAGGTGCAGGCACAGACAGTAACTACATTGCTGTTAAAGGAATTATGTACAACCGTTGTGAGTCCTTTGGTGGCTTCGCCACATGCGCCCCCCCAGAATTGTCTTTAACAGAAAAGGTGAGGCGAGGAGGAGGCCTGATGAGCCTGTCCGATCGACTTCGATACCCTGGTAGAGGAAGTTGACGACTGGTGGTCGAGTTGGCAGTCGGTGGCGGCTGAGCAGGCGCGGCAAGCGCGGTCGAGTTGTCAGGCGGCTTTGGTTGATCTGGTGCGGCGGCAATGGGCGGTCGGCCACGTTTGGGTGGTTGAGCGACTACGACAGGGTGGTCCAGGTCCAGGTGAGCCAGCTTCAAGTGGTCTACCGAGATGTGATCCGGTTTCCCTCCGACGTCGACCAAAAAGGATTTGTTTCCCGGTTCGATGACACGGAAAGGACCAGTGTAAGGGGGCTTGAGCGGATCCCGGTGAGCGTCGTGGCGGATGAAGACATACTCCGCATTCTTCAGTCCCGGTGGCACGTAGGAGGTCTGCAAACCGTGATTGGACGTAGGTATCGGAGCAAAGCATCTGGCCGCTTCTTGGTGGCGAATGAGTTGCCGGGAGGCGGACCATGGCTCTGTGGGAGAAGGGAGGAAATCTCCTGGTACACGGAGCGGCTGGCCGTAACGAGTTCAGCCGAAAATGATTGTAGATCGTCTTTGGGCACCGTACGGAGACCCAACAGGACCCATGGGAGTCTGTCCACCCATCCTGCACCTTGAAGACTGGCCCGAAGAGAGGCTTTAAGCGACCTGTGGAATCGCTCGCAAAGGCCGTTTGCCTGCGGATGATAGGCGGTGGTGCGATGAAGTTTGGTACCGAGCCCCTGAGTCACAGCGTTCCAAAGATCGGAGGAAAATTGTGGCCCGCGGTCAGAGGAGATGTCTGCCAGTACCCCGAAACGGGCAACCCAACAGGAGATGAACGCTCTAGCAACATCTGCCGACGTGGTGGAAACCAAAGGAATTGCCTCTGGCCACCTAGTGGTGCGGTCCACTATGGTGAGGAGATGAGTATAACCCTGAGAAGGCGGAAGCGGCCCCACGAGGTCCACATGCACGTGGTCAAAACGACGCTCCGGAACAGTGAACGCAGCCACTGGAGCCTTGATATGACACTGGACTTTGGCCTTCTGGCATACGACGCAGGTATTAGCCCAGTCACGCACATCGATGTGCATACCTTTTCAGACGAACTTGGCTGACATAAGCCATTGCGAAGCCTTCATCCCTGGGTGTGACAACCCGTGTATGGCATCAAAAACCCTCCAGCCCCATGCGACTGGCACGATGGGATGAGGAACTCCCATGGAAACGTCGCAAAGGAGCGTGGCACCTGCGGCCTGGAAGACGACGTCGGTCGCTTGGAAGCTAGAGGGAACGGTTCTATATGATTGGACCTCCGAATCCGAAACCTGATCTGCCGCCATGAGGGCGTAGTCGATTCCCAGGTGCACCACGTGGACCATTGCACGGGAGAGGCAATCTGCCACCAGGTTGTCCTTACCAGACACATGTTGAATGTCCGTGGTAAATTCGGAAATGAACGTCAAGTGACGGTGTTGACGAGCGGACCACGGTTTGGCGGTCTTGGCCATGGCAAACGTAAGGGGTTTGTGGTCGACAAAAGCCGTGAAGGGGCGCCCCTCCAATAAAAACCGGAAATGGCGAATGGCGAGGAAAAGGGCCAGTAGTTCCCTATCGAAGGTGCTGTACTTTTTTTCATTTTTTCGCAATTGACGGCTGAAAAACGCCAGCGGTTGCCACGTGCCATTGACCCACTGTTCTTGCACTGCACCGATGGCGTATTCTGACGCGTCGGTGGTAAGGGCGATAGTAGCACCTGGAAGTGGGTGCGCCAGCATGGTTGCGTTGGCCAAAGCGTTCTTGGTGTCACCGAATCCCTGGATCATTTCAGCTGTCCAGCTGATTGGGTCTTTACCGGACTTGCCCTTGAGGGCCCCGAACAAGGGTTGCATGAGTTGAGCCGCCTTGGGGACGAAACGCTGGTAGAAGTTGACCATCCCCAGGAACTCCTGCAAGGCCTTGACTGTCGACGGCCACGGGAAAGAAGTAACCACCTCGACCTTCGTCGCCAAAGGGACGGCGCCATCCGATGTTATGCGATGTCCCAGGAAGTCGATTTGTTGCAGGCCGAACTGGCACTTGGCCGGGTTGATGACTAAACCGTGTTGGCTGAGGCGCGTAAAGAGGGAACGCAAATGGGAGATGTGCTCCTCCTTGCTGGCACTGGCGATGAGTATGTCGTCAAGGTAGACAAAAAGAAAATGCAGGTCTCGAAGAACGGAGTCCATTAAACGCTGGAACGCCTGTGCTGCGTTCTTTAAGCCAAATGGCATCCGCAGGAACTCAAAGAGGCCAAAAGGGGTGATGACTGTGGTTTTCGGGACATCTTGTGGGTGCACTGGAACCTGGTGATATCCACGGACGAGGTCGACTTTAGAGAAGATAGAATTTCCTGCCAAGAGGGCCGAGAAGTCCTGGATATGCGGGATCGGGTACCGATCCGGAGTGGTGACGTTGTTGAGGCGTCAGTAGTCACCGCATGGCCACCAGCTGCCGCCTGGTTTCAGCTCGATGTGGAGAGGCGAGGACCAGGGACTCTTCAATCGCCTAATGATCCCGAGCCGCTCCATTGTGGTGAACTCCGCCTTCACAGCTGCAAGCTTGCCGGGTTCGGGCCTTCTAGCCCGCGCATAAACCGGGGAGCCAGTAGTGGTGATGTGATGTTCAACACCATGTTTCGTCGCCGAAGAGGAGAAGGTGGGCCTTGTCAGCTCTGGAAACTCCCCGAGGAGCTGCATGAAGTCATCTGGAGGAGGGAAAGCACAGGCAATGGAGCGCGCCACGGAGGTACTGTGGAAGCACGGAATCGAGTGGAAGGTGGCCGCGTTGATCAGCCGGTGGTGCCGGACATCGACTAGTAGGCTGTTGGCACACAGAAAATCCACCCCTAAGATAGGCTGTGAGACTGTAGCCATGACGAAATCCCAAAAGAAGCGCTGACCGCTGAAACAGACTTCGACCCGCCGCTTTCAGAATGTTCGAATAGCTGTGCCATTAGCCGCTACGAGGGAAAAACCAAGGTTCCCAGTCTGCATGTCGAGCTTCGACGCAGGTAGAATGCTGCACTGCGCCCCGGTGTCACAAAGGAAACGGCAGCCCGAGAGGGAATCGGTGATATAGAGGAGTTTCCCCGTAGAACCTGTAATGTATATACCTTTAAAGGGGGAACTATCTTTTACAGCTCATGTATACTGCAGTAACGACAGTGACCACACCTGTATATAGCGCTGAGTAGTAATCTGTACAGATCAGTTCCAGTGTGAGCCACGTTTAGTAAACACCCGTTGTACCGTTCTCCTGCAGTCTGTGTCTTATTATACACGGACACAACATTGGCGACAAGGCAAGTTCGAACCTACCTGCAACTCTGCATCACCTCCTGGGGATTTGTTCCTGGAGATCAGTGGATTGGAGGTCAAGGCCAGAGACTTGGGCGTCGACCACGGGCAACCGCCCAGTCATCCAGCAGAGACTCGAGAATTGCGGGGGAGGCTATCGAGAGCCAGGCTTGGCTTTCCAGTCGAGGTGGTCCAGCGAAACGGGCTGGCAGCAGGTAGTGCGCAGACCCTTCCCAGACAGCGGCAGGCTAGAGCCCGACCGAGCGGCACAGCAAAGGGCCGAGCAGCGTCAACGGGGGAGAGAGAGAGAGGGCAGAGCGCACAGGGCACAGCCGGTGTTCAGGGGCCGAGCAGCGTCGGAAGGAGGGAGAGAGAGACGCACAGAAACCCGTGAGGCGCCGCCATTGCCACGAGGACTGCCGAGAGCGGTGTTGGCAGCAGCGCAGGAGAAGCGCGCAAAACCTACAGGGCGCCGCCATTGCCACGAGAACCGCCGGGAGCGGCGTTGGCAGCAGCGGGGGAGGAAGGAAAGCACGGGAGACGCCATTTTAAGATATTGGGAGACGCCATTTTAAACCACACCCAAAATGCCGAAGAGTGGCAGTATCACCGCATTTGACAATGAAGTCGAAGATTGGACTACATATGTCGAACGAATAGAAGTGTACTGCAAGGCAAATGAGGTGTCAGATGTTAAATTTAATGGGTGCAAAGACGTATCGTTTATTACGAAATGTAGTAACCCCAACGAAGCCAATGGAAAAGAGTTTTGAAGACATAGTAACGATACTACAGGAACATTTAAACCCCACACCACAGCTGATAGCAGAAAGATTCAAGTTTCACAAACGGAACCAGCATAAGGATGAAAGCAATGCTGAATATTTAACAGAACTGCGCAAACTATCAAAACACTGCCAGTTTGGAGTGGGACTGGCAGATACCTTAAGGGACAAGTTTGTGTGTGGGCTTCAAAGTGAAGGAACCCAGAAACGGCTTTTATCTGAAAAGGACCTTACGCTGGAAAAGGCTTTCAGCATTGCGGTATCATATGAAGCAGCAGCACGGGGCGCTGCAGAGATACAACAGAGACCGCAAGAATATGGCACAAACGAAATGTCATATGGAACAGGGAAGTGCTATCGCTGCGGCAGAACAACACACGACCAGAATGATTGCTGGTTCAAAGACAAAGTGTGCAGACAGTGTGGAAAAGCAGGACACATAGCACGAGTCTGCAGGTCGGGAAAGAAAACCAGCAATAAGAAACCTACCAAAGGAAAGTACCAGAAGGCACATAAGATGACGGAGAATAGTTCAGATGAACAAAAGAGTGATAACGACTCTGTAAGCAGGGAACTGAGTTGTCTGAAACTACATAATGTGATCACAACGGAGGATCACCGAACCATTTGGGTCACTCTCAAGATAGCAGGAGTCCAGGTAAAGATGGAATTGGACACAGGATCAGCCCTAACAGTCATAAACCATCGGGACTACGAGCGGCTATTCTCACACGTACCCTTGAGAGACACAACAATTATTTTGAAGACGTACACGGGGCAAAAAGTCTACCCCAAAGGAAAAATAAGGGTGACCGTTATATATAACTGTAAGGAAACACCAAAACTTGACCTGTATGTATTGCAAGATGGAGGACCACCATTACTGGGACGTGAATGGATCCGGAAAATACAACTGGATTGGCATTCCATACAGGCACTGACTGTGGCTGACAAAAAGGATGATGACGTCACACCTGGGCGACTGTCAAAGATCCTAACTGACGCGAAAGAAGTGTTCCAGCAAGGACTTGGAACTCTAAAAGGCATGACAGCGACGATTAAAATTGAAGAAAACGCAAGCCCCAAATTTTTTAAGGCCAGACCGATACCTTATGCGATCCGCCCAGCCGTCGAAGCAGAGCTGGAGGGTCTGGAACATTCAGGAGTACTGTCCAAGGTAGACTGGAGCGAGCGGGCTACACCCATCGTCCCTGTGATGAAAAAGTCATTGAGCAGCACGCCTGGGGAACCAAGGAAGGTTCGCATCTGTGGGGACTTTAAGGTAACAGTGAACCCGGTCCTTCACACCGTACAATATCCACTTCCACGGATTGAAGATGTTTTCGCCTCGCTATCTGGAGGGAAATGCTTCACTAAGATTGATCTGGCCCAGGCGTATCTGCAAATGGAGGTAAAAGAAGCATCAAAAAAATACCTCACAATCAACACCCATAAAGGTCTCTACCAATACAACCGGCTGGTATTCGGGGTAGCATCAGGTCCGCTATTTGGCAGAGGGCAATGGAACAAGCCCTGCAAGGGATCCCAGGGACCCAGTGTTATTTGGATGACATCCTGGTCACGGGCGAAAATGACATTGATCACCTTGCCAACCTGGAGCAGGTGCTCACTAGATTGCAGGAATATGGGCTCCGAGCTAACCGCCCCAAATGCGAGTTTTTTAGAAAACAGATCTCGTATTGTGGCCACGTTATCGATAAAGAGGGGTTACATTAGTCCCCAGAGAAGATTAAGGCAGTAGTCAAGGCTCCAGCACCGGAAAATGTGTCACAACTGAGGTCGTTCCTCGGGCTGGTAAACTACTACCATAAGTTCTTGCCAAATTTGTCTACAATACTACACCCACTGAACACCCTACTGCAAACTGGGGTGCCATGGAAGTGGAGTGACGAATGTAGACGAGCTTTCCAGAAGAGCAAAACACTAATCACATCGAAAGAGGTATTGGCCCATTACAACCCAGCATTACCAATTCGGTTGGCATGTGATGCGTCACCCTACGGCATTGGAGCGGTGCTGTCGCACAAATTCTTGGACGGCTCAGAGAGGCCAATAGCCTTTGCGTCACGATCACTAACCTCAGCCGAACGTAACTATGCCCAGATTGACAGGGAGGCCCTCAGCCTAGTGTGGGGAGTGAAAAAGTTCAATCACTATCTGCACGGGCAGAAATTCACCTTGCTGACTGATCACCAGCCTCTTGTCTCCATTTTTAATCCGAGGAAGGGCGTTCCGGTGTTGACTGCGCAACGACTACAAAGATGGTCACTTTTTCTAGGGGCGCACCACTATGAGATTGAATATAAGGGCACGAAACAGCATGGAAATGCTGATGGGCTATCACGCCTGCCACTGCCTACTGTGGAGGAAGCACCAGCAGTGGATCCTGTCGAAATATTCCATTCGACTATAGTTGAATACCTACCGGTAACTAACGCTTGTATCGAAAAGGAAACCCAAAATGACCCGACACTGTCTCAGGTGTATGATTTGATGGTGAAGGGATGGCCAGCACATGGTGACTCACTGTTGCCAGCATTCTCGACAAGGAGAGAACAGCTGTCAGTGTGCCGGGGGACCTTGATGTGTGGATCCCGAGTGGTAATTCCACCCAAGTTAAGGGATAGAGTGCTCAATGAGCTTCATGAGGGTCATCTGGGGGGGGTAAAAATGAAAAGCCTAGCCAGGGCTTATGTGTGGTGGCCGGGAATCGATAAACAAATCGAGGACCTGACCTATAGCTGCTCAGGATGCCAGAAAGTCCAAAATGCACCACCACAGGCCCCTCTACACCCATGGGAGTGGCCCTCATCTCCATGGCAATGGGTGCATATTGATTTTGCTGGTCCATTCATGGACTCAATGTTTTTAATAGCCGTGGATGCGCACTCGAAATGGCCTGAGGTCATCAAAATGTCCTCCACCACCACGGAGAAAACGATTGCAGTCCTACGGGCCATTTTTGCCTGGAATGGCTTGCCAGAAGAGATTTGCTCCGACAACGGAACACAGTTTGTGTCCGAAGAGTTCCGGAGGTTCTTGAAAAAGAATGGGGTAAGGCATTACACATCCGCCCCGTATCATCCAGCCACAAATGGATTGGCTGAGAGGTTCGTACAAACCTTTAAGAAGGCAATAAAGGCTATGTACAATGACAACATTCCGCTGCAGCACAAGGTGGACAATTTCCTGTTTGCCTACCGGAATGCGACACATGCAGTCATCAACCAGGCCCCAGCCATGATGTTCTTTAACCGAAGTTTAAGATCTCGCCTGGATTTGCTCAGACCAAATGTACGAAGAGATGTTGAGAGTAAGCAATTCCAGCACATCCATGAGAAGCCAACAAGGAGCTTCAATGTAGGGCAACCAGTCTTGGCCCGCGACTGCCGAACAGAAAAATGGCAGCCAGGAACGATATGCACATGGCAGGGCCCACTAATGTACACAGTGGACGTTGGGGAGAGCATCGTGAGACGCCATGCTGACCAGAACCTAGAGTCACAGGAACAAGTCAACCCCATGCCTCGCCCATACGTACCTGGTGATGAACCCGACGTACAGGTCGCATCTACCCCAGAAACAGTAGCATCGGAAGCTGATGAACCAACCGACGACAGGAGGCCAGAATCGCCTCCGCACCAAGAGCAAGACACTCGGGAAAGGCACTATCCAGAAAGGATCAGGAAGCCTCCCCAAAGACTGAATATATAAATAGACTATTTTCAGCTAATGTTGCATGTTAAAAGTGTTAATTGTAATTAGTTTGATATTTAATTGTTAAATGAGTGTTATGGTACTGTTAATCTAAAAGGGGAGGAATTGTAATGTATATACCTTTAAGGGGGGGAACTATGTTTTACAGCTCATGTATACTGCAGTACCGGCAGTGGCCACACCTGTATATAGCACTGAGTAGTAATCTGTACAGATCAGTTCCAGTTTGAGCCACGTTTAGTAAACACCTGTTGTACCGTTCTCCTGCAGCCTGTGTCTTATTATACATGGACACAACAGAACCGACGGCCATCGCCACCGCGGAACGCCCGTTAGACTTGGTCATCCGCCGCCAGGGACGCCGCCTGCGCCTTTTTGTTTTTTTGGGGGGTGAAAAACTGCAGGGGGAACGGCAGCATCGTGCTTTCGTGCCAAAACGGGTGTGGTAGGAGCACCAGCCTACTGTAGGAGAAGCCGGGACCGCGTCTGTGGTGGGTGGGCGCCTCGTGGCCGCGCAGCACTGCTGGGTAACCGTCAAAATCTTATCGGCTTCGGCCGCAAGCTTGGCGCAGTCAGTAATGTCAGAGCTGGCTAGGGCAGCCTGAACCTGTTCAGGCAGTTGATAGAGTAAAAGCTCCCGGAAGATGAAACATTCCGGTTCAGCACCCAAGAGCGTGAGCATTTGGCTCATGAGCTCGGACGGTTTGGAGTCCCCAAGGCCGGGCAGCGTGATGAGCCAGCGAGCACGCTCCGACTTTGATAGCCCGAAAACCTGAAGCAACCGCGCCTTAATCGCATCATACTTGCTGTCAGTAGGAGGACTACCGATGAGGCTGATGATCTGTGATGCAGTTGCGCTGTCGAGGGCGGAGACCACGTAATAATAACGGGTCTGATCCGCGATGATGTTCCGAATGGCAAACTGGGCTTCAGCCTGGATGAACCAGGCGTCTGGTTGTTGCTCCCAGAACTGTGGCAGTTTCAGCGTGACGGCGTTCATGTCCATGTCGAATCTTCCACGAAAATCATTCGTAGAAGTCGGGGTCACCAATGTGGGAATGGAGGTTCCTATCAAAAAGACTGAGTTCGACTCAGGTAATTAAATCAATGAACTTTAATGAAACCAAACGAGGTTAAACTGGAAACTGCTAGAACACATCAATAACAGGTCTACTCTCCTTGAGGGCTCCACCAGGACTGATCCTCTGGTCAGAAGACTGGCGTCATGACGTCATTACGTTCTTTCCGCCATTGGGGCATCACATGACTAACGGCATGACATCATCACGTTGAAACCGTGCTGTAAAGGTAACTAGGCATTGTACAGTCAAACAGTGTAATTAAAGGTACAGGCACAGACAGTAACTACATTGCTGTTAAAGGAATTATGTACAGCCGTTCTGAGTCCTTTGGTGGCTCCGCTACAACAGCATATTTGATCTTGATCAACTGATAAGTATTATCATGTTAAGTTTAAGTTCTACCACTTCCTCTTACTCCTTTTCTGTGCCATTCTACTATTCTCCTACCTTTTGCTATTTTTGGTGCATATTCCATAATGTATCCCCTTATTGCCACCTTGTAAGTTCCCCATCATATCATCTAAAAGATTAATCAAAACTCAATTTCAGAAAGAAAACGATCTGTAAATCTTCTATTATTTCGACACATTTTGGGTCATGGAGGAGCATACGATTAAATCTCAATCTCTGCAAATTTTTCTATATTTCTTCTCGTGAATCTTTCAGTACTATAATTATCAAGTAGTCGAAGGCAATGACTAACTCAACTGAAGTGGCCATGGTTGCCTCTGCAGTATCGTGAAATACAAAACTATTAATCAGCTCTGAAATAAAATGGGCTAGAAATTGGTCTCGGGCGGTGGTGGAAAATGGGCGGTATCGGATTGGCCGCCCGTTATATGCAGCGCTGGATATTCAGCTCCATTACAGTCAATAGAACTGAATATCCAGCGCTGCGTATAACGGAGGCTGACCCGATACTGCCTGTTTTGCGCCACCGTCCGAGACGAATTTCTAGGCCAATGTGTTGTCTCCATGGTTATGATTATGGAGAAACCTATAATTAGATCCATTTCACTGCTAAATATTTCTTCACTTGACCTCAGCATTCCTATCCTGTTCGAGCAATAAGTTCAAAATCAGTTTAAAGAAAGACTTGCATTTAGTGCCTTTGACGACCTCAGACTGTCCCAAATTGCTTTACAGCCAATGAAGTACTTTTTTTTGAAGTGCGGTCACTGTTGTACTGTAATGTAAGAAATGGGGCAGCCTATATTGCGCACAGCAAGGTCCCACAAACAGCACTGTGATAATCACCACATCATCTGTTTTTAGTGATGTTGATTGAGGGATAAATATTGACCAGGGCACTGGGGATAACCCACCTGCTCCTCTTCAAAATAGTGCCATGCAATCTTTCACATACACCTGAGAAGCCAGGCGGGGCCTCGGTTTAACGTCTCATCCGAAAGGCAGTACCTTCGACAGTGCAGCACTCCCTCAACACTGCACTAAAGTGCGAGTCTAGATTTTATGTTAACTTCTCTGGAGTGGGACTTGAACCCACACCCTTTTGATTTAGAGGTGTGCGTGCTACTGAGCCTAGGTTGACATTACATTTCCTGCTCCCTCATCTGTCTAGTAATGGCCCTAAAAACTAAATTAAATTTCCTTCTGCCATCTCCCCATGTGGACTGCACAGAGCGGGATTAAACGGAGTGGACTTGAACAGTGTTTTATTTGGGAATTTGGAAAGAGTGGGAATTCAGAGAACAGGGGGAAGGAGTTGTTGCTTTTTGCCTACAGTACTTGTAGTGCTTTGTGTTACAGGTAGATATACCCTTAACTTAATCTAGATCAAGTAAGTAGTCAAGAAACTACATTGTAAACTAAGTTACTTAAATACAAATTTAATTAAATTTAATTAAATAAATCAAGGTCATATAGGGATGGCAGTGCAGGTGGTGTGCCGCAACTGCAGCATGTGGGAGTTTGTGGAGAGCATTGTGATCCCGGACAACCATGTTTGCAGTAAGTGCCTGCATCTTGAGGAACTTCAGCTCAGAGTTTTTGAGCTGGAGTCTGAGGTGCAGACATTACGGGGCATCAGGGATGGAGTGAGTTACCTGGACACTTTGATCCAGGAGGCAGTCACACCCCTTGGGTTAGCTAGTGGTACAGGTCGGGTTAGTGGTCAGGGACAGGAGGGTGTGACTGCAACTCAGGCAGGTAAGGGAACCCCAGGTGCAGTGCTGGAGGAGCCTCAGCCTTTGCCCTTGTCCAACAGATATGAGGTTCTTGCTGCCTGTGTGAATGAGGGAAAAACCTGCAGGATGGATGAGCAAGCTGACCATGGCACCATGGTGCAGGAGGCCATTCAAGTGGGGGGAGTGAAAGGGAATGTAGTTGTGGTAGGGGACAGTATAGCCAGGGGGATAGAAACTGTTCTCTTCAGCCGCGACCGAAAATTCTGAAGGTTGAGTTGCCTGCCCGATGCCAGGGTTAAAGATATCTCCTTGTGGCTGGAGGAGAACTTGGAGTGGGAGGGGGAGGATCCAGTTGTGGTCCATGTAGGAACCAACGACATAGGTAGTACTAGGAATGAGGTTCTGCTGAGGGAGTTTGAGGAGCCAAGATCCAAATTAAAAAGCAGAACCTCAACAGTAATAATCTCTGGATTTTTACCTGATCCACGTGCAAATTGGCATAGTGACAAACAGATTAGAGGTTTAAATGCGTGGCGTAAAGAGTGGTGTGTGAGGAAGGGGTTTCAGTTCATGGGGCACTGGCACCAGTGCTGGGGAAAGAGGGAGCTGTTCCGTTGGGACGGGTTCCACTTAAACTGGGCTGGGACCAGTGTCCTGGCAAACTGAATAACTGGGGCAGTAGACAGGGCTTTAAACTAATGAAGGGGGTGGTGGGAGGATTCAGGAAAGAGTAAATTTAAAAGCAGTGAGAGAACTGACAAGGCTCTAGAGCAGAGTAGAGTTTTGGGTAAAAATAAGCAGAGTGGGTCAGGAAGGGACACAGAGAGTAACAAAGGTAATAAGGCATCAGTGACTAAGGTGACATCAGGGAAAAATAGAAATAAGTCAAAGCTAAAGGCACTATATCTGAATGCGTGAAGAATTTGCAACAAAATGGATGAATTAATAGCGCAGATAGAAATTAACAGGTTTGATCTAATAGCCATATTGGAGACATGGTTGCAAAGTGGCCAAGGTTGGGAACTAAATATTCCAGGATACTTAACTTTTAGAAGAGATAGGCAAAATGGAAAAAGAGAAGGGGAGCCCTGATAATAAAGGATGGGATAAAGACAGTAGAGAGAAAGGATCTTAGCTCTGAAAATCAAGAAGTAGAATCAGTTTGGGTAGAGCTAAGAAACAGCAAGGGGCAGAAAACATTGGTGGGAGTTGTTTATAGGCCCCCAAACAATAGTTGTAATGTAGGACAAAGTATAAATCAGGAAATTAGATGTGAATGTAACAAGGGTAATAGTGATCATGGGGGACTCCATATAGACTGGGCAAACCAAATTTGCAGTAATAGTGTGGAGGAAGAATTCATGGAATGTACACAAGATAGTTTTCTGGATCAATATGTTGAGGAACCAACTAGGGAACAGGCTATGTTAGATCTAGTATTGTGCAAAGAGAAAAGGTTAATTAATAACCTTGTAGTAAAGTGCCTTTAGGGAAGAGTGACCATAATATGATAGAATTTTATATGGAGTTTATGAAAGTGATTTTGTTAAATCTGAAACTAGGGTCTTAAATCTAAACAAAGCAAACTACATAGGTATGAGGGGCGAGTTGGCTATGGTAGATTGGGAAACTACATTAAAAGCTATGACGGTAGAGAAGCAATGGCTAGCATTTACAGAATTAATACATAATTTACAACAAATATACATTCCTTTAAGGCACAAAAACCCCACAGGAAAAGAGAAGTTAAATATAGTATTAGATCAAAGGAAAAGGCTTATAATGTTGCCAAAAAGAGTAGCAAGCCTGAGGATTGGATGGATTTCAGCAAAGGAGAACCAAGAAATTGATAAAGAAAGGGAAAATAGAATATGAGAGTAAACTAGTGAGAGACATAAAAACAGACTGTAAAAGCTTCTATAGGTGTGTAAAAAGGAAAAGATTAGCGAAAGTAAATGTGGGTCCCTTCCAGGCTGAGACAGGAGAAATTATAATGGGGAATAAAGAAACGGAAGAGAAATTAAACAAATACTTTGGCCGCAAATTTAATCATGCTGAGGGGGCGACTTTGGAGGCGGGTCCGCTGTCAAAATCGCAAAGATTGCCAACGGGTAGGAAACCCATTGTTTTCCCACCTCCGTGTGAGTCTCACAGGTGTCGGTTCTGTCAGCACAGAACTGACCCGGCGGGAGAGACAATTCAGATACTTAAATGGCTTGTTAAGAGCCAATTTAAGTGTATTTTGAGGCTTACTTCTAATTTTACCTTCTCCCCCACTGGTTATCCACTGTTCGGGGAACACGCCAGCTCAACCAGGCGTGATTTGAGTCTGCTCTGATGTTTGTGAAAAGCTGACAGCTGCAGAAGTGGTGTCAAGGATGCCATGTTGCAGATGGTGAGTTTCAGAGCACAGAAAATGTTGGTTACTGCATTTTTAATACATATAGAGATTTCCTTAGCTTACAAGTTTATAGACCCAACTGTAAGTCCAGTGCCACCTTATTGGGAGAACCTCTCTCACCATTGACAGATCGCTTTTGTCATCTCACCTGCAACTGCCATCTATTCCAGCAACATCGGAGCCAATGAAACAATCAGACCTTGGTCCTCCGAATCCTTCTACGATCAGCCCCAATACCAACATCACCAACCTCATCACCAAACTTCTCCGCCATCACCTGATGCTGCACTGGACACAGGGCATCAGCCCCTGACAAAATTGCTGGCTAGGAGGCCAGCGATGGCATCACCATGGCCAGACTTACTTCACTTGATGCTGTAAACCCTGGCTGCCACATGATGCGCCAAGTTGACACCATCCCACACCAGCACCGTGAAGCATCCCTTTAATGTCCAAGCCATTCCATGCACACTCATCACTATAGTGGGAGGGGGGGGCGCGGAAGTTATGACTGAACAATCACTGGAACTCAGTAAGACCTTCTTAAGGTGCGCTCAGATCTGTCCAATAAGGGTCACTTTTTGAAAAAGAGATTTCACTGTATGACAACACATAACTAGAAACTTCACATGGACATTGGCTAAACCTCTCAAGCGCCTACCCTTGTGTGTTGTTAGTTGGTATGCTTGCAGTAGGATGAGTGTGAGTGTAGGGGGAAGTGATAAAGTAGATAGAGAGGGTTGGGTGGAGGTGCAAGGTAATTTGGGTTCCTGGGGAGGTCTCATCCACCCTTGGAAGGGAAGAGAACCTCCAAGCATGCTGTGACTCCCTCCATAAGCATATGAAGGGAGTTATTGGAGAGCCTGGGTGCAAGCTTTCATCTTTGTGCAGTGATTGTCAGTGTTTGCAGCACCTCAATGTTGTCAAACACTGACAGAACAACTGTTAAACTCCATGTGGCCATGGTCCCTTTAAGGAAACTGGCTGATGATGCGTCATCAAATGATGTCATCAGACCCGCTTCCTGCTAATTGGCCGGTAAACCCACAGGGTGGGCTTATCAAGGCCAATCAAGGTAAAATCGCATCTGCAGAGCGGATGCAGCTGAGAGCGGGACCGGAACCCGGAAACCAGCTGACCCGCCCCCATTCCACCTCCAGAATTAAATTTGTGGCCTTTGTGTCACGGAAGAAGAGACAAAAAACATTCCGGAAATAGTGGAAAACCAAGGCTCAAGCGAGAATGAGGAACTGAAGAAATTAGTATTTGTAAAAAAAAGTACTGGAGAAATTAATGAAACTGAAAGCCGATAAATCCCCTGGACCTGATGGTACTGCAAGGATCAGTGCTTGGGCCTCAGCTATTCACAATCTACATCAATGATTTGGATGATGGGACCAAATGTAATATATCCAAGTTTGCTGATACAAAGCTGGGTGGGAATGTAAGTTGTGAGGAGGATGCAAGGAGGCGTCAAGGGGATATAGACAGGCTAAGTGAGTGGGCAAGAACATGGCAAATGGAATATAATGTGGAGAAATGTGAAGTTATCCACCTTGGTAGGAAAAATAGAAAAGCAGAGTATTTTTAAATGGCGAGAGATTGGAAAATGTTAGTTTTCAGAGGGACCTGGGTGTCCTTGTACACGAATCACTGAAAGTTAATATGCAGGTACAGCAAGCAATTAGGAAAGCAAATGGTATGTTGGCCTTTATTACAAAAGGATTTGCATATAAGAGTAAAGACGTCTTACTGCAATTATATAGGGCCTTGGTGAGACCACACCTTGAGTATTGTGTGCAGTTTTGGTCTCCTTACCTAAGGAAGGATATACTTGCCATAGAGGGAATGCAATGAAGGTTCACCAGACTGGTTCCTGGGATGGGATGATTGTCCTATGAGGAGAGATTGAGTAGACTAGGCCTATATTCTCTAGAGTTTAAAGAATGAGAGGTGATCTCATTGAAACATACAAAATTCTTACAGGGCTTTACAGGGTAGATGCAGGGAGGATGTTTCCCCTGGCTGGGGTGTTTAGAACCAGGGGTCACAGTCTCAGAATAAGGGGTCGGCCATTTAGGACTGAGATGAGGAGAAATTTCTTCACTCAGAGGGTGGTGAGTCATTGGAATTCTCTACCCCAGAGGGCTGTGGAGGCTCAGTTGTTGAGTATATTCAAGACAGAGATCGATAAGATTTTTGGATATTAAGGGAATCAAAGGATATGGGGATAGTGCAGGAAAGTGGAGATGAGTTAGAAGGTCAGCCATGATCTTATTGAATGGTGGAGCAGGCTCAAAGGGCAAAATGGCCTACTCCTGCTCTTATTTCTTATGTTCTTATGTAAAGGGTTCAAAACCAGACTAAATTTCCTTTCTCCATCAGGACCGATCTGCCTTCAGGTTTATGTTACTGTTCTGTGAAACCCCTCTAATGCATCAAAATGTTTTTGCAAGTAGAAGGCTCCAAACTCCACACACTATTATACAAGGTTAAAGTAACTTGTTTTGACATATAATCAAATGGCCACAAGAAATATCTAATAATTGATTGGCCTTTTTATAACTTGACATTGATTGGATAGTTTCACACCCAAACTGTCTTCCCTTTCACTTTTGATTTGGTCTTGCAAACTATCTAATGCAAGAAGTTGCATGGGAAATACACTTACTCGCGTTAGTGGCAGATGTACCCATTCTAGCTTAAAGAGTTAGTTCAAAAGCAAAATACTGCAGATGCTGGAAATCTTTTGGGGCCCTGGACAGTGGGAAAGGAGGAGGTAAAAGGGCAGGTGTTGCATCTCCTGCGCTTGCAGGGAAGGTGACGTGGGAAGGGGAAGGGATGTTGGGTTGATTGAGGAGTAGACCAGGGTGACGCGGAGCAAACGGTCCTTACGGAATGCTGAAAGGGGAAGGGAGGGGTTGATGTGTTTGGTGTTGGGATCACGCTGGATGTGATGGAAATGGCGGAGGATGATACATTGAATGTGGAGGCTGGTGGGATGAAAGGTGAGGACAAGTATGAACCTTATCATGGTTCTGGGAGGAAGGGGAAGGGGTGAGAGCAAAATTGCGGGAAATGGAACGGACATGGTCGAGGGCCATGTCAACTACAGTAGAGGGGGATCCTCGGTTGAGGAAAAAGGAAGACATATCAGAAGCACTAGTATGGATGGTCGCATCGTCAGAGCAGATGCACTGGAGACGGAGAAACTGGGAGAATGGAATACAGTCCTTACAGGAAACAGGGTGGGAGGAAGTATAGTCCAGGTAGATGTGGGAGTCAGTGGGCTTATAGTGAATGTTTGTCATTAGCCTATCCCCAGAAGTGGAGACAGAGAAGTCGACCACCACCACCAAACGCATCTTCCCCTCCCCTTTCAGCATTCTGAAGGGACCGCTCCCTCTGTGACACCCTAGTCCACTCCTCAATCACCCCAACACCCCTTCCCCTTCCCAAGGCACCTTCCTGTGCAAGCGCAGGAGATACAACACCACCATTTTACCTCCTCCCTTCCCAATCAGGGCCCCAAACACTCCTTCCAGGTGAAACAGCGATTTACTTGTACTTCTTGCAATTTAGCATACTGTATTCGCTGCTCACGATGCAGTCTCCTCTACATTGGGGAAACCAACCGCAGATTGGGTGACTGCTTTGTGGAACACCTCCGTTCAATCTGTAAGCGTGATCCCGAGCTTCCAGTCGCCTGTCACTTTAATTCTCCGCTCCACTCCCACTGTGACCTCTCCATCCTCGGCCTCTTACACTGTTCCAATGAAGCGCAACATAAGCTCGAGGAACAGCACCTCATCTTTCGATTAGGCACTTTACAGCCTTCTGGACTCAACATCGAGTTCAACAATTTCAGACCATAGCCTCTGCCCCTATTTTTTTTCACATGACAGCTGTTGATGATTCTGCCATTCCCATTTACACCTCATCTAGACGTATCTTCTGTTTCTTAACTTATCCTATTACCATCTCCTTTTGCCTTGCATCATCATCCCCTTTGTCTTTTAATCTCTCCTGCCTTCCATCCTATCACAGACCTTCCCTTTTGTTCTTTTGTTTGATTTAAACAGAGCCGAGAGCGGGAGAGGCTGATTTAAACAGAGCCGTGGGCGGGAGAGGCTGATTTAAGCAGAGCCGAGAGCGGGAGAGGCTGATTTAAACAGAGCCCAGAGCGGGAGAGGCTGATTTAAACAGAGCCCAGAGCGGGAGAGGCTGATTTAAACAGAGCCGAGAGCGGAAGAGGCTGATTTAAACAGAGCCGAGAGCGGGGGAGGCTGATTTAAACAGAGCCGAGAGCGGGAGAGGCTGATTTAAACAGAGCCCAGAGCGGGAGAGGCTGATTTAAACAGAGCCGAGAGCGGGGGAGGCCGATTTAAACAGAGCCCAGAGCGGGAGAGGCTGATTTAAACAGAGCCGAGAGCGGGGGAGGCTGATTTAAACAGAGCCGAGAGCGGGAGAGGCTGATTTAAACAGAGCCCAGAGCGGGAGAGGCCGATTTAAACAGAGCCCAGAGCGGGAGAGGCTGATTTAAACAGAGCCGAGAGCGGGAGAGGCTGATTTAAACAGCGCCCAGAGTGGGAGAGGCTGATTTAAACAGCGCCCAGAGCGGGAGAGGCTGATTTAAACAGAGCCGTGAGCGGGAGAGGCTGATTTAAACAGCGCCCAGAGCGGGAGAGGCTGATTTAAACAGCGCCCAGAGCGGGAGAGGCTGATTTAAACAGCGCCCAGAGTGGGAGAGGCTGATTTAAACAGCGCCCAGAGCGGGAGAGGCTGATTTAAACAGAGCCGTGAGCGGGAGAGGCTGATTTAAACCGAGCCGAGAGTGGGAGAGGCTGATTTAAACAGCGCCCAGAGCGGGAGAGGCTGATTTAAACAGAGCCGAGAGCAGGAGAGACTGATTTAAACAGCGCCCAGAGCGGGAGAGGCTGATTTAAACAGAGCCGAGAGCGGGAGAGGCTGATTTAAACAGCGCCCAGAGCGGGAGAGGCTGATTTAAACAGAGCCGAGAGCGGGGGAGGCTGATTTAAACAGCGCCCAGAGCGGGAGAGGCTGATTTAAACAGAGCCGAGAGCAGGAGAGACTGATTTAAACAGCGCCCAGAGCGGGAGAGGCTGATTTAAACAGAGCCGAGAGCGGGAGAGGCTGATTTAAACAGCGCCCAGAGCGGGAGAGGCTGATTTAAACAGAGCCGAGAGCGGGAGAGGCTGATTTAAACAGAGCCGAGAGCGGGGGAGGTTGATTTAAGCAGAGCCGAGAGCGGGGGAGGCTGATTTAAACAGAGCCCAGAGCGGGAGAGGCTGATTTAAACAGAGCCGAGAGCAGGAGAGACTGATTTAAACAGAGCCGAGAGTGGGAGAGGCTGATTTAAACAGCGCCCAGAGCGGGAGAGGCTGATTTAAACAGCGCCCAGAGCGGGAGAGGCTGATTTAAACAGAGCCGAGAGCGGGAGAAGCTGATTTAAACAGAGCCGAGAGCGAGAGAGGCTGATTTAAACAGAGCCGAGAGCGGGAGAGGCTGATTTAAACAGAGCCGAGAGCGGGAGAGGCTGATTTAAACAGAGCCCAGAGAGGGAGAGGCTGATTTAAACAGAGCCCAGAGCGGGAGAGGCTGATTTAAACAGAGCCGAGAGCGGGAGAGGCTGATTTAAACAGAGCCCAGAGCGGGGGAGGCTGATTTAAACACCTTCACTTCGGAGGAGGTGCGGAAGCTGGATAAGATGGCCGACGACTCGGACCGGCGCCACACGGAGCTCATGAGCGTGGTGGGGCGCATGCCTGAGGCCATCGAGTCGCTGGCGACCAGTGTGCGCGAGTTTGGGGCAGCAACTGCCGCGAGTGGCCGCATGCTGACTGATGCCGTCAAGACCCTGGCGGATGTGATGCGCGCGCACACCAGGACCACAGGGGCACTCACTGCTGCCACACGCGCTGTCTCAGGCAGGCATCGCCAGGGCAGCCGCCGCGCTGGACCATCCCAGCAAGCCGCCCCTCAGCAGATTGCTGCGGATCCTGCAGTGCGGGCCCGGCCGAGTGCCACCGCGCCACAGCACCAGCCAGCGCATCCCAGACGCCAGCTGGCCCACATTGCGCCATCCGTCGTCGCCATTCCCCCACTGGGGCGTCAAGGGCAAGCGGCTGCAGCTGATGGTGGCCAGGCTCAGGTGCGCCACTCAGCAGACGGCCCCTCGAGGCCCAAACGCCGTGTAGGCCGCCCCCCAGCGGCATCTGGCGGAAGGGCATCTGAGCCTCAGGCACCTTCCCCCAGCCTCGCAGCAGCCACTGGGCAGAGCTTGCGAAGGAGCAGCAGGCCGGGCAGGGGAGGCAAAAGGCTGGCCAAGGTCTTGCCCTCGCGGGCCACTCAGTAGAGGGTGTGGGCAGCTTTCCTTTAATATGGCGGTGGCCATCTTTACTTTGCCCATGGTTGTGCTTTTGGAGGGCTTATTTTTTGCGTTAGGCCGACGTTGAGGCCCGGTTTGAAGAAAGGTGGAGTGACTCCTCCCCAGTTTGTGGGAGTGAGTCGTTTGTTGGGCTTTTTGTGGGGCCCGTTTATTGTTTTTGGGGATTCATGTGGGAAGGGCTTTTCATTTTTGTGCAATAAAAAATTATCTTTATTCATGCAGTCTCCATGGTTGTTCTTCTTAGTGTTTGTTGGCTTCACCGGCTGAGGGCTTGCGGAACGGCTGCATTCATCTTCCCTCATGGCCCCTGGCCATTCCCTGACAGGGGGCTTAGAAGTACCGTGTAATAAGGTGGCGTCGTGCGGCCCTTGGCCCTGGTCGCTCCCTCCTGGGAACGTACTCCTGCTCCTCCTCCTCCTCCTCCTCATGCTCCTCCTGCTCCTCCTCCTGAGGTGCTGGTCCAACGTCAGGTGGCAGTGCCTGAGTCCTGCGGATAGCCAGGTTGTGTAGCATGCAGCAAACCACCACAAATTGGGAGACCCGGTCCGGCGAATACTGGAGAGCTCCTCCGGAGCGATCAAGGCAGCGGAACCGCTGCTTGAGGACCCCAATAGTTAGCTCGATGATGCTGCGGGTGGTTTGATGGCTCTCGTTGTAGGCCTCTTCAGCAGCGGTCCTGGGCGCGCGGAGCGGGGTCATGAGCCAGGTGCACAAAGGATAGCCTTTGTCCCCGATGAGCCATCCTCTTGGGGGAGGCTGTGCCTGGAACATGTCATGTACAGTACTCTGCCGCAGGATAAAGGCATCGTGGCTGCTGCCTGAGAAGCTGGCATTGACTGCCATGATGCGCTGCTTGTGGTCACATACCAGCTGCACATTCAGAGAATGGTAGCCCTTCCTGTTGCGATACTGCTCGCCATGCTCCAGAGGGGCCCGCAAAGCCACATGCGTACAGTCAATGGCGCCCTGCACCAAGGGGAATTCCCCGAGTCTGGCAAATCCCAATGCGCGCTGATGCTGGCTCTTGAGGGCCATGGGGAAGGAGATGAATTGGCTTCTCCTTCTGAACAGTGCTTCGGTCACGTGGCGGATGCAGCGATGCGCGCCATACTGGGAGATGTTTGCTATGTCCCCAGCAGCGTATTGGAAGGAGCCGGTGGCATAGAAGTTCAATGCCACCGTCACCTTCACTTCCACCGACAGAGACGTCCTGCACCTGAGCTTTGGCCGCAGATCTCGGCGAAGCAGGTGGCAGATCTCTGCAATCACCTCCTTTCGGAATCGGAGCCTTCTAACACATCGCGCGGCACTCATGTTTAGGTAGGAGCGCTGCTGGCGGTATAGCCTGACTGGGTAAGGCCTACGTGGCCGACGCCTGTAGCCCCCTCTGCCTCTAGCCAGGGCTGCTCCTCTCACAATGCGTCTGCGAGCCCTACGGACATGGAGCTGCAGCTCCGCGTTGGCACCCCATGCAGCCCCCATCAAATCCTGGCAAACAGTCTAATTTCCAAACGGCCACTTGCAGCGCTATGGCCTGAGTCCAAAAATACCTGGCTCTTGCTGCTTGAAACCAGTTAGCTATCCTCCTTGTTGTGTCTCCAGAAATGCGTTGCACAAGACTGTTTTCTGAAAAAAGGCTGGCCTTTATACTGGAGAGGACGTTCCCTTTAATTAGCGCCCCCCGGGGCCCGCGCTGGTTGTGTTGCGTTCCTTTTTCCAAACGCTCCGGCCGCCCGCCGCACAATGGGGCGGTCCGACTGAAGTTTGCAATCGGGGCGGCCAAAGGGCGTTGCATGAGGTTGTGACGTCATTTTCTGCGCGCGCATCCGGGCGGGCGCTAAACTTTGCGCCGGCGCTAACGGGCAACTTAATTTGGGGCGGGGCGCAAACTGCGCTGCGCCCGGGCGCTACATGCATAGCGCCCGGAAATCACTTCTCTTAAGGCGCTAACTGCTGGCGCAAGCGACTGAAAATCTAGCCCATAGTTTATAAAGTTTAGAAGGTCTTAATTTTTATGGTTATAGTTTCAAAGGTCTCTGTTGTGTATCGGGGAGTGCTAGTAACCAAGAGACCTTGAATATATAATTTAATTGTAGTGTAATTGGTGGTATTGATTTGATTTAAGTTAATTTAAATTAATTGAAGGGTAAGTCATGACAGCACAGCTTGGCCCCATGGCATGCTCCTCTTGCACTATGTGGGAAATCAGGAACACTTCCTGTGCCCCTGACGACCATGTGTGCGGGAAGTGTATCCAACTGCAGCTACTGGCAGACCGCATTGTGGCGCTGGAGCTGCGAATGGATACATACTGGAGCATTTGCGATGCTGAGGACGTCATGGATATCATGTTTAATCAGTTGGTCACACCGCAGGTAAAGGCTGCACAGGCAGGAAGGGAATGGGTGACCGCCAGGCAGAGTAGTAGGCGCAGGCAGGTAGTGCAGGGATCCCCTGTGGCCATCCCCCTCTCAAACAGATATACCGCTTTGGATATTGTTGAGGGAGATGGCTTATTGGGAGAAGGCAGCAACAGCCAACTTCCTGGCACCATGGGTGGTTCTGCTGCACAGGACGGGAGGGAAAAGAGTGGGAGAGCTATAGTAATAGGGGATTCTATTGTAAGGGGAATAGATAGGAATTTCTGCTGCCGCAAATGAGACTCCAGGATGGTATGTTGCCTCCCTGGTGCAAGGGTTAAGGATGTCTCGGAGCGGCTGCAGAGCATTCTGGAGGGAGAGTGAACAGCCAGTTGTCGTGGTGCATATAGGTACCAACGATATGAGTGAAAACTGGGATGAGGTCCTAAAAGCTGAATATAGGGAGTTAGGAACTAAATTAAAAAATAGGACCTCAAAGGTAGTAATCTCAGGATTGCTGCCAGTGCCACGTGCTAGTCAGAGTAGAAATAGAAGGATATTTCAGATGAATACGTGGCTAGAGGAATGGTGCAAGGGGGAGGGATTCAAATTCCTGGGACATTGGAACCGGTTCTGGGGGAGGTGGGACCAGTACAAACTGGACGGTTTGCACCTGGGCGGGACCGGGACTGATGTCCTAGGGGGAGAGTTTGCTAGTGCTGTTGGGGAGGGTATAAACTAAAATGGCAGGGGGTTGGGAACCTGTGCAGGGAGACAGAGGAAAGGGAAGCAAGGATAGAAGCAAAAGACAGGAAGGAGAAAAGCAAAAGTGGCAGTCAGAGAAATCAAGGGTTTAAATCAAACATGGCCACAGTAAATAATAATTCTAAAAAGTCTAAGAGTGTTAAAAAAACAAGCCTGAAGGCTTTGTGTCTTAATGCGAGGAGCATTCGTAATAAGGTGGATGAATTAGCTGCGCAAATAGATGTAAACGGATATGATATGATTGGGATTACGGAAACATGGCTCCAGGATGACCAAGGCTGGGAACTCAACATCCAGGGGTATTCAATATTCAGGAAAGACAGGCAAAAAGGAAAAGGAGGTGGGGTAGCATTGCTGGTTAAAGAGGAGATTAACACAATAGTAAGGAAGGATATTAGCTCTGATGATGTGGAATCTGTAAGGGTAGAGCTGAGAAATACCAAGGGGCAGAAAATGTATACAGACCCCCAAACAGTAATGCTGAGTTTGGGGATGACATTAAATGGGAAATTAGATGCGTGCAATAAGGGCACAGCAGTCATCATGGGTGACTTAATCTGAATATAGATTGGGCTAAACAAATTTGTAACAATACTATGGAGGAGGAATTCCTAGAGTGTATATGGGATGGTTTCCTGGACCAATATGTTGAGGAACCAACTGGAGATCAGGCCATCTTAGACTGGGTATTATGTAATGAGAAAGGATTAATTAGCAATCTTGTTGTGCGAGGCCCCTCGGGGCGGAGCGATCATAATATGATAGAATTCTTCATTAAGATGGAGAGTGAAGTATTTGACTCAGAGACTAGGGTCCTGAATTTAAATAAAGGAAACTATGATAGTATGAGGCGCGAGTTGGGTAGGATGGATTGGGGAAGATTACTTAAAGGTTTGATGGTGGATAGACAATGGCAAACATTTAAACATCGCATGGATGAACTGTAGAATTTGTTCATCCCTGTTTGGCATAAAAATAAAACAAAGAAGCTGACTCAACCGTGGCTAACAAGGGAAATTAGGGATAGCATAAGATCTAAAGAGAGGACATATAAATTGGCCAGAAAAAGCAGCAAACCTGAGGATTGGGAGCAGCTTAGGATTCAGCAAAGGAGGACAAAGGGATTAATTAAGGGAGGGAAGGAAATAGAGTATGAGAGTAAGCTTTCAGGAAACATAAAAACTGACTGTAAAAGCTTCTATAGATATGTGAAGAGAAAAAGATTGGTGAAGTCAAGCGTAGGTCCCTTGCAGTCAGAATCAGGGGAATTTATAATGGGGAACAAAGAAATGGCAGAATAATTAAATACATACTTTGGTTCTGTCTTCAAAAAGGAGGACAAAAAAAAACTTCCCAGAGATGTCGGGGAACATAGGGTCTAATGAGAGGGAGGAACTGAATGAAATCAGTATTTGTGGGGAAATGGTGCTAGGGAAATTGACGGGATTGAAGGCCGATAAATCCCCAGGGCCTGATAATCTACATCCTAGGGTACTTAAGGAAGTGGTCCTAGAAATAGTAGATGCATTGCTGGTCATCTTCCAAAATTCTATAGACTCTGGAACTGTTCCCGTGGATTGGAGGGTAGCTAATGTTACTCCACTATTCAAAAAAGGTGGTAGAGAGAAAATGGGGAATTATAGACCAGTAAGCCTGACATCGGTAGTGGGGAAAATGCTAGAGTCCATTATAAAAGATGTAATAGCAGAGCACTTGGAAAACAGTGACAGGATCGGACAAAGTCAACATAGATTTACAAAAGGTAAATCGTGCTTGACTAATCTGCTGGAATTTTTTGAGGATGTAACTGATAGAATAGATAAGGGAGAACCAGTGGATGTGGTGTATTTGGACTTTCAGAAGGCTTTCGATAAGGTCCCGCTTAAGAGATTAGCATGTAAAGTTAAAGCACATGCGATTGGGGGCAAGGTACTGACTTGGATAGAGAACTGGTTGGCAGACAGGAAGCAAAGAGTTGGAATAAACGGGTCTTTTCTTGAGTGGCAGGCAGTGACCAGTGGGGTACCGCAGGGATCGGTGCTAGGACCCCAGCTATTCACAATATATATAAATGATCTAGACGAGGGAACTAGATGTAATATCTCCAAGTTTGCAGACGACACAAATCTGGGTGGGCATGTGTGCTGTGAGGAGGATGCCGAGAAACTCCAGTATGATTTGGACAGGTTGGGTGATTGGGCATATGCATGGCTGATTCAGTATAATGTGGATAAATGCGAGGTTATCCACTTTGGTGGCAAAAACAGGAAGGCAGATTATTATCTGAATGGCAATAGATTGGGAGAAGGGGAAGTGCAACGAGACCTGGGTGTCCTTGTGCACCAGTTGCTGAAGGTAAGCATGCAGGTGCAGCAGGCAGTTAAGAATGCAAATGGTTTGTTGGCCTTTGTAGCAAGAGGATTTGAGTACAGGAGCAAGGATGTCTTGCTGCAGTTGTACAGGGCCTTGGTGAAACCACACCTTGAGTATTGTGTGCAGTTTTGGTTGCCTTATCTGAGGAAGGATGTTCTTGCCATGGAGGGAGTGCAGCGAAGATTCACCAGACTGATACCTGGGATGGCAGGAATGACGTATGAGGAGAGATTGGGTCGATTGGGCATGTACTCGCTGGAGTTAGAAGAATGAGAGGGGATCTCATTGAAACTTATAAAATTCTAACAGGACTAGACAGACTAGATGCAGGAAGGATGTTCCCGATGGTGGAGGAGTCCAGAACCAGGGGTCACAGTCTAAGGATAAGGGGTAAGCCATTTAGGACAGAGATGAGGAGAAATTTCTTCACCCACTGAGTGGTGAACCTATGGGTTTCTCTACCACACAAGGCAGTTGAGGCCAATTCATTAAATATATTCAAGAAGGAGTTAGATATATTTCTTAAGGCTAAAGGGATCAGGGATATGGGGAGAAAGCAGGGACAGGGTACTGAATTTGGATGATCAGCCATGATCTCATTAAATGGCGGAGCAGGCTCAAGGGGCCGAATGGCCTACTCCTGCTCCTATCTTCTATGTTTCTATGTTTCCATGTTTCCTCCTCTCCCCCCTTTCCCTGCCCCTACACTTGCTTAAAATTCTGTTACATCTCTAACTTTTTCCAGTCCTGATGAAGAGTCATTGACTTGAAACGTTAACTCTGTTTCTCTCTCCACAGATGCTGCCTGACCTGCTGAGTAGTTCCAGCATTTTCTGTTTTTATTAGAGAGTTACTTATTCACTTTGTAGTAATGTCAGCTTATGGGAGCTTTTGATGGAGTTTTTTTAAATTATGAGAGGATTGGTTGTAATTGATTGGGATTAGATACTTGAAATGAATAGTAACAGAAAGGCTTGAGGATATGCTTATAAAATACAAAGTGAAACAGCCTAATTAGATACTGGGAAGTATTTATTTTCTCAGAAGGTTGACACCTGTGAAACAGGTTACTGCTGGACATGTTAAATATGGGTACTTTACGGTCTTTTGACAGGCTTCTGAAGGAGGAGTACATTGTAGCATATCAGGAATGTGTGGGCTGATTAAATTCACCTCGTGCTTTGTCTTGGGAAGTCTGCTTGATTGCCTTATGAAATTGGGAAGATATTTCCCCGAGGCTTTCCTGATATTGGCAACAGATTATTTCCCCATTTTTGGTTCCCCTGGCATTCTAGAAGTTGGGGATGGCAATGAGAATGGCTGTACATCTAATAGGGCGAGCTCTATTGGGTCTTATGGTCTTTTATCATCATTCTTCTTTCACATGTCTTCACTCATCTTCCTTAGTTCTTTTGTTAGCATTTTCTAGCTGTTGAATAATTATTTTTATTTCAACTATTGTTTCTTGGCAATTTTCCTGTTGGTTTGGAGCTCAGTGCAGTAGAGCAGCTCAATTAGGTGCGATGGTCAGGATGACATTCGTTGAAACACAGAAGGTGAGACAAGGGGATTTCCTCAGAATTTATTTATGACACAGACTTTTTGCAAACTAGATATCCTCAGATAGATAATTTTCCCAGTCCTTTGATCAATGTTGTCTTGGATAAATCCAAGTTAAATAAAATATAGAAATGATGATGATAAAGGGAGGACCACAGAGGAATTTAAGCTCCCAGTGTGTCACATGACTCTTTGCCTGTTTTATCAATCTTTTGAAAAACATACATGTTTGGTATCTTGATTTTGTAATAATGTCACAACTTGCTTCACTGTGCATTTCAGTTTGCAAACATGTGATAAAATCTTGCCCCAATCTTACCAGGATGGCAATTTCCCTTTAACATACCCTACTACCCAAGTTGCCCATCAGAAGGAGAACTTCATTCCCTCTATCCTCAATTGAACCCAAATCTTGGAGGTCAAAGGGGATGGAACTGAATAAAATGCTGAGTACTTGCAACTATTTAAACTGGAAGCTGATTTCTAATCATGAGGGGACTGTTGCCATGGATTTATAACAAAGATGGAGCAAAGAGAAGGAATATATCTGGACTCCCCACCCTATTTTGATTTTTCTTCATTGTTTTCTCTACTCCTTGAACAGTTATTTCCCAATACTGCCCTGAACAACCCACCTTGTGCTAAATACTTTAAATGGAGGGGGATGGAAAAATGATGAATATTTATTTTCTATAAGGGTTCCCCAGACTACAATTTCTCACAGAAGTGGTCTCCCTACATGCCAATGTATCGTAGAATCAGAAATGTGAAGGCCATGCTGTGCAGTTAGTCAGAAATGTATCTAGGAAGATGTGAAACAAAATTCTGTTGAACTGAAAGTTTGAGATGAAAACAATGCTGAACAATAGCTCATACTGACCTTTAAGACATATATATGACTCGGTGTTAGTAAAGGTTATGTATTATAGTGAGCTGGTGACTGTATTAATTAAGCAGTAATTATGGTATCCACCTACTCCACTACAGCCAGTGGTTTTGATGTGTTAAATCATTTCACGGATACACAGTCAAACAGAAAAGATTTTGAACACATGAATTTTCAATAAAGGTTTTTCATGAAGTAATAATACTTGTTTCCTGCCTTTTTTTTGCTGTCATCACATTACGGAAAATGCAGGCATTATATTTAGGGATTTTTTTTCGTGTCTTCGCATTCTGCTCTTGTAGTTTTCTCTTTAGTAATTTTTTCCAATTTTGCTGCTTATTTTTGCACTATAAATATTTTGGGGGGCTTTTTAGGAGTCTAGCCTGTAATTCCTGGAATCAACCTTCCACTGCAGCTTGCTGTACCTCTCATTTGCCAGTATCAAACATGGGGAACAATTAAACCATTCTGATGGAACCTTAACTCAACAATTTCTTCCCTTCTTCAGATGTATGAGTGCAATCTTTAGTTAGTAAGCAACTTGCTGATTTCTAAATCTCATCCATTTTGGACTAACTAGGCAAATAATCAAACAACAAATTTTAGGCATTGAGAAGGGCCAAGAGCTTCCCAATAATCATCATTTCCTGTTTTCAGCTTTGTGCCAGTTTCTTTGTTCATTTGTTTAGCTTCTGGATCTCATTTTTCATCTCAATGTAATTGATAACTAGCCACATAATTTATAAATGAAAGTTCTCTGTCTGCAACATCAGAGATCAAGGGTTTACATCAATTTCTGAGCTTTGTTCCATGGAATGAGGGCATCCATCTTCACACTATTCATTTTATGTTGCATCAGGAACAGATGAGGACGATATTACCTCAAAATGTCCCTTCTTGCCATATTGATAAAGCAGCCACATTTCTCATGATAAGAACATAAGAAAATAAGAAATAGTAGCAGGAATAGGCCATTCGGCCCTTCGAACCTGTCCTATTCAATAAGTTCATGGCTGATAATCTACCTCATCTCCACTTTCCTGCACTATCCCCATATCCCTTGATTCCCTTAATATCCAAAAATCTATCGATCTCAGTCTTGAATATACTCAACGACTGAGCCGCCACAGCCCTCTGGGGTAGAGAATTCCAAAGATTCACTATCCTCCGAGTGAAGAAATTTCTCCTCATCTCAGTCCTAAATGGCTGACCCCTTATTCTGAGACTGTGACCCCTGGTTCTAGACTCCCCAGCCAGAGGAAACATCCTCCCTGCATCTACTCTGTGAAGCCCTGTAAGAATTTTGTATGTTTGAATGAGATCATCTCTCATTCTTCTAAACTCTAGAGAATATAGGCCTAGTCTACTCAATCTCTCCTCATGGGACAATCCCCCCATCCCAGGAATCAGTATGGTGAACCTTCATTGCACTCCCTCTATGGCAAGTATATCCTTCCTAAGGTAAGGAGACCAAAACTGTACACAATACTCCAGGTGTGGTCTCACCAGGGCCCTATATAATTGCAGAAAGACATCTATACTCAAATCCTCTTGTAATAAATGCCAACGCACCATTTGCTTTCCTTATTGCTTGCTGTGCCTGCATGTTAACTTTCAGTCATTTGTGTACAAGGACACCCAGGTCCCTCTGAACACCAACATTTCCCAATCTATGGAATTTTGGAAGATGACAACCAATGCATCCACTATCTCTATAGCCACTGTTAAATCCGTGAATCTTAAGGTATGGTGTTCTTCAACAAATAGACGGAGACTGCAGATGAACAATCAACAGGTGTTTACTGGATGAGGGTATTCTAAAAACTAACAGTACAGATCCCTACTCAGGGTTTATATACAGGTGTGGTCACTGCCGGTACTACAGTATACAGGAGCTGTAAAAGTAGTTCTTTCTTAAAGGTACATACACTACATTTCCTCCCCTTTTAGATTAACAGTACCATAACAATCAAATAACAGTTAACACTTTTAACATGCACATTTAACTGAAATAGTCCATTTATAGATTCAGTTTTGGGGCGGCTTCCTGATCCTTTCTGGGTAGCGCCTTTCTGGAGTGTCTTGTTCTTGGTGCGGAGGCGATTCTGGCCCCTGTCGTCGGTTAGTTCATCAGCTTCCGATGCTACTGTTTCTGGGGTAGATGCTACCGGTATGTCGGGTTCATCACCAGGTACGCGAGACATGGGGTTGACTCGTTCCTGTGATGCTAGGATCTGGTCGACATGGCGTCTCACAATGTTCTCCCCAACATCCACTGTGTACATTAGTGGCCCCTGCCATGTGCATATCGTTCCGGGTTGCCATTTCTCTGTTCGGTAGTCGCGGGCCAGGACTGGTTGTCCTACATTGAAGCTCCTTGTTGGCTTCTCATTGATGTGCTGGAATTGCTTATTCTCAACATTTCTTCACACATTTGGTCTGAGCAAATCCAGACGAGATCTCAACCTTCGGTTAAAGAAAATCATGGCCGGGGTCTGGTTGGTAACTGCATGTGTCGCATTTCTGTAGGCTAACAGGAAATTGTCTACCTTATGCTGCAGTGGAATGTCGTCATCGCACATGGCCCTTACTGCCATTTTAAAGGTATGTACGAACCTCTCAGCCAATCCATTTGTGGCTGGATGATACGGGGCGGATGTGTAATGCCTTACCCCATTCCTTCTCATAAATTTCCGGAAATCTTCGGACACAAACTGTGGTCCGTTATCAGAGCAAATCTGCTCTGGCAAGCCGTTCCTGGTAAATATGGTCCATAGGACTGCAATCGTTTTCTCCGTAGTGGTGGAGGACATTTTGAACACCTCAGGCCATTTCGAGTGCGCATCCACTGCTATTAAGAACATTGAGTCCATGAATGGACCAGCAAAATCAATATGCACCCGTTGCCATGGAGAGGAGGGCCACTCCCATGGGTGTAGAGGGGCATGTGGTGGTGCATTTTGGACCTTCTGGCATCCTGAGCAGCTCTTTGTTAGGTCCTCGATTTGTTGATCGATCCCCGGCCACCACACATAAGCCCTAGCAAGGCTTTTCATTTTCACCCCTCCCAGATGGCCTTCGTGAAGCTCATTGAGCACTCTCTCCCTTAACTTGGGTGGAATTACCACTCGGGATCCACACATCACTGTCCCCTGGCATACTGACAGCTGTTCTCTTCTGGATGAGAATGCTGGCAACAGTGAGTTGCCATGTGTTGGCCATCCCTTCACCATCAAATCATATACCCGAGACAGTGTCGGATCATTTCGGGTCTCCTTCTCTATATCCGTGTTAGTTACTGGCAAGCGTTCAATTATAGACGAATAAAATATTTCGACAGGGTCCACTGCTGGTGCTTCCTGCACAGTAGGCAATGGCAGGCGTGATAGCCCATCAGCGTTTCCATGCTGCTTCGTGCCCTTATACTCTATTTCATATTGGTTTGCCCCTAGATAAAGGGACCATCTTTGTAGCCATTGCGCAGTCATCACCGGAACGCCCTTCTTTGGATTAAAGATGGAGACAAGTGGTTGGTGGTCAGTCAGCAAGGTGAACTTCTGCCCGTGCAGATAGTGGTTGAACTTTTTTACTCCCCATACTAGGCTGAGGGCCTCCCTGTCAATCTGGGCGTAGTTGCGCTCGGCTGAGGTTAGTGACCGAAACGCAAAGGCTACTGGCCTCTCCAACCCGTCTGGAAATTTGTGCGACATCACTGCTCCAATACCATAGGGTGATGCATCACACGCCAACTGAATTGGTAGTGCTGGGTTGAAATGAGCCAACACCTCTTTTGATGTGATCAATTCTTTGCACTTCTGGAAAGCTCATTTACATTCGTCATTCCACTTCCATGGTACCCCATTTGCAGTAGGGTGTTCAGTGGGTGGAATACTGTAGGCAATTTTGGCAAGAACTTATGGTAGTAGTTCACCAGCCCGAGGAACGACCTCAGTTGTGACACATTTTTCGGTGCTGGAGCCTTGACTATTGCCTCAATCTTTTCAGGGGACTTATGTAACCCCTCTTCATCAGTAACGTGGCCACAATACGAGATCTGCTTCTGGAAAAACTCGCATTTGTGGCGATTAGCTCGTAGCCCATATTCCTTCAATCTAGTGAGCACCTGCTCCAGGTTGGCGAGGTGATCACTGTCATTTTCACCCGTGACCGGGATGTCGTCCAAGTAACACTGGGTCCCTGGAATCCCTTGCAGGACTTGATCCATTGCCCTTTGCCAAATAGCCGGAGCTGATGCTACCCCGAACACCAGCCGGTTGTATTGGTAGAGACCTTTGTGAGTGTTGATCGTGAGGTATTTTTTCGAGGCTTCTTCTACCTCCATTTGCAGGTACGCTTGGGCCAGATCAATCTTAGTGAAGTGTTTTCCTCCAGATAGCGAGGCAAAAATATCTTCAATCCGCGGAAGCGGATATTGTACCGTATGAAGGACTGGGTTCTGTTAAGTCCGTGAATAATTTAGACACGGACTAGCAGGAGAGAAACAAACAGATGTTTACTGGTGGAAGTCCATAACGAATCTAACAAAACAGAGGCTCTCTAGCGCCTTTTATACAGGGGTGGTCACTGCCGGTATTGCAGTCTGAGACCAGTTATTCTCTTAAAGGTACATACACAACAGGTTCACTGTCACCTTAAAGTCCCCACAGATGCGAACCTTCTTTGGTTCCCCAGGCATATTACTCAACGACCTCTTCATTACAGGAACGATGGGTGTAGCCCACTCACTCCAGTCCACTTTGGACAGTACTCCTGAACGTTCCAAACCTTCCAGCTCTGCTTCGACGGCTGGGCAGATCGCATAAGGCACCGGTCTGGCCTTAAAAAACTTTGGGCTTGCATTTTCCTCTATTTTAATCGTCGCTGTTATGCCTTTTAGTGTTCCGAGTCCCTCCTGGAACACTTCTTGTGTGTCATTTAGCATTTTTGACAGTCGTCCAGGTGTGACGTCGTCATCCTTTTTGGCCTCTACCGTCAGTGCCTGTATGGAATGCCAATCTAACTTTATCTTCCAGATCCATTCACGTCCTAGTAGTGGTGGTCCTCCATCTGGCAATACATATAGGTCCATTTTTGGTGTTTCCTGGCCGTTGTATATCACGTTCACCCTTATTTTTCCTTTGGGGTAGACTTTTTGCCCCGTGTACATCTTCAAGACAATCTCTGTATCTCTCAAGGGTATATGTGACAATAGCCGCTTGTAGTCCCTTCGGTTTATGACTGTTAGGGCTGATCCTGTGTCCAATTCCATTTTCACTTGGACTCCGTCTATCTTGAGCATGACCCAGATAGTTTGGTGATCCTCCATTTTGATTACCTTATGTAGTTTCAGACAACCCAGCTCCTTGCTTCCGGAGTCTGTATCACTTTTCTGTTCGTCTGAACTACTCTCCATCACCTTATGTACCTTTTAGTACTTCTCCTGTGGAGGTTTCTTGCTGCTGGTTTTCTTCCCCGACCTGCAGACTCTTGCTATGTGTCCTGCTTTTCCACACTGTCTGCACACTTGGTCCTTGAACCAACAATCCTTCTGGTTGTGTGTTGTTCTGCCGCAGCGATAACACTTCCCTGCTCCATATGACATTTCATTGGTGCCATATTCTTGCGGTCTCTGTTGTATCTCTGCAGCACCCCGTGCGACTGCTTCGTGTGATACTGCCATGCTGAAAGCCTTGTCCAGCGTAAGATCCTTTTCTGATAGAAGCCGTTTCTGGGTTCCTTCACTTTGAAGCCCACACACAAACTTGTCCCTTAACGTATCTGCTAGTCCCATTCCAAACTGGCAGTGTTTCGATAGCTTGCGCAGTTCCGTTAAATACTCAGCATTACTTTCGTCTTTATGCTGGTTCCTTTTGTGAAACTTAAATCTTTCTGCTATCAGCAGCGGTGTGGGGTTTAAGTGGTCCTGTAGGATTTCCACTATGCTTTCAAAATCCTTATCCACTGGCTTCTCTGGGGTTATTAGGTTTCGCAGTAAGCCATACGTTTTTGCACCCATGGAATTCAACAAAACCAGTGCTTTCCTGGCATCTGGCACTTCATTCGCCTTGCAGTACACCTCAATGCATTCCACATATGTCACCCAATCTTCGACTTCATTGTCGAACGCTGTGATACTGCCACTCTTCGGCATCCCTTGGTGTGGTTAGACTGGCTAAAATGGCATCTCCCGCGCTCTCCCTTCTCCGCTGGCTCAAAATGGCGTCTCCCGCGCTCTCCTTTCTTCCCGCGCTCGCCCTTCTTCTCCGCTGCGGCTTCAAAAATGGCGTCTCCCGCGCTCTCCCTTCTTCTCCGCAGCTCAAATGGCGTCTCCCGCGCTTCCTTTCTTCCCCCGCGGATGCTGCTCAGCCCTTGAGCCCTGGCTGCGCTCTGCGCGTTCTCCTGTGCACCTCTCTCATTGCCGCCGCTCAGTCCTGAACCCCGGCTGTGCTTTACCCTCTCTCTCTTTTTGTTTTCCGTCGACACCACTCGGTCTTCAACCCCCAGCTGCGCCCTGTGCGCTTTACCCTCTCTCTTACCCCGTCGACGCTGCTCAGCCTTTTCTGTGCCGTCGGTCGGCTCCAGCCGCCACTGTCCGGGAAGGGTCTGCGCTGTACCTGTTGCCAGCCTGTTGCTGGATCGTCGTGGCTGGAGAACCAAGCCCAGCTCTCAACAGCCTCCCCTGTGATGTTCACTCTCTGCTGGATGACTGGGCGGTTGCTCGTGGTCGACGCCCATGCTTCTGGCCTCGACTTTCTTCCACTGTCCTCCAGGAGCGAATCCCTGGGAGGAAATGCAGAGTTGCAGGTAGATTCGAATCGACCTCGTCACCACTGTTAAATCCGTGAATCTTAAGGTATGGTGTTCTTCAATAAATAGACGGAGACTGCAGATTAACAATCAACAGGTGTTTACTGGATGAGGGTAGTCTAAAAACGAAAGTACAGATCCCTACACAGGGTTTATATACAGGTGTGGTCACTGCCGGTACTACAGTATACAGGAGCTGTAAAAGTAGTTCTTTCTTAAAGGTACATACACTACAGCCACCTCTTTCAAAACCCTAAGAAGTAGGCCATCAATTCCAGGGGATTTATTGGCATTCAGTCCCATTAATTTCTCCAGTACTATTTTTTTACTAATACTAATTTCTTTCAGTTCCTCATTCTCGCTAGACCCTTGGTTTTCCACTATTTCCGGGAGATTTTTTGCGTCTTCTTCTGAGAAGACAGACACAAGGGCTTCGATTTTACCTGAGCTGTGGAGGCGGGCTTGGAGGTGTGCGGTGGGTTAAAAAATCGCAAGAACTGGCGGTTGGGACCCCCCCGCCTGGTTCCCGATTCCGAGCCATTTTTACTCAGGTGTGTCTGATGGTCCCGAATCCGTCCCGCATCCAACAGGCGGGACTGGTCTTTAAGGCCCTTATAATGCCATTTTAACAGTCCCTTGCACTTTTAACCCTTTTCCCACGTAAAACACGCCTGGTGGGAATCACGACTGTGAAACCTGGTGGGAGCACTATTGGCTTGCTGACTATCAGCTGCAGGTCAACCATTAAAGAGGAGATTTGATCAGCCATCATTTGCAGGTGGCAGGATTTTTTGTCTCAGGCCTGGGGCAAATTTTACCAGGCTTAACCACACCTGTGGAAGGTTAGAACCTCACACACATCTCCAGTGTGAACTCCTGGGAAACCCCTCTCGCCACCTTCACTCAGCACTTCCTCAACGGAGGCATATGCCAGAAGCATGGGAGCCATTTTTTTCCTTCCCTTCTGGGCATTAGAGGAGCTCGAGCACCAGGCACGGCAGCAGCAGAACCAGGAACAACAGCAGCACCAGCAACAGCAGCAGCAGCAGGAGCGACAGGCTGCTGCTCACACAGCTGAGGCAGCACAGGCCAGAAGGGGCCAGCGCTTGAAAGCCCATCGGCGCAGAAGATACCCCCCAAACAGGGTATACAGGCACAGGGTCAGCTACCTCAACATGACTGAGCAGCAGTGCCAAAGGCGGCTCCGACTTTCGCGAGAGGTAGTGACTGACATCTGCGCAATGCTACAGCAAGACCTGCTGCCCAGAGGACCAGGCGGACACTCCTTCCAAGTGGCCGTCAAAGTCACCACCGCACTCAACTTTTTTGCCTCGGGCTCATTCCAGGGATCATCAACAGACATCAGCGGCATTTCCCAGGCGGCCGCACACACTTGCATCACGCAGGTAACCGATGCCCTCTTTGCCCTCGCGCACAATCACATCCATTTCACCAAGGATCGCGCAAGTGTGATGGCACGAGCGGTTGGATTAGCTCATCTGGCAGACCTTCCAAGGGTGCAGGGCGTCGTTGACTGCACACATGTGGCCCTTAGGGCACCCCATCGCAATCCAGGTATTTTTGTCAACCGCAAGGGCTTCCACTCCCTTAACGTTCAGCTGGTGTGTGACCACAAGAAGGAGATTTTGCATGTTTGTGCCATGTACCCTGGCAGTTGCCATGACTCTTTCATACTGCGCCTGTCTAGTGTGCCTCTGCTATTCAGGCTGCCAGACCAACTTCACAGATGGCTACTTGGAGACAAGGGTTATCCCCTGAGGACTTGGCTAATGACGTCGTTGAGGAGGCCAGCCAACGAAGCTGAGGAGCGCTACAACTCCAGCCACATTTCCACCAGATCCATTATCGAGCAAACCATTGGTTTGCTGAAGATGCGCTTCAGATGCCTGGATAGATCAGGTGGAGCCCTACAGTACTCAGCAGCCAGGGTCTCCAGAATTGTCGTGGTTTGCTGTGTACTTTGCAACATGGCACAGCGCCGTGGCTTGCAGATTCCTGAGGACCAAGTGGCTCCTCACATACCCTCCTCAGATGATGATGATCAGGAGGAGGAGGAGGAGGAGGAGGCAAAGGGCGAAAATGACCATCCTGCAGAGGACCAACAACCAGCGGCAGCATTACGCCAGAACATTGTTGCCCGGGATGCAAGGGACGCACTCATCCTGGCCAGATTTGCTTAGCCTAGCCAATCAAGCATTTTTGCCTCGCAGCTTCTTACCTGAGCATTGACAATGGCCAAGACACTGCAGATTCCTAGCTATTTGTCCAGCATACTGGCAATTGCAAGTAATCCTAAGCCCTCAATGTGAAAGTCCCATTCGCGAAAGACACACGCCACAAATACAGCAGTAGCCATCAGACTTTTTATTGACAGAATTCATCTGATGGCTTTTTTTAACAATACATAAAATTTCACCCAAGTGATTACCCTTGTGACTACTTGTGCTTTATTTTCCTCTTACACATGCTCCTACGTCGTGGTTCCCCTGTGGCTTCAGCAGATGTGGAGGCCCCTTGCCCACTTTCCTGCTGCTCCTGTCTCGACACCTTTGGTGGGCATGCTCTGGGGTGATGAGCCTGTGAGGGCTCGTCAACAGTCTGCTGCTCCTGCGGCTGTGCAGGGGTTGAGACATCTATCTCACTTGGGTGTGGACTCCGGTGGGGCTCTGACCGAGGGCTCTGCAGTGGCATGGAAGTGTGAGCGCCTGCAGAGGAACCCCCACTTCCTTGAGGTCTGCCACCAACCTCCCTCTTATGGGTCAGCTCCACCTCCGCGCCTGCAAGTGACTGGAAAGCACCTTGCTGCACATCGGGGGGCCATGGGGACCCGTATCTGCAATGGCAGTTCTACTCAGAAGGACTTCCATGAAGGTCTGGTTTCTATGTTCAATAGATGCCCATCGCTCCTCAAGAGATGTTATTCTATTCTGAACACTCACCATATTTTCGATACCCTGGCGACTAACCTCCTCCATGGCCGTAGCCCTCCCCTCCTCTACCGTAGCCAGCCTTACCATGGAGGCAGCAATCATTTCCACGTAGGTAGCCATCCTTTCCATGGTGATGCGTTCATGCGCCAATGACTCCACAAAGGCTCTGCTCATGTTCGCTATGGACTCCTCCATTCGCAGCGACCCTAGAGACAAATCCTGCCAGAGACTCCTGCATCTGTGCATGGAGTTCCATCACCTCTGATCTTATGGATGGACCCAGAGGCAGAGGGTCAACATGCAGCTGAGCCGAGCTGGCAGAGTCCTGCGCCCTCCGACGAGGACTCTCCACTGCTGTCCCTGTCTCCACAATCTGCTGATGCTCACTTGTGAGCTGTGATACACCAGGTGACAACACTACTCTATGTCCTGAAGGTCCCACCGAGGTGTGAGTGTCTGCGCTGGCGCTGGGTGCACTTATTTCTGCTGACGCTGCGCCCTCAGAGGTTGCAGATTCCTCTGAGGAGTCTGGAAGCTCAGGCTCTTTCTCCTGGACAGTGGGGATGGGGGCTCTCGATGGACCTGTGGGGGAGTAAAGGAAAGAGTTAGAGATGTGAGGTCAAGGTTTCATGCACATTGCATATTGCAGATGATCATAGGTCGATCTGTTATAGCTTCAGAATCATTATCAGCGACTCATGCAATGTCAGTGAGAGAGATGGAAAACTATTCTGTCACCAGCTTGCTGTGATGCACCCGTCTGTCCGTCCCCAACGTGCGCATCTTTTTCAACCCCGACAATTTCAAGGACGGCTTCCTCCCAGGGGGTGAGCTGGGCTAATGATGGTGGGCCTCCTCCTGTCCTGGCTCTTTCCCTTTTATTGTGAGCTCTCTTTTCCTGCAATGAGGGAGACAAGTGGAGGTTGAGTGAGAATGAAGGAGTGAGTATAGAGATTGCATAGCAGAGATACTTAGAAGGAGACAAAGATGGAGTGAGGTTGCAAGACCAAGGGCCCGCCCTGTGTATTGTCAGTTGTGTTCAAAGCATCAGAGTGATAGGGAGTGTGAGGGCTGCATGGTGGAATAGTTATATGAATGTGAACATAGAGAGAGAGGGAATGGGTAAGGGTGCATAGATGTGAGTGTCAAGTGGGATGTGGAGGAAGAGATTGCTAAAGCTGAGTGCTGGTGAGGAAAGGCAATGGGGATCAGATTGAGGGTGATGGGAACTTCATACTTACTTTTCCAGTGCGTTGAAGGTCATGGAATCTTTTCCTGCTCTGCAGCCAGGTGGACCGTGTGACCCCCAAGGAGTTGACCTCCTCAGCCACCTGTATCCACACAGCCTTGGTCTGACTGGGGGGCCTCTTCCTCCCTGATGAAGGGAACAGGACCTCCCTGTGGGCCCTAGCTCCATCCAGCAATGCCTGTAGTGCTGCCTCGTCAAACTTAGGAGCTGCTCTTGGCCTCCCGCTGGCCATTGTTCCTGCCGGTTCCTGTGCCATCAAATGGAGAAAGCTTGGCAGTCTGCAGAAGAAGCAAGGCTTGCTGTGGACCTTAAATGCAGCAGCAATGATGACGTCATCGGAGGGGACTTTCAGTCATGAGAAACCCATTTGCAAAGGCTTCCCACATGTTGGAAATCAATTGGCCAATTGAGTTAAAATTGCATCAATCTCCCACATCCATTTAGATTCGTGTGGGAAACACGAAATTCGGGGAACACGCCAATAACTCGCAGCTGAGTTAAAATCGGGGCCAAAGTATTTGTTTAATTTCTCTGTCATTTCCTTATTCCCCATTATAATTTCTCCTGTCTCAGCCTGGAAGGGACCCACATTTACTTTCGCTAATCTTTTCTTTTTACATACCTGTAGAAGCTTTTACAGTCTGTTTTTATGTCTCTCGCTAGTTTACTCTCATATTGTATTTTCCCTTTCTTTATCAATTTCTTGGTCCTCCTTTGCTGAATTCTAAAATCCTCCCAATCCTCAGGCTTATTGCTCTTTTTGGCAACATTATAAGCCTCTTCCTTTGATCTACTACTATTTTTAACTTCTCTTGTTAGCCACAGTTGGACCACTTTTCTTGTTAAGTTTTTGTGCCTTAAAGGAGTGTATATTTGTTGTAATTTATGTATTAATTCTTTAAATGCTAGCCATTGCTTGTCTGCCATCATACCTTTTAATGTAGTTTCCCAATCTACCATAGCCAACTCGCCCCCTCATAACTACGTAGTTTGCTTTGTTTAGATTTAAGACCCTAGTTTTGGATTTAACTAATACTTTCAAACTTCATATAAAATCCTATCATATTATGGTTATTCTTCCATAAGGGCCCCTTTACTACAAGGTTATTAATGAACCATTTCTCATTGCACAATACTAGATCTAAGTACAGTACATGAGGTGCATGGGAACACCATCACCTTCAGGTCACACATTCTGACTTGGTGCCGTTCCTTCATCGTGGCCAAAATCCTGGAACTCCCTCCCTAACAGCACTGTGGGAGTTCCTTCACCACACGGACTGTAGCAATTCAAGAAGAAGGCTCTCCACCAGCTTCTTCAGGGTCACTAGGAAGGGCAATAAATGTTGGTCTTGCTGGCGACGTCCATATCCCGAGAATGAATTAAAAACTATAAAAAACATGAGACCTAATAAAACTTGGAACCTCGGAAAACTCTCGAATTCCCTTACTTTGGGGACAAAGAAGATGATGTGTATATAATATAGGTTTACATTGTAAATATACATCCTTGCAAGGTTAAAAAGTTGGACTAGGTTTTCTAAATGAATAAAGGCAAGTTTTCTAAGTGTTAACTGAGCATGAAAAAAAATGTGCATTGTACACCCTTTGCAATTACATTCAGATTCCTATAGTAAGGTATTCGACCACAAACTAGTCTACAGTGATTTTAGTCCAGTCTTCCTGCCAATTGTGCTATCAATTTGTAGCCACAGGAGGATGTATATGAGAGAAGCTCATTTATTGTATATTAGTTATTCCAGTACTATCTGAAGCTTATTGGGTTTCTTTTATTCGGGAGTGTGGTAGAATTAAAATACCTGTAGATGAAGTTGAAAGACTAAAAGTTATTTGTTGGAATGCAGAAATCCCAGTTCCTTGTGATCTGTGTTGAGTTGAAATATAACCAAGGCGCGATTACAATAATCTCAATTTTTTTACTGTCAGTTTCTCTTGTTTGGCCAGTCATTGTTTCTGTCGGATTTCACAGAACTACAGAAACACATGCTGAGCAAGATTGCTTTTTGCAGTGCCATTTATGCAAAGACGTTATTTTTGATGTGGGTTTATAAAAGTCACGATATTTAACTGCTATGGAAAAAGATAATTATCATTTTAGCACATTTCTATTGATAGAAAATGTTAGCTTTTCTTTCATTTTTATTAATCCAGCACCAATATTTTCTCATGGGAATTCACTTCAGCAGAATTAATGGCCAGAATTTTCCCATTGGAGAGCGCGTGGGTTTGGGGGTGGGTCAGCAGTTAAAAGCACGGAAATTGGCAGCGCAACGGGAACCCGCCATAATCCCGCCGACTCCCGCATTTAACTTGGGCGCATTTCAAGGCAGGCCACAGACCCGCTTGGGAGAGGTGGGCGACCTCATTGAGGTACTTAACTGCTCGTGCACCCTTAACTTTCTTTTTAACCTCAGGTTTTGGCTTTAACTGGTTGCGCACAGGATTCACTCACCTCAGGAACCTCGCCTGTGAAGGGGAGGCAGAATCTCAGTGGCCATTGTGTGAGTTCATTAAATGACAGCTGGAAAAACACATAAATACTCACACCTTGCACCTGCTTCCTTGCGGAGAGATTTAGCTTTCAGGAGTTTGCAGGTTATTTCTGCAACCTCAGAATCAACTCTCACCACATTGCTAATCACTATCACTACATTGAAGGATTAGGCCTCTGATCTCCACTTTACCTGCCATCTATTAGATCAGCATGGGTGTCACTTATACTGTCTCACCTTAGACCTCAAAATCGGACCAAGTTGAGCCCCAGCACCAACAACACCAGCAGCAGCAGCCACAACACCAGCACCACCAGCAGCAGCAGCAACCACAACAGTAGCCTTCTCCTCAGTGACCTGATGCTCCACAGGAGAGAGGGGATCAGCACAGGCGTGCACCGAGCTAGAGGCAATACCCCTAACACAGGGTATACAGGCAGAGATGAGCTTCCTGGACATGACTGAACAGCAGTGCTTCAGGAGGCTCAGGCTGTCGTGCCAGGTCGTCGCAGGCATTTGTAGCTTGCTGGAACAGGACCTGCTGTCCAGAGAACCTGGTGGGCACACCGTACCAGTAGCTGTTAAATTCACCAGTGCCCTGAATTTCCTCACCTCAGGCTCCTTCCAGGGATCTGCAGCAGACATTTGCAGGATCTCACAGTCGGCCGACCACAGATGCATCACACAGGTGACCGATGCTATGTTTCATAAGTCAGCCAATTATATCAACTTTGCCACTCAGTGTGACTGAGCGGGCACTCGGCTTTGCGGCTCTGGCTAGCTTCCACAGGTGCAGGGCATCATCGACTGCACACGTATGGCTATCAAGGCACCCCATCATCACCCAAGAGTGTTTGTGAACCACAGAGGCTTCCACTCCCTCAATGTGCAGCACGTCTGCAACCATAATAAGATGATTATGCATGTGTGTGCCAGATTCCCTGGCAGCTGTCATGGCTCTTTTGTGCTACGCCAGTCCATCCTCCCTCAGCTCTTCGCACCTCCAAACAGACTTATCGGGTAGCTGCTTGGAGACAAGGGCTATCCACTTAAAATGTGGCTCATGACACCCTTGAGGAGGCCAAGCAATGAAGCCGAGGAGTGTTATAATGACAGCCACATGTCCACCAGATGTGTCATAGAGCAAGCAATCGACATGATGAAGATGCGCTTCAGATGCCTTGACAGATCTAGAGGAGTCCTTCAATACGCACCAGCCAGGGTCTCTAGAATCACCATCGTATGCTGCGTGTTGCACAACATAGCACAGCAGCAAGGATTGGAGCTGAAGGAGGAGCAAGGCGCAGAGCGCACAGCGTCTTCAGAGCAGGAGCAGAAGGAGGAGGAACAGGTGGAACATGAGAAGGAGGAGGAACAGGTGGTACACGAGGAGGAGGAGGAACCTGAGGTGGAGATAGCACCAGCAGCGGCACACATTGCTGCCCGGGAGGCCCGGGATGGCCTCATCATGGCCAGATATACTTTACTTGCACCAGTGCACCCATATGGCTCCCAGATGCTGTACTAACTTCCTCCCCCAACAACATCACAAAGCAGTCCTACAATGACCAAACCATTCCTCTCACCCAAACCCCCATTGCTAGAGGTTAACTAATGTCTGACCATTCACTTGATGTGACAAAGCCACTTCCCAGGTAGCAGGCAAAAATGGGAAAGTTGTGCAAAGAAATAAGTTTATGTGCGTCATAAATATAACTGAAAATTAACATTAACATTTTGTCATACACCCATGTGCATACACTTGTACATCGAGGACTGTGTCTTTTTTCATTTATGCGTGTTTCTACGAGGTACAACCCCTGTGGCTTCAGCAGAGGTAGAGGCAGGCTGTTCACTTGCCTGCTGCAACTGCTTTGACACTTTTGGTGAACATCCTCTGGGGTTTGGAGCCTGTAAGGGCCCCACCAAAGACTGCTGCTCCTGGAACTGTGCAGGGGCAGACTCAGACATCAGGATCCGAGGAAGCCTGTGGGGCTCTGACTGAGAAGGAGGCAACAGGGGAGAAGTGTGAGCACTTTGAGAAGAGCCCCCACTTCCATGTCCCCTCTCACCATCGTCCCTTTCATGGGCCACCCGCACTTCCCTGCTAGCAAGGAACTAGAGAGCACCTTGCTGCATATCAGTGGGGCGATGAATGCCCAAGTCTACGTTTATATCCCTCCTCGAGCTGAGGTCAGCGAGTGCCTGCAATCTGTTGTCCACAGCAAGCATGTTCTCGTTGGACTGGCGCATTTGCTGCTTCATGCAGGTGGCCATCTTTTCCATGGAACAGCACATCGTTGCCATCGCCTGCGACATGGTGGTGCTCATGTTGGAGATGGGCTCCTCCATTCTCTATGTTGCACACGTCGTGGCTGCAAAAACTGCCAGAGCCTCGCGCAATTGTTGCTGCTCCGCCAAGATCACCCTCTTTATCTAAGGAAGGATGTTCCTGCCATGGAGGGAGTGCAGCGAAGTTTCTCCAGACTGATACCTGGGATGGCAGGGATGACGTATGAGGAGAGATTGGGTCGATTGGGCTTATATTCGCTGGAGTTTAGAAGAATGAGAGGGGATCTCATTGAAACTTATAAAATTCTAACAGGACCAGACAGACTAGATGCAGGAAGGATGTTCCCGATGGTGGGGAGTCCAGAACCAGGGGTGACAGTCTAAAGATAAGGGGTAAGCCATTTAGGACAGAGATGAGGAGGAATTTCTTCATCCAGAGAGTGGTGAACCTGTGGAATTCTCTACCACACAAGGCAGTTGAGGCCAATTCATTAAATATATTCAAGAAGGGGTTAGATATATTTCTAAAGGCTAAAGGGATCAAGGGATATGGGGAGAAAGCAGGGACAGGGTACTGAATTTGAGTGATCAGCCATGATCTCATTAAATGGCGGAGCAGGCTTGAGGGGCCGAATGGCCTACTCCTGCTCCTATCTTCTATGTTTCTATGTTTCTATGTTTCTCGATGGCCCCCGAGGTTCACGACATCCCTGCTGGCCTCCTCCACGATCTCTAGCCATACCCTCTTAGTGTCTCTGGCTAGTTTTTTGCGGCCATCCGTCGGGAAAAAGACTTCCCTGCGTGCTCTGACTCCCTGGACCAGCACTTCCAGGGAGGCATCAGGGAATCTTGGTGCAGTCTTCTGTCTGTGTTTCCCCATGACCCACAAAAATCTCAATATTATGGAGCAATTTGTAGCTCTCCCAAACATCGTGATCTCTCCTACAAAAACTTTCAACTGAGATGTGTGCAAGGCTGCTTTAACTATCCGCGCTGGAAGCGAGTCATTGGTGACGTTATCAGTTGCGCTCCATTTAGTTGGGCCAGGAAATACGCATGACTCTTCCAATTGATGCAATTGAGTTAAATGCGCAGTGCAGAATGCGCTGTTGAAAAGTTCGGCATAATCAACGGAAAAGACCGAGGAATTTCAAGCGCAAAATACATCCAGCGCAAATCGAGTTTCTGCGGTCTTTTGCTCTAGTTTGAAAATCATTAACCTGGCTATGCCCCCACATGGAATTAATCACTGTTGCACGTTTCTGCTAATTGTGCATGTTTGCGGGCCTTCGAGGAAGCTTTTAAAATTAAGCTTTTTTTAGGTGCAAGGACACTAATAGGCATGTTTTAAAAGCTTTTAAATATTATTTTTTTCATTTACTAAGAAACTGACTACTGTACACCAATCTAACTAGTAAATGGTTCTGTATAGTTTCTTAAAGTCATTTTCAGTTATTTAAAATCGGGCTGCTCACAGGTGGTGGACAAGACACTCTGATTAAAAATGCTTATTTTTTGTGATAAACCCATTTTCAGCTGTATTAATAACACTGTACCAGGTTACCACTCTTAAATATATCAAGGAATATTTTTATGCAAAAATATGAATACAAATATTACGTTCTAAAACGCTGCCTGATTGCGCTGGTTCATGGCAGATTTTACGTTTGCCGATATGCAAATGAGTTTGAGCGGAAACTTGAGCAAAAAAAACTTCTTAAAACATGAGCAATTTTGAGTTCAACTTGCGCCCGGATCGCCGATTGCGACCAAAGTGGAAACCCTTGGCCTATGACTCTGTAATATAGTGGTACAGATGTTTAAATGTATTATTGTAAGAATGCTGTGTTTGAGAGCCTGACAAGAATATTCATCAAAAGCACCAAATTAATCCTTAATTCCTTCAGCTTCAGTCCATGTCAAAGAACTGTCCAGGGTTTACCACCCAGTCTATGCCTACAGGTTAATGATGCCTAAATTTGGCACGCCGACCAGTCTTCTATCAATTAGTTTGGATTATATCAGTAGTTACACTACCAACCTTCCATCACGCTCTGCAAAACTACCATGTGAATGAATTAACCCTTGTCACTTATCAAAGAGGCAGTCATGAATTAACAATTGTTTATTAATCTTAGAAAGAAAGACTTGCATTTATATAGCACCTTTCACGACCAACGGACGTCTCAAATTGCTTTACAGCCAATGAAGTTCTTTTGGAGTGTAGTCACTGTTGTAATAAGAACATAAGAACATAAGAAATAAGAGCAGGAGTAGGCCATACGCCCCTCGAGCCTGCTCTGCCATTCAACGAGCCGGCTCTGCCATTCAATAAGATCATGGCTGATCATCGACCTCAACTCCATTTTCCCGCCCCATCTCCGTATCCCTTGATTCCCCTAGAGTCCAAAAATCTATCTATCTCAGCCTTGAATATACTCAAAGACTCAGCATTCACAGACCTCTGGGATAGAGAATTCCAAAAATTCACAACCCTCTGAGTGAAGAAATTCCTCCTCATCTCAGTCTTAAATGGCATACCCCTTAACCTGAGACTATGCCCACTAGTTCTAGACACTCCAGCCAGGGGAAACAACCTCTCAGCATCTATCCTGTCAATCCCCTTCAGAATGTGGGAAACGTGGCAGCCAATTTGCACAAAGCAAGCTCCCACAAACAGCAATGTGATAATGACCAGATAATCTGCTTTTGTTACGTTGATTGAGAAATAAATATTGGCCAGGACACCAGGGATAATTCCCCTGCTCTTCTTCGAAATAGTGCCATGGGATCTTTTACATCCACCTGAGAGGGCAGTGCAGCACTCCATCAGCACCACACTGTCAGCCAAGATCATTGTGCTCAAATCCCTGAAGAGGGACTGTGAACCCACAATCTGCTGACTTAGAGGTGAGAATGCTACTCACTGAGCCACAGCTGATACTAAGAATCTGTGTTGGCTCTCCTTAATTAGCTTAAACCTCTCTAAGTGCCCGTTAATCTTTTCCTTGATTATTGTTTCTAAAGCTTTACCCACCACTGATGTTAAACTGACCGGCCTGTAGTTAATAGGATTGTCCTTACACCCTTTCTTGAACAATGGTGTCACATTTGCCACTTTCCAATCCTCAGGCACCTCCCCCGCATTTAGGGAAGATTGGAAAATTATGGCAAGCACTTCTGCTATCTCCTCCCCCAATTCCCTTAGCAATCTCGGATGCAAGCCATCTGGACCAGGTGACTAATCCACTCTAATCATACCCAGCCTTTCTAGTACATCCTGTCTATCAATTTTCACCCCTTCCATTGCTTCTACCTTTTCCACTTCTACCGATATTTTGTCAGCATCCACCTCCTTAGTAAACGCAGATACAAAGTACTCATTGAGTATTCCAGCCTTGCCCTGCGCCTCTAAGCATTTATCACCTTCTTTGTCCCTAATAGGCCCCACCCGCCTCTTACTACCTGCTTACTGATTACATGCCGGTAGAAGATTTTTGGGTTCCCTTTTATGTTAACTGCCATTCTACTTTCATATTCTCTCTTTGCCAATCTTATTTTCATCTTCACATCCCCTTTCAACTTATTGTATTTGGTCTGGTTCTCCCTTGTAGAATTCACCTGACATTCATCATACACCCTCTTTTTTTGTTTCATCATCTTCTCAATCTCCCTTGTCATCCAAGGAGCCCTTGCTTTGATTCCCTTACCCTTCCCTCTTGTTGGAATGTACCTACCCTGTACTTGGAACATCTCCTCCTTAAAGGTCACCCATTGTTCCATTACAGTTTTCCCTGTCAGTCTTTGGTTCCATTTTACCCTGGCTAGATCCTTTTGCATCCCATTGAAGTTAGCCCTATTCCAGTTTAGAAGTTCCACTCTAGATTGTTCCTTGCTCCTCTCCATTGCTAATCTAAATCTTATGATACGATGATCACTCATACCCAAGTGTTCTCCCACAGACATTTGGTCGACCTGGCCCACCTCATTCCCCAGCACCAAATCCAGCAATGCCTCCTTCCTAGTTGGGCCAAGAACATACTGGTCAAGGAATTTCTCCTGAACACATTTCAGAAATTTCTCCCCCTCCTTTCCCTTTACCCTAGCATTATCCCAATCGACATTTGGGTAATTAAAGTCCCCCAATATCATCACTCTATAGCTCTTGCATATCTCTGTGATTTCCCTGTAGATTTGCTCCTCTACCTCCCTCTCACTATTTGGAGGCCTGTAGAATACCCCCAATAGCATGATCTTACCCTTTTTGCTCCTCAACTCTAACCAAATGAATTCTGTCCTTGTCCCCTCAAGAACTGTTGTGTATGTACCTTTAAGAGAATAACTGGTCTCAGACTGCAGTACCGGCAGTGACCACCCCTGTATAAAAGGCGCTAGAGAGCCTCTGTTTGTTAGTTTCACTATTGACTTCCACCAGTAAAGACTTGTTTGTTTTCACTCCTGCTGGTCCGTGTCTCAATCATTCACGGACTTAACACTGGCGACGAGTAAGAAACGAACTTACCTGCAACTCGGCAGCACCTCAGATGACGTTGCTGAAGGTCGGAGCCAGAAGAAAGAAAAAAAAAAAAAAATAGAGTCCAAAGAAACTCGGGAAACGGGCGTCGACCGTCAATCATCGGTTTGAAAACTTGCAGGAGAGACTGTCCAGAGCCAGGCTGGGTTCCTCGGTCTGTGGTTTCCCAGCTAATCGGGCTGGTGGCAGGTAGTGCTCTGATCCTTCCTGGGCTGCGGCGGGCTGAAGCTCGATCGGGTGGCTTTTCAACGGGGCTGGGCAGCGAGTCGGGAAGCAAAGAGAGAGAGAGAGGGTGGAGCACACAGGGCGCGGCCGGTGCTTCGAAGCCGGGCAGCGTTCAGACCTAAGAAGAGGGAGGGGAGTGTCCCAGAGGGTCCGCTCCACGACGGGAAAATAATAAAAGAAAAAGAATCAATATTTAACGCGCAAGAAACCGTGGAAAGCAGCGATAACAACAGCGGGGAAGAAGGCAAAGCGCGGGGGGGGCGCCATTTTGTTAAATCGGGGAAGAAGGCAAAGCGCGGGAGGCGCCATTTTAGATTTGCAAGATGCCGAAGACTGGCTGTATCACTGCTTTTGATAATACATTAGAGGACTGGACCACGTATGTGGAAAGAGTCGAGGTATATTTCGAGGCAAACGAAATAGCGGAGGGGAAAAAGGCATCGATATTGCTAAACTTAATGGGCGCTAGAACGTACAGCCTATTGCGGGACCTGATTACTCCAGCCAAACCGAAGGCGAAGAGTTTTAACGAAATTGTTGCTGTCCTACAGGAACACTTAAACCCTGCACCGCTGTTGATAGCAGAAAGATTTAAATTCCACAGGAGAACTCAGCACAAAGATGAGAGCAATGCTGAGTATCTTACGGAACTACGCAAGCTATCAAAGCACTGCCAGTTCGGAGCAGGACTGGCAGATACCCTACGGGACAAATTTGTCTGTGGACTCCTGAGTGAAGGAACACAGAAGAAGTTACTCTCAGAAAAAGAGCTGACGCTAGATAAGGCTTTCAGCGTGGCAGTATCGTATGAAGCAGCAGCCAGGGGAGCTGCAGAAATTCAACAAAAACCATAGGAATACGGCACCCATGAAATGACACGGGGATTTGCAAAATGTTATCACTGCGGCAGAACTAACCATGACCAGAAGGACTGCTGGTCCAAAGACAGAATATGCAGACAATGCGGGAGGATTGGACACATTGCACGAGTTTGCAGGTCTGGGAAGAAGACCAACGACAACAAAAAGGCTACTAAGGAACCGTACAAGAAAGTACAAAAGATGACGGACAGTAGTTCCGAAGACCAGATGAGCGATAGTGAATCCGGAAACAGGAGACTAAGCTGTCTCAAACTTCACAATGTAATCGCAAAAGAGGATCACCGAACCATTTGGGTCACTCTCACGATAGCAGGGTCCCAAGTTCAAATGGAATTGGATACAGGATCAGCGCTAACCATCATGAATCGACGAGACTACGAGCGGCTATTTTCACACATACCCTTGAGAGAGACATCCATCGTCTTGATGACGTATACGGGGCAAAAAGTATACCCCAGAGGAAAAATAAGGGTGCCTGTCGAATACAATGGCAAGAAAATACGGAAATTGTATCTCTACATACTGCCAAATGGTGGACCACCGTTATTGGGACGGGAATGGATCAGGAAGATAAACTTAGATTGGCATTCCATTCATGCAATGACGGTGGACGGTAAAAAAGATGAAGACGTCACTCCTGGACGATTGTCAACAATCTTAGCTAATGCCAAAGAGGTATTTCAACAAGAACTGGGCATGCTTAAAGGCGTAACCGCCTAGATGAAAATAGAAGAGAAAGCAGTTCCCAAGTTTTTGAACCCAGCCGTCGAGGCAGAGCTGGAGAATCTGGAGAAGGCGGGCGTGTTGTCTAAGGTCGACTGGAGCGAGTGGGCAACACCCATCGTTCCTGTCATGAAGAAAACGTTAAGCAATAAGTCCGGAGAGCCAAGGAAGATTCGCATCTGTGGGGATTTCAAGGTGACGGTGAACCCTGTCCTTCACACAGTACAATATCCTCTTCCAAGGATAGAAGACATCTTCGCCTCACTGTCTGGAGGGAAGCGTTTTACAAAAATTGACCTAGCACAAGCATATTTGCAGATGGAGGTCGAAGAGTCCTCTAGGAAGTATCTCACGATAAACACTCACAAAGGTCTTTACCAGTATCATCGATTGGTATTCGGAGTAGCATCGGCTCCGGCGATATGGCAAAGAGCGATAGAACAAGTCCTGCAAGGGATTCCGGGGACTCAGTGTTACTTGGACGACATCCTTGTAACAGGTGAAGATGACAGTGAACACCTTAACAACCTAGAACAGGTGCTCACTAGACTACGGGAACATGGGTTGCGAGCCAACCGCCCCAAGTGTGAATTTTTAAAGAAACAGATATCGTATTGTGGCCACGTGATTGATGAAGAGGGGTTACATAAGTCCCCTGACAAAATTGAAGCGGTTGTTAAGGCCCCAGCGCCTGAAAATGTGTCACAACTGTGGTCATTCCTTGGGTTGGTGAATTACTATCATAAGTTTTTGCCGAATTTGTCGACAATTCTGCACCCACTGAACGCCCTGCTACGAACGGGGGTAGCATGGAAATGGAACGATGATTGTAAGCGTGCTTTTCAGAAGAGTAAGGACTTAATCACTTCAAGGGAAGTATTGGCTCACTACAACCCAGCACTGCCAATCAGGCTGGCGTGTGATGCGTCTCCCTACGGCATTGGGGCGGTACTGTCACATAAACACCTTAATGGTTTGGAGAGGCCGATAGCTTTTGCGTCACGCTCGTTAACTTCTGCCGAGCGTAACTACGCCCAGATTGACAGAGAGGCCCTCAGCCTAGTGTGGGGGGTGAAGAAGTTCAATCACTATCTGCACGGTCAAAAATTTACTCTACTAACCGATCATCAACCTCTTGTCTCCATTTTCAACCCTCAGAAGGGCGTACCGATAATGATGGCACAACGGCTGCAGAGATGGTCCCTTTTCCTAGGGGCACACCAATATGACATCGAGTACAAAGGAACTAAACAGCATGGAAATGCTGATGGATTGTCACGCCTACCGTTGCCGACGGTGGAAGAAGAAGACCTTGCAGTGGATCCAATGGAGTTATTCCACTCGACCATCGTCGAATGTCTCCCTGTGACGAATGCAAACATAGAAAAGGAAACACGGAATGACCCGACACTATCACGGGTCTATGATTTAACGGTGAAGGGATGGCCAGCACATGGCGAACCACTGCTGCCAGCATTCTCGCCGAGAAGAGAACAGCTGTCAGTGTGCAGAGGAACCTTGATGTGTGGATCCAGAGTAGTAATTCCACCCAAATTGAAGGATAGAGTGCTCAATGAGCTTCATGAGGATCATCTGGGAGGGGTAAAAATGAAGAACTTAGCCAGAGCGTTTGTGTGGTGGCCGGGAATCGATAGAGAAATCGAAGAGATGACCAAGAGCTGTGCAGGATGCCAGAAGGTCCAAAACGCCCCACCACAAGCTCCTCTGCATCCATGGGAGTGGCCCTCATCTCCATGGCAACGGGTGCACATTGATTTTGCTGGTCCCTTCATGGACCGATGTTTTTAATTGCGGTGGATGCACATTCAAAGTGGCCAGAGGTAATAAAAATGTCCTCAACCACCACGGAAAAAACTATCACGGTTTTGCGAACCATATTCGCCAGGAATGGGCTGCCTGAACAGATTTGCTCTGACAATGGACCACAGTTTGTGTCTGAAGAGTTCCGGAGGTTCTTAAAGAACAATGGTGTTAAGCATTACACATCTGCCCCATATCATCCAGCCACTAATGGATTGGCCGAGAGGTTTGTCCAAACATTCAAGAAGGCTATCAAGGCAATGTGTAATGAAGATATACCCCTACAACACAAGGTGGACAACTTCTTGTTTGCCTACTGGAATGCGACACATGCAGTTACCAACCAAACTCCAGCCATGATGTTCTTCAATCGAAGACTACGATGCCGCTTGGATTTGGTTAAGCCAAACGTCCGAAGAGATGTGGAGAACAGGCAGTTTCAGAATATGAATGAAAGGCCGACCAGGAGTTTTAAGATAGGTCAACCAGTTTTGGCCCGGGACTACCGCACTGAGAAATGGCAGCCAGGAACGATTTGTACATGACAAGGACCGCTCATGTATACCGTGGATGTTGGGGAGAGCATTGTAAGACGCCATGCTGACCAGATTCTAGAGTCACTGGAAAACGTCAACTCCACACCACGATCTGATACACCTGGTAATGAAATTGACGTTCCAATTGCAGCTACCGCAGAACCGGTAATATTGTAAGCAGATGAACCAAACAAAGACATTGATCCCGACGCAACATTGCCAGAAGAACCTGATACCCCAAAGAGGCTTTATCCAGACAGAATCAGGAAGCCTCCTCAAAGACTGAACTTATAATTGCTTAAACTTAACCAATGTATCTAGCAACAGTAATTGTGATTGTAATTCGTTATCATTTAGTTGTTAAATGAATGTTATGTACTGTTTATCTAAAAGGGGAGGAATTGTTGTGTATGTACCTTTAAAAGAATAACTGGTCTCAGACTGCAGTACCGGCAGTGACCACCCCTGTATAAAAGGCGCTAGAGAGCCTCTGTTTGTTAGTTTCACTATTGACTTCCACCAGTAAAGACTTGTTTGTTTTCACTCCTGCTGGTCCGTGTCTCAATCATTCATGGACTTAACAAGAACATCCTCTCTTTCCAACACTAACCTTCCTTAATCAGCACTGCCACCCCACCTCCCTTTTATCCTTCCCTATCTTTTTTGAACACCTTGTACCCTTGAATATTAAGTGCCCAGTCCTCACCGTTTTTAAGCCATGTTTCCGTTATTGCCACAACATCTTATTGCCACATGGCTAATTGTGCTTGTAGCTCACCAACTTTATTCACCTCAGTTTGTACGTTTACGTACATGCATTCTAAACCCATTTTTGAATTTTTCATTGTCTTTCTTAGTCTACTCCTATCTAATATGATGCTACTTCTGCCTCCAGCACTACCTTCCTCTCCAGTACCATCCAACACACTCACTCTTCCATGCACCCCATTCCTCCCCTCCACTCCTACATGCTGGTGCTCATCCCCCTGCCAAGCTAATTTAAACCCTCCCCAACAGCACTAGCAAACCACCCCACGAGAATATTGGTCCCGGCCCTGTTGAGGTGTAAGCCATCTGGCTTGTACAGGTCCCACCTTCCCCAGAAATGGTCCCAATGCCTTAGGAATCTAAAGCCCTCCCTCGTGCAGCATCTCTCCAGCCATGCATTCATCTGTTCTATCCTCCAATTCCTGTAGTCACTAGCACGTGGCACCGGGAGTAATCCGGAGATTACTACCTTTGAGGCCCTGCTTTTTAATCTCTTTCCTAGCTCCCTATAGTCTGCCTGCAGGACCTCATCCCTTTTTCAACCTATGTCGTTGGTACTGATATGGACAACGACCTCTAGCTGTTCACCCTCCCCCCTCAGAGTGTCCTGCAGCTGGTCAGTGACATCCTTGACCCTGGTACCAGGAGGGCAACATACCATCCTGGAGTCATGTCTGTGTCCACAGAAATGCCTACCTGTTCCCCTAACCAATGAATCCATTATCACTATTGCTCTTCCACTCTTCTTCCTCACCCCCTGTGCAGCTGAGCCACCTGTGGTGCTGTGGCCTTGGCTCTGGCTGCTCTTCCCAGAGGAGCCATCACGCCCACCAGTTTCCAGAACTGTGAACCGGTTAGCGAGCGAGATGCACTCTTGGGATTCCTGCTCTACCTGCCTGGTCCTCCTTCTCTGCCTTCACATTCTGAGGTTGTGGGGTGACCACTACTAGAAATGTGCTTTCCAAGTATTTCTCAGCCTTGTGGATGCAGTGTAATGACTCCGGCTGCCGCGCAAGCTCCGAAACCCGGAGCTCGAGTTGCTGCAGTTGTGCCAGCTCTCTTGTCCCAGTGACACCTTTGAATTCTGACGTTACTTTTTCTTTGTGTCGCTTGCCGACTGTCTCCCTCGCAGGTAGACCGCTTGCTCAGACTCCCAGGTCTCTGCTCCGCGCTTCCTTTATCCCCGGTCTCCGACTCCTTTCCTCCCGCAGGTGGTCCGCTCACTCAGACTGAGGAATTTAGTGACAAATTATATATACATAATTTCCAAAGAAATCTCCTCAATTCTATTGATCAATCTGACTTGTGTCAGAAGAGTTTAGGCCTTTTGGTGTCAATCACCTCACACAGCCATGCTAGTATCCCCGATGACCTCCAAATCAATGGAGCGTGGCACATTGACATGCCAGGTTACTTGTTTACTCCCAAGCTTCTCAGCTCTTTGCCCACAAAGGGTCTCACACAGTTCCAGATAAGGCAGGATATCTTCATGTGCTCCTGAACAAACCATCTCCGAGCCTATGATCTTGATGACTTCCTGATTTGAAATGTTTTGTTTGTATAAGCATTCACATTACCATTGGTCCTTTCCTTACCCAGCATTCAGACTGACTACTGACTCCAACACAGTTAAGGCAATTATTAGAACATAAGAAATAGGAGCAGGAGTAGGCCATATGTCCCTTCGAACCTGCTATGCCATTCAATGAGGTCATGGCTGAACTTCTACATCAACTTCACTTTTCTGCCATATCCCCATATCCCTTGATTCCCACAGTGCCCAAAAATCTATCGATCTCAGTCTTGACTATACTCATCGACATAGCATCCGCAGCCCTCTGGGGTAGAGCGTTCCAAAGATTCACAACCCTCGGAGTGAAGAAATTTCTCCTCCTCTCAGTCCTAAATGGCTGACCACTTATACTGAGACTATGGCCCCCTAGTTCCAGACTCTCTAACCAGGGGAAACAGCCTCTCAGCATCTACCCTGTCAAGCCCTCTAAGAATTTTATACAATTTCAATGAGATCACCACTCATTCTTCTTAATTCTAGAGAGTATAGACCCATTCTGTCCAATCTCTCCTCAAAGGACAACCCTCTCATCCCAGGAATCAATCTAGTGAATCTTTGTTGCACCGCCTCTAAGGCAAGGATATCCTTCCTTAGGTAAGGAGACCAAAACTGTACACAGTACTCCAGGTGTGGTCTCACCAAAGCCCTACATAACTGTAGTAAGACTTCCTTACTCCTATACTCCGCTCCCTTGCAATGAAGGCTAACATACCATTTTCTTTCCTAATTGCTTGCTGTACCTGCATGTTAATCTTCTGTGATTTGTGTACAAGGGCCCCCAAATTCCTTTGAATACCTAAATTTATTAGTCTCTCACCTTTAAAAAAAAATTCTGTTTTTCCATTCTTCCTACCAAAGTGAATATTTTCACAATTCTCCACATTATACTCTATTTGCCACCTTCTTGCTCAATCACTTAATTGGTCTGTATCCCTTTGTAACCTTTTTCCGTCCTCCTTACAGATTACTTTCCCACCTAGTTTTGTATCGTCAGCAAACTTGGATATATTACACTCGGTCCTATTGATATAGATTGTAAATAGCTGAGGCCCCAGCACTGATCCTTGCGGTACCCCACTAGTTAAATCCTGTCATCCCAAAAATGACCCGTTTATTCCTACTCTCTGTTTGCTGTCATTAACCAATCCTCAATCCATGCTATTATATTATCCCCAATCCCATGAGCCCTATTCGTTATGGGATGTGGGCGTCGCAAGGCCAGCATTTATTGCTCATCCCTAATTGCCCTTGAGAAGGTGGTGGTGAGCCTCCTTCTGGAACTGCTGCAGTCCGTGTGGTGAAGGTACTCCCACAGTGCTGTTAGGGAGGGAGTTCCAGGATTTTGACCCAGCGACGATGAAGGATACTTCTAAGTCAGGATGGCGTGTGACTTGGAGGGGAACTTGGAGGTAGTGGTGTTCCCATGCGCCTGCTGCCCTTGCCCTTCTAGGTGGAAGAGATCATGGGTTTGGGAGGTGCTGCCAAAGAAGCCTTGGCGAGTTGCTGCAGTGCATCTTGTAGATGGTACACACTGCAGCCACGGTACGCCGGTGGTGGAGGGAGTGAATGTTTAAGGTGGTGGAAGGGGTGCCAATCAAGCAGGCTGCTTTGTCCTGGATGGTGTCAAGCTTCTTGAATGTTTTTGGAGCTGCACTCATCCAGGCAAGTGGAGAGTATTCCATCATACTCCTTACTTGTGCCTTGTAGATGGTGGAAAGGCTTTGGGGAGTCAGGTGGTGAGACACTCGCCGCAGAATACCTAGCCTCTGACCTGCTCTTGTTGTCACAGTATTTATGTGGCTGGTCCAGTTAAGTTTCTGGTCAATGGTGACCCCCAGGATGTTGATGGTGGGGGATTCGGTGATGGTAATACCATTGAATGTCATGGGGAAGTGGTTAGACTCTCGCTTGTTGGAGATAGTCATTGCCTGGCACTCTAATCTAATAGATTTGTCAAACATGATTTCCCTTTCATAAAACCATGTTGGCTCTGCCTAATCATATTGGCCTGGATTTTCCGAGGACTGTGACCGCATACGTGGTGTGTATGTGGCCGTAAGTTCCTCGCAAGTTCCGGGTTTACGGATGCACTACGAATGTGTGAAAACCCGGAACGTGCGATCTGTCAAGAATCTTCTTGATAGATCCACCAAATCCCTGGGAAATGAAGCACTGTTAGCTCAGAGTCGGGCTATTTTGCCAACTACTGGCCAGCAGCTACGCACAAAACTGTTGTGGTAGATAAAAGCAGGCGTACAGCCTGCATTCTGTCTAAAGAAGGAGCAGGAAGAAGAACTGGAAGTTAGGGGGCTGGAAAACGGGACTGTTTTACCTGTGAAAGTTAACAAAGTTTTTGGTACAAAGCCTGATTTATGTTTTTAACAACTTTTATTTATTAAATATTTTAGTGGTTTTGGATCTCCAAAGAGAGGAATTGGGGTGTTCTGAGGAGTGTAGGTATTTTACAGAGGAACTCTCGCTGTGGACAAGGTGAGCATTCTATTCAATTAGATTTCATTATTTTAAAACTTGAAAATTACTGTTTAAAAATGATTTTTTTCACATTTACTATGTTTAAAATAATTATGCCAGAATATATGAATGTTTTAAATGTTAACTTTTTTTTATTACTGTTTAAAATTTTTATGTATGACTTTCTAAATGTTTTAAAAGTCCTAGAAATTGGTCTCGGACAGTGATATAACGGGCGGCCGAACTGATACCGCCCGTTTCGCACCACCGCCCGACGTGAATTTCTACTCACTTACTTTATTAATATGACTTTTACAACTCTTTCCACTTTTTCCCTACATGTACTGCATATGTTTAAAGATGAAGCCTACGAGGGAGAAACATGCCTCTTGATGATATTGCCCCGATCTTTTGTATGATTCTGGCACATAGAGCCGAAAACGCCAGGGAACAACAAAGAAGATTGAGGAACCATCACTGTCACCTGATCAGGAGGAACTACTACCCACCCCAGAGAGTGCACAGGGAGAGGCTGTCTTGGAGATGCTGTCGGAGGAGTTGTGTGTGAGGAGGCTGCGCTTTAGTAAAGAGCAATCGGCCGACTATGTGATATATTAAAGGACGACCTTCAAACACGCTCGAAGACCCACACTGCCTTGTCAGTGTCCATGAAGGTAACCACAGCACGGAACTTCTTTGCATGTGGGTCATTTCACTCAGGCGCCGGTGACATTTCAAACATCTCCCAGAGTGCTGCAAGGGCCTGCATTCACCAGGTCACAGATGCCATTTTCCGTAGGGCTTCAGAGTTCATAGACTTTGACTTGTCCACTCGGCAGCAAAAGGAGATGGCCCTTACATTCTATAGGATTGATGGCTTCCCCAAAGTGATTGGGGCCGTCGATGGAACCCATGGTGCATTGAAGGCACCAATTGATGCACCTGCGACATACATCAACAGGAAGGGGTTTCAGCCTTAAATGTAATCCATCTACAAGGCACAAGTCAGGAGTGTGATGGAATACTCTCCACTTGCCTGGATGAGTGCAGCTCCAACAACACTCAAGAAGCTCGACACCATTCAGGATAAAGCAGCCCGCTTGATTGGCACTCCATCCACCACCTTCAACATTCACTCCCTCCACCACCGGCGCACTGTGGCTGCAGTGTGTACCATCTACAAGATGCACTGCAGCAACTCGCCAAAGCTCCTTCAACAGCACCTTCCAAACCCGCGACCTCTACCACTTAGAAGGACAAGGGCAGCAGATGAATGGGAACATCACCACCTACAAGTTCCCCTCCAAGCCACACACCATCCTGACTTGGACCTGTATCGCCGTTCCTTCACTGTCGCTGGGCCAAAATCCTGGAACTCCCTTCCTAACAGCATTGTGGGTGTACCTACACCATATGGACTGCAGCGGTTCAAGAAGGCGGTTCACCACCATCTTCTCAAGGGCAATTAGGGATGGGCACTAAATGCAGGCCTAGCCAGCAACGCCCACATCCCATCAATGAATTTTTAAAAAATGACCATCTGTGATGGGCAACTCAGGATCCTAAATGTGAATGCAGATCACCGGGGAAGTGCTCATGACTCCTTCGTCTGTAAGCACTCAGACTTACATGGCGCCCTCAGCACATTGCCTCCTGAATCCACATGGATACTGGGCGACAAGGGCTACCCGCTAAAACCATGGCTGATGACACCTTTCTGCAGAACAAATAATGAGGCTCAGAAGAGATACAACTGTACACATGTGTCATAAGAAAACATAAGAACATAAGAAATAGGAGCAGGAATAGGCCACTTGGCCCCTCGAGCCTGCTCCGCCATTCAATAAGATCATGGCTGATCTAGGACTCAAAGCCACTTCCCAGCCCGCTCCCCATAACCCTTCACTCCCTTATCTTGCAAAAATTTGTCTATCTCCACTTTAAATGTATTTAATGACCCAGCCTCCACAGCTCTCTGGGGCAGAGAATTCCACAAATTTACGACCCTCTGAGAGAAGAAGTTCCTCCTCGTCTCAGTTCTAAAAGGGCGCCCCTTTATTCTGAGACTGTGCCCCCGAGTTCTAGATTTCCCCACGAGGGGAAACATCCTCTCTGCATCTACCCTGTCGAGCCCCCTCAGTATTCTTCTAAATCCTAATGAATATAGGCCCAGCCTGCTCAACCTTTCCTCATAGTCAAACACCTCGGCCCCGATTTTCTGGCTGCCGTCGGGCGGCTTTTCATGCGGCTGGGGGCCGAAAATCAGCGAAAAAGCGGGTCGGGACCCCCCCGCCAGATTCCCCACCCCGTCCGACTTTCGGACCGCCGTTTCCCCGCACCCCGCTTCAGTCCCGGCCGCCGCTGGCGGGACTGGTTGTCGGCACACTAATTACCAATAATTACCTCGTTGAGGTAGATTTTCCGGGGCCGTTGCGACTTTGGGGCTTTCCCCACATGAAACCCACCTGCGGGGAACCCCGCTGCTGAGAGCTGGCGTGAAGCTTGCCGGCTTGCTAGCTGTCAGCTGCAGGTCAATGGAGAAGCTGCGATTTAAAGGGACAGCACTTGTATGTTGAAGGACCTTGTTGCTGAAGGCTTGGGGCTACTTCTTCAAGGCTTGGGCACAGCTGTGGAAGGTTGGTGCCTCACACACTTCTCCAATGTGATCTCCTGGGAAGCCCCTCTCGCCACCCTCACTCAGCGCTTCCTCAGCGGAGGCATCTACGAGAAGTATGGGATGCCTTTTTTTCCTTCCCTTCTTGCCATTAGAGGATCTCCAGCAGCAGAGGCGGCAGCAGCAGAACCAGGAACAGCATGATGAGCACCAGGAGTACCAGGCTGCTGCTCACTCACCTGAAGCTGCACAGGCCAGAAGGGGCCAGCACTTGGAAGTGGCTTGAGAGCACCTTGCTGCGCTTTAGGGGGCCAGTGGGACCCGTTTCTGCACTGGCAGTCCTACTCAGAAGGACTTCCATGAAGATCTGGTTTCTCTGTTCAACTGATGGCCAACGCTCCTCAAGGGATGTTATTCTCTTATGAGCACTCACCATGTTTTTGGTACCCTGGCGAGTTATCTCCCCCATGGAGGTTGCCAACCTTTCCATGGTAATGCGTTCATGCGCCAATGACTCCACAAAGGCTCTGCTCATGGTCGCTATGGACTCCTCCATTCGCTCCGCACTCGCAGCGACCCTGGAGACAAAACCTGCCAGAGACTCCTGCATCTGTGCATGGAGATCCATCACCTCTTCTCTTGCGGATGGAGCCAGAGGCAGAGGGTCGACATGCAGCGCAGCTGAGCTGAGCTGGCAGAGTCCTGCGCCCTCCGACGAGAACTCTCCACTGCTGTCCCTGTCTCCAGAATCTGCTGAGGCTCACTTGTGAGCTGTGAAATACCAGATGACAACACTACTCTATGTCCCGAAGGTCCCCCCGAGGTGTGAGTGTCTGCGCTGGTGCTGGGTGCGCTTGCTTCTGCTGACGCTGCGCCCTCAGAGGTTGGAGCTTCCTCTGAGGAGTCTGGCTGCACAGCCTCTTCCTCCTCCACAGTGAGGACGGGGCCTCTGGATAGTACTGTAGGGGAGTTAAGGAAGGAGTTAGAGATGTAATGCCAAGGTTCTTCTGGTGACTCCCAGCGAGTTGGCATCTGCTGACACCTGCATCCATGCAGCATTGGTCTCAGTGGGAGGCCTCTTCCTCCCTGACCTAGGGAAGAGGACCTCCCTGTGGGCCCTAACCCCATCCAATAATGCCTGCAGTGAAGCCTCATCGAATTTGGAGGCAGCTTGGGGTCTGGCACTGTCCACAGCTGCTGCAGGCTCCTCTGCCATCCTGTATGGTTTGTTTGGAAGCCTTCCGAGGATACAGTGCTTGCTATGGACCTTGAAAGCACCACAAATGATGACATCATACTGTGGGGATTTTTGACTCGAATTGGACAATTAGCAAGGCTTCCCACATGCTGGGAATTAATTGGCCACTTGAGGGAAAATTGCGTGGAGTTGGCTGACACTTTTTTATGTGTGTCAGAAACCCCACATTCGGGGAAATCCGACCATTCCCCACACAAGCCGAAAATCAGGGCCCTCATCTCGGAATTAACCTAGTGAATCATCTCTGAACTGCCTCCAATGCAAGTATATCCTTCCTTAAATAAGGAGACCAAAACTGTACGCAGTACTCAAGGTGTGGCGTCACCAATACCTTGTACAGTTATAGCAGGACTTCCCTGCTTTTATACTCCAACCCCCTTGAAATAAAGGCCAACATTCCATTTGCCTTTTTGATTACTTGCTGTACCTGCATGCTAACTTTTTTGGGGAAAAGTTCAGTTGTTTGTGCCTCCTGTTAGTGCCTTAAGAGGGTGCCAAGTGGGGCGCAAAGCAACTAGCGCCTGGACGCAGCGATGTATGCACCGCTCGCGAAATTAACTAGACATTTTGCGGCGGCGCTAAACACTACCGCCATGATCTCCTGTGCCAGCAGATCGTGACATCAGTTGAGTGCGCAACACCCCATTTGCGCCCCGGAACGGAAATTGAGTGGCGCCCTCTGCCTTACCGCCTGCTTAACGACAGGTTGAGGGGAGCGTTATGCTGTCAGAGAGGGACTAGGAGAGCGCTATTTAAAGGCGACCACTTCCTGCCTTTTTTGTTGGTGACATTTTTGCACCACGCATTCTGAGAGAGAGAGAGAGACTTCTAGAGAGATTCAACGCTGTGTGAAGGAGTTTTGGGTACTGAGCAGCACTTTGCAAGTTGATTTTAATTTGCCCTTCCTTGTATCGATTTAGAAGAGACTGTGGGGGCTGCACTCTGAGCTCTTTCCCTGGTTCTCTCCATTGTTCTTTCCAGCAGATTTGATGTACAGGTCTCTCCAGGCTGTGATTCAGGCTGAGATTCAAGGCTGCAATGAGCAGGATGTGGATGGAGAGCAAGATCAACCCTCCCCTTTAAGATAAAAACAGAAAATTCAGGAGAAACTCAGCAGGTCAAGCAGCATCTGTGAGGAGAGAAACAGAGTTAACGTTTCAGGTCGATGACCATTCGTCAGAACTCCCCTTTAAGAATTGGACGGTGCCAGTGTGTCTGTGTTCCATTGCTGACTGACATCACATGAGATTCGCCAGTGCTGTGAGGTAGCGTCTCGCTCCTCGGCCTTAGCGCCTTAAGAGAGGTGTGTTGCGCTTGATTTAGCGCTCCAATCACCTCCAGGGGTGATAAAAGCCAAGTTTGCTGTCAGAGGCAATAATCAGCGCCAGGTGCTAAACTTTGCGCACCACCAATAATGGCGCCCCAAATGGGGCGATACCGAATTTTCCCCCCTTTGTGTTTCATGCACAAGGACCCCCAGGTCCCTCTGAACTGTAGCATTTTGTAATCTCTCTCCATTTAAATAATAGCTTGCTTTTTTATTTTTCCTGCCAAAGTGGATAACCTCGCACTTTCCCACATTATACTCCACCTGCCAAATGTTTGCCCACTCACCTAGCCTGTCTATATCCCTTTGCAGATTCTTTGAGTCCTCTGCACAACTTGCTTTCCCACCCATCTTTGTATCATCTGCAAACTTGGATACGTTACACTCGATCCCTTCATCCAAGTCATTAATGTAGATTGTAAATAGTTGGGGCCCCAGCACCGATCCTTGTGGCACCCCATTCGTTACCGTTTGTCAACCAGAAAATGATCCATTTATCCCGGCTTTCTGCTTACTGTTAGTTAGCCAATTCACTATCCATGCTAATACATATATACCCCCAAATCCGTGAGCTCTTATCTTATGCAGTAACCTTTTATGTGGCACCTTATCGAATGCCTTCTGGAAATCCAAATATACCACATCCACTGGCTCACCCTTGTCCACCCTGCTTGTTACGTCCTCAAAGAACTGCAACAAATTTGTTAAACATAATTTCCCTTTCCTAAAACCATGCTGACTTTATTTGACTGCAGTATGTTTTTCTAAATGCTTCCTTAATGAAGGACTCCAGCATTTTCCCAACGACAGATGTTAGGCTAATTGGTCTACAGTTTCCTGCTTTCTGTCTCCCTCCTTTCTTAAATAGGGGTGTTACATTTGCGGTTTTCCAATCCGCTGGGACCTCTCCAGAGTCCAGGGAATTTTGGTATATTGCAACTAATGAATCCACTAACTCTGCAGCCACTTCTTTTAAGACCCTGGGATGCAGGCCATCTGGTCCAGGGGACTTGTCGTCTTTTAGTCCCATTATTTTACCAAGTACTATTTCCTTAGTGATTGCCTTTAATTCCCCACTCCCTGTGGCCCCTTGATAATCCATTATTGGGATGTTGTTAGTGTCTTCTACCGTGAAGACAAATACAAACTATTTGTTCAGGGTCTCTGCCATTTCCCCATTCCCCATTATTAATTCCCCAGTCTCATTCTCTAAGGGACCAACATTTACTTTAGCTACCCTCTTCCTTTTTATATACCTGTAGAAGCTCTTACTATCTATTTTAATGTTTCTTGCCAGCTTACTCTCATCATTCACCTTCTCTCTCTATTATTTTTTTAGTCATCCTTTGCTGGTTTTTAAAAATTTCCCAATCATGTGGTCTCCCACCAATCTTGGCAACATTGTATGCCTTTGTTTTCAATTTGATACCGTCCTTTACTTCCTTAGTTAGCCACGGATAGTGTTCCCTTCTCTTAAAATCTTTCTTTCTCACTGGAATATATTTTTGTTGAGAGTTATGAAATATCTCCTTAAATGTCCGCCACTGCATTTCAACTTTCTTACCCTTTAATTTGTTTTTCCAGTCCACTTTAGCCAGTTCTGCCCTCATGCCATTATAATTTCCTTTGTTTAAGATCAGGACATTGGTTTGGGTTACAACTTTCTCACCCTCCAACTGAATTTGAAATTCAACCACTTTCTTAGAGGATCCTTTACTATGAGATCATTTATTAATTCTGTCTCATTACACAGTACCAGATCCAAGATAGCCTGCTCCCTGGTTGGTTCCATTACTTACTGTTCTAGGAAACCATCGCGAATGCACTCTATGAACTCCTCCTCCAGGCTACCATGGCCAATTTGATTTGTCCAATCAATATGGAGATTAAAATCACCCATGACTATTACCATACCTTTTTTACAGGCCTCCATTATATGTTGCTTTATACACTGTCCAACAGCATTGCTGCTGTTCGGGGGCCTGTATACTACGCCCACCAGAGACTTTTTCCCCTTATTATTTTTTATCTCCACCCAAACTGATTCTACATCTTGATCTTCAGAGCCAATATCACCTCTCACCACTGCACTGATCCCATCGTTTACCAACAAAGCCATCCCACCTCCCTTTCCTTTCTTTCTATCCTTCCAAATTATCATATACCCTGGAATATTCAGTTCCCAGCCCTGGTCGCCTTGCAACCACATCATACCCATTTGTATCTATTTGTGCCGTCAACTCATTTATCTTGTTACGAATGTGCGTGCATTCAGATATAAAAGTCCCAGAGACCAGGTAAGGCCTCACAGCGTCGGCGGGAATCTCGAGCGGCAGAGCGGGGCTATAAAAGTCCCAGAGACCAGGTAAGGCATACCAGTCTCCAGTCTCCAGTCTGGAAGGAGAGAGGTAAAAAGTAATCCAAGTGTGACGTCACCAGAAAGCGGGTAAGTGATTGGTTGGTGAGTATTTCTCCCTTTTAAGCTTAAATCTCTTTGGTTTATAGTTTCTAAGGTGTGATATTCACCATCTAGAATCGGGGCAGAGGATATTTAAGAATAATATTAATACATTTAATTAATTACATAGAATGGGAGATCAGGCGATGTGTTGCTGCTGCAATATGTGGGAGCTGGTGAACACCATTGATGCTCACAGTGATCACATTTGCAGTAAGTGTTGGCTGCTCAAGGAACTCCGGCTCCATGTTGAAGAGCTGGTGTCCGAGCTTCAAACACTGAGAAACATCAGGGAGGGGGAGAGTTACCTGGACTCTGTGTATCACGAGGTAGTCACACCAATTAGATTAATTAATTCAGATGTAGTCCGTGGCCAGGGTCAGGATGGTGTGACTAGAAGTGAGGCAGGTACGGGGATCCAGGAGGTAGTGTTGGAGGAGCCGCAGCCCTTGCACTTGTCCAACAGGTTCGAGGCTCTTACTCCCTGTGGGGACAGGAGCAGGGACTGCAGGGAGGATGAGCAACCTGGCCACAGCACCGTGGAGCAGGGGGCCATTCAAGTGGGGGGAGGTAAAAGAAATGTTGTAGTGGTAGGGGATAGTATCGTTAGGGGGATAGATAGAGTTCTTTGCAGCCGAGAGCGAGAGTCCCGAAGGCTGTGTTGCCTGCCCGGTGTCAGGGTTAAGGACATCTCCTCTGGACTGGAGAGAAACTTGGAGTGGGAGGGGGAGGATCCAGTTGTCGTGGTCCATGTTGGTACCAACGACATAGATAGGACAAGGAAGGAGGTTCTGCTGAGGGAGTTTGAGCAGCTAGGGGCCAAATTAAAAAGCAGAACCACAAGGGTAATAATCTCTGTATTATTACCTGAGCCACGAGCGAACTTGGCTAGGACAAATAAAATTAGAGAGTTAAATGCGTGCCTCAAAGACTGGTGTGGGAGAAATGGGTTTTGCTTCCTGGGACACTGGCACCAGTACTGGGGCAGGAGGGAGCTGTTCCATTGGGACGGGCATCACTTGGCCAGTGCTGGGGCTAGAGTCCTAGCGGATCATATAACTAGGGCTGTAGAGAGGGCTTTAAACTAACTAGTGGGGGGGAGATTCCTAGAGAGCAAATAATAAAAATGACAACAGAGAAGGTCATAGACTTAGGTAGCAGTGGGGAAATTAAAAACCAGAGCGTGTCAGGAAGGGGCAGAAGGTATGGAGTAAAAGGTAAAGTAATAAAAAGGGCAAAAGCAGGAACTAAGTGTCACAAAACATCTTTGAAAGTTCTCTATCTGAATGCACGTAGCATTCGTAACTAAATAGACGAGTTAATGGCACAAATAACTACATATGGGTATGATCTTGTGGCCATTACAGAAACATGGCTGCAGGGTGACAATGCCTGGGAATTAAACATACCAGGTTATTTAACGATCAGGAAGGACAGGCAGGAAGGAAGGGGAGGTGGGGTGGCTATGTTAATAAAGGAAGGAATCACTGTAATACAGAGAAATGATATTGGGTCAAAAGATCAGGATAATGAAACAGTTTGGGTGGAGGTAAGGAATAATAAGGGGAAAAAAACACTAGTGGGCGTAGTCTATAGGCCTCCGAACAGTGGCAACTCTGTTGGACGGAGTATCAATCAGGAAATAGTTGAGGCTTGTAATAAGGGAACATCTATAATTATGGGGGATTTTAACTATCATATTAATTGGACAAATCAAATTGGGCAGGGCTGCCTTGAGGATGAGTTCATAGAGTGTATTAGGGATGGGTTTCTTGAGCAGTACGTAACTGAACCGACCAGGGGTCAAGCAACCTTAGATCTGGTCCTGTGTAACAAGATGGGATTAATTAAAAATGTCCTAGTAAAGGATCCCCTTGGAATGAGTGACCATAACATGGTTGAATTCCATATTCAATTAGAGGGTGAGAAGGTTGGATCTCAAACAAGCGTGCTAAGCTTGAATAAAGGAGACTATGAAGGTATGAGAGCGGAATTGAGTAGAGTGGATTGGGAAAATAGATTAAAGGGTAAGACGATACATGATCAGTGGTGTACATTTAAGGAGTTATTTTACAACTTCCAAAAAAAATATATTCCACTGAGAAGAAAAGGGTGTAAAAGAAAAGACAGCCATCCGTGGCTAAGTAAAGAAATTAAGGATAGTATTCGACTAAAAACAAGGGCATATAAGGTAGCCAAATCTAGTGGGAGGATAGAGGATTGGGAAAACTTTAAAAGACAGCAAAAAGTAACAAAAAGATTGATTAAGAAAGGGAAGATAGATTATGAAAGTAAATTAGCAAAAAATATAAAAACAGATAGTAAGAGTTTTTATAGTTATATAAAAAGAAAAAGGGTGGCTAAAGTAAATGTTGGTCCCTTAGAGGATGAGACCGGGAAGTTAATGGTGGGAAATATGGAGATGGCAAAAACACTGAATGAATATTTTACATCAGTCTTTACAGTAGAAGACACTAAGAATATTCTAACACTGGACAAACAGGGGGCTAAAGGGGGGGGGGAGGAGCTAAACACGATCAAAATCACTAAGGAAGTGGTACTCGGTAAAATAATGGGACTCAAGGCGGATAAATCACCTGGACCTGATGGCTTACATCCTAGGGTCTTGAGGGAAGTGGCGGTAGGGATTGTGGATGCATTGGTAATAATTTTCCAAAACTCCCTGGACTCGGCAAAGGTCCCGGCAGACTGGAAAACTGCTAATGTAACGCCCTTATTTAAAAAGGGCAGTAGACAGAAGGCTGGAAACTATAGACCGGTTAGCCTAACATCTGTGGTAGGTAAAATTTTGGAGTCCATTATTAAGGAGGCAGTAACAGGACATTTGGATAATCATAATTTAATAGGACAAAGTCAGCATGGTTTTATGAAGGGGAAGTCATGTTTGACAAATTTGCTGGAGTTCTTTGAGGAAGTAACATATAGGGTGGATAAAGGGGAACCAGTGGACGTAGTGTATTTAGACTTCCAAAAGGCATTTAACAAGGTGCCACACAAAAGATTATTGCTTAAGATAAAAAATCACGGGATTGGGGGTAATAATCTGGCATGGATAGAGGATTGGCTATCTCACAGAAGGCAGAGAGTTGGGATAAATGGTTCATTCTCAGACTGGCAATCAGTAACTAGTGGTGTTCCGCAGGGGTCAGTGCTGGGTCCCCAACTCTTTACAATCTATATTAACGATTTGGAGGAGGGGACCGAGTGTAACATATCAAAGTTTGCAGATGATACTAAGATGGGAGGGAAAGTAGTGAGTGAGGAGGACATAAAAAACCTGCAAGGGGACATAGACAGGCTAAGTAAGTGGGCAGAGATTTGGCAGATGGAATACAATACTGGAAAGTGTGAGGTTATGCACTTTGGCAGGAAAAATCGTAGAGCAAGTTATTATCTTAATGGCAAGAAACTGGAAAGTACTGAAGTACAAAGGGATCTGGGGGTCCTGGTGCACGAAACTCAAAAGGTTAGTATGCAGGTGCAGCAAGTGATTAAGAAGGCCAATGGAATGTTGGCTTTCATTGCTAGGGGGATAGAATATAAAAATAGGGAGGTATTGCTTCAGTTGTACAAGGTATTGGTGAGACCGCACCTGGAATACTGCGTACAGTTTTGGTGTCCATACTTAAGAAAGGACATACTTGCTCTCGAGTCAGTACAAAGAAGGTTCACTCGGTTAATCCCGGGGATGAGGGGATGGACATATGAGGAGAGGTTGAGTAGATTGGGACTCTACTCATTGGAGTTCAGAAGAATGAGAGGCGATCTTATTGAAACATATAAGATTGTGAAGGGGTTGGATCGGGTGGATGCGGGGAAGATGTTCCCGATGATGGGTGAAACTAGAACTAGGGGGCATAGTCTTAGAATAAGGGGCTGCTCTTTCAAAACTGAGATGAGGAGGAACTACTTCACTCAGAGGGTGGTAGGTCCATGGAATATGCTGCCCCAAAAAGCTGTAGAAGCTACATCATTACATAAATTTAAAACAGAAATAGACAGTTTCCTAGAAGTAAAGGGAATTAAGGGTTACGGCGAGCGGGCAGGAATTTAGACATGAGTCTAAATTCGGATCGGTCATGGCCCTGTGGGTAGCGGAGCGGGCCCAGGGGCCATGTAGCCTGATCCTCCTCCTATTTCGTGTGTCTAATTCTGTTAGATTCAGGAGATGGTTCTGTGATAGTGGATTGGCGGTTAGGATCAGATCAGCCATGATCTTATTGAATGGCGGAGCAGGCTCGAGGGGCCGATTGACCTACTCCTGCTCCTATTTCTTATGTTCTTATGTTCTTATAGAGCTTTGTCTTTTTACTATTTTTCCTTGTTTTGGCCTTTTTTTCTGTTACACTCTTATTTTTAAACATTCTGTCCCTTCCTGTCACACTCTGGTTATTATTTCCCCCATCTCTAGCCTGTTCTATTGCTTTCTCATTTCTCATTGACATTTTATTTTCCCGCTCACCTGGATCCTCCCCCCCCCCACTATTTGGTTTAAAGCCCTAGATATTCGATTTGCCAGGACTCTAGCCCCAGTATGGTTCAAGTGAAGTCCGTCCAAACGGAACAGCTCCCTCTTATCCCAGTACTGGTGCCAGTGCCCCACAAATCGAAACCCATTTCTCCCACACCAGTCTTTGAGCCACTCGTTCATTTCTCTGATCATATTTACCCTATGCAAATTCGGTCGTGGCTCAGGTAGTAATCCAGAGATTATTACCTTTGTGGTTCTGCTTTTTAATTTAGCCCCTAGCTGCTCATTCTCTCTCAGGAGAACCTCTTTCTTTGTCCTACTTATGTCCTTGGTACCTATGTGGACCATGACAACTGGATCTTCCCCCTCCAACTCCAAGTTTCTCTCCAGTCCAGAGGAGATGTCCTTAACCCTGGCAGGCAACACAGCCTTCGGGACTCACGCTCTCGGCTGCAGAGAACAGTATCTATCCCCCTCACTATACTGTCCCCAATCTCTACTACATTTCTTTTTGCTCCCCCCACTTGAATGGCTCCCTGTACCACGGTGCTGTGGTCAGTTTGCTCATCCTCCCTGCAGTCCCTGCCCTCGTCCACACAGGGAGCAAGAATCTCGTACCTGTTGGATAAGGCCAAGAGCTGAGGCTCCTCCACCACTACCTCCTGGACCCCAATACCTGCCTCGCTTGTAGTCACACCCTCCTGTCCCTGACCATGTGCCAAATTGGAAGTGGGTGTGACTGCCTCCTGGAACTTAGTGTCCAGGTAACGCTCCCCCTCCCTAATGTGTCGTAGTGTCTGAAACTCGGACTCCAGCTCATCAACTCTGAGCCAAAGTTCCTCAAGCAGCCAACATTTGCTGCAGATGTGGTCGCCTTGGACCTCAATGGTGTCCATGAGCTCCCACATGCAACAACAACAACACATTGCCTGGTCTCCCATCTCAATTAATTAATTCGTTTTAAATTTGGAACACTTATATCTTTTAATCTACACCAAGGCACTTAAACTTAGACGCTCAAGTTTGGAAAAAAAGCGAGAAATAGAGAAATACCCACCAACCAATCACTTACCTGTTTTCTGGTGACGTCACACTTCGATTACTTTTTACTTCTTTACACTCACTGGTCATTTGTATCTCAGTGTCTCCCGCTGCTTTTGAACTCTCCCGGGTTTTGGCGCTCTCGCTCTGCTCCCGTTGCTTTTGAACTCTCCCGGGTTTTGGCGCTCTCGCTCTGCTCCCACTGCTTTTGAACTCTCCCGGGTTTTGGCGCTCTCGCTCTGCTCCCGCTGCTTTTGAACTCTCCCGGGTTTTGGCGCTCTCGCTCTACTCCCGCTGCTTTTGAACTCTCCTGGGTTTTGGCGCTCTCGCTCTGCTCCCACTGCTTTTGAACTCTCCCGGGTTTTGGCTCTCTCGCTCTGCTCCCACTGCTTTTAAACTCTCCCGGGTTTTGGCGCTCTCGCTCTACTCCCACTGCTTTTGAACTCTCCCGGGTTTTGGCGCTCTCGCTCCGCGACGGCAATTGGTGGCGAGGACAATCGAAGTTCTCAAATCACGCTTCCGGTGCCTGGACAGGTCAGGGGGGAACTTGCAGCATTCTCCTCTGAAAGTGTCAAGGATTGTAGTGGCCTGTTGTGCTTTGCACAACTTTGCTGTACTGGTCTCGTTAGACGTGCTCCTATCTAGCTATCCAGCCAGCTAAATACTCATTCAAATAATTCCTCGACAAGCGGGTTTGCTGTTTTGAAGCTTTACTTGCACAAATTTGTGAAACTGTAAACAAAGAGAAAGTATGTTTTGTACATAGAACTGAGTACTATACATTAAATGTTACATAAGATATAAACATATTTATAACAATAGAATAGACTAATTGTATAACTAAATAGCACTTGAGCTAAACTTCTGTAGCTATCAACTAATAACTTCTTATAAACAAAGTATTGTCAAATACTACACTGACAAAGTTGCTATCATGTTAACAAACAAAGATACTCACAGACATTGCATCCTGGCCAGCATATAAGATGAGATGACACAGGATTGAGAATCCCTCATGGGAGATTCTCCATAACTCAATAGGTTCTTTCTGGAATACTACTTCCGGGTTAAAACAGGAACAAGGTCAAATGACCTTTTGCAGTATACTAACACTGCTATACAGTAACTACCACTAGAGGGTGCTATCTGCATGTAATAAGTCCAGAACATTTGCCCTGCAGGAAGGACTGACCCTTAACCCTGCAGAGGAGCTCCCTGCTGAAATGGAGGACATGGAGGATGTCAACACTGATATCTCTGTGGCCAGGCCTGATGGGGAGGAGCCAAGTGCTGCTGAAAGCAAAGGCTGCTGTGGAACAGCTAGCAGCCAACACCTTCACGAGGTGATGATAGTGTCGCCTCCTACCTCCCCAACACCTTCACCAGGTGATGATAGTGTCGCCTCCTACCTCCCCAACACCTTCACCAGGTGATGATGGTGTCGTCTCCTACCTCGCCCAACACCTTCACCAGGTGATGATAGTGTCACCTCCTACCTCCCCCAACACCTTCACCAGGTGATGACAGTGTCGCCTCCTACCTCCCCAACACCTTCACCAGGTGATGACAGGGTCACCTCCTACCTCCCCCAAAACCTTCACCAGGTGATGACAGTGTCCGCTCCTACCTCCCCCAACACCTTCACCAGGTGATGATAGTGTCGCCTCCTACCTCCCCAACACCTTCACCAGGTGATGACAGGGTCACCTCCTACCTCCCCCAAAACCTTCACCAGGTGATGACAGTGTCCGCTCCTACCTCCCCCAACACCTTCACCAGGTGATGACAGTGTCGCCTCCTACCTCCCAAACACTTTAAGCAGGTGAAAATAGTGTCGCCTCTTACCCCTCCCCCAACACCTTCACCAGGTGATGATAGTGTCGCCTCCTACCTCCCCAACACATTCACCAGGTGATGATATTGTCACCTCCTACCTCCCCCAACACCTTCACCAGGTGATGACAGTGTCGCCACCTACACCTCCCCCAACACCTTCACCAGGGGATGACAGTGTCGCCTCCTACCTCCCCCAACACATTCACCAGGTGATGATATTGTCACCTCCTACCTCCCCCAACACCTTCACCAGGGGATGACAGTGTCGCCTCCTACCTCCCCAACACCTTCACCAGGTGATGATAGTGTCGCCTCCTACCTCCCCAACACCTTCACCAGGTGATGACAGTGTCGCCTCCTACCTCCCCAACACCTTCACCAGGTGATGACAGTGTCGCCTCCTACCTCCCCAACACCTTCACCAGGTGATGACAGTGTCGCCTCCTACCTCCCCAACACCTTCACCAGGTGATGACAGTGTCGCCTCCTACCTCCCCCAACACATTCACCAGGTGATGATATTGTCACCTCCTACCTCCCCAACACCTTCACCAGGTGATGACAGTGTCGCCTCCTACCTCCCCAACACCTTCACCAGGTGATGACAGTGTCGCCTCCTACCTCCCCAACACCTTCACCAGGTGATGACAGTGTCGCCTCCTACCTCCCCAACACCTTCACCAGGTGATGACAGTGTCCCCTCCTACCTCCCCAACACCTTCACCAGGTGATGACAGTGTCCCCTCCTACCTCCCCAACACCTTCACCAGGTGATGACAGTGTCGCCTCCTACCTCCCCCAACACCTTCACCAGGTGATGACAGTGTCGCCTCCGACCCCTCCCCCAACACCTTCACCAGGTGATGATAGTGTTGCCTCCTACCTCCCCAACACCTTCACCAGGTGATGACAGTGTCGCCTCCTACCTCCCCAACACCTTCACCAGGTGATGACAGTGTCGCCTCCTACCTCCCCAACACCTTCACCAGGTGATGACAGTGTCGCCTCCTACCTCCCCCAACACATTCACCAGGTGATGATATTGTCACCTCCTACCTCCCCAACACCTTCACCAGGTGATGACAGTGTCGCCTCCTACCTCCCCAACACCTTCACCAGGTGATGACAGTGTCGCCTCCTACCTCCCCAACACCTTCACCAGGTGATGACAGTGTCCCCTCCTACCTCCCCAACACCTTCACCAGGTGATGACAGTGTCCCCTCCTACCTCCCCAACACCTTCACCAGGTGATGACAGTGTCACCTCCTACCTCCCCCAACACCTTCACCAGGTGATGACAGTGTCGCCTCCTACCTCCCCAACACCTTCACCAGGTGATGACAGTGTCGCCTCCTACCTCCCCAACACCTTCACCAGGTGATGACAGTGTCACCTCCTACCTCCCCAACACCTTCACCAGGTGATGTCAGTGTCGCCTCCTACCCCTCCCCCAACACCTTCACCAGGTGATGAGAGTGTCACCTCCTACCTCCCCCAACACCTTCACCAGGTGATGAGAGTGTCACCTCCTACCTCCCCAACACCTTCACCAGGTGATGATAGTGTCGCCTCCTACCCCTCCCCCAACACCTTCACCAGGTGATGAGAGTGTCACCTCCTACCTCCCCCAACACCTTCACCAGGTGATGACAGTGTCGCCTCCTACCTCCCAAACACCTTAAGCAGGTGAAAATAGTGTCGCCTCCTACCTCCCCCAACACCTTCACCAGGTGATGACAGTGTCGCCTCCTACCTCCCAAACACCTTAAGCAGGTGAAAATAGTGTCACCTCCTACCTCCCCCAACACCTTCACCAGGCGATGATAGTGTCGCCTCCTACCTCCCCAACACCTTCACCAGGTGATGACAGTGTCGCCTCCTACCTCCCCAACACCTTCACCAGGTGATGATAGTGTCACCTCCTACCTCCCCCAACACCTTCACCAGGCGATGACAGTGTCACCTCCTACCTCCCCCAACACCTTCACCAGGTGATGAGAGTGTCACCTCCTACCTCCCCCAACACCTTCACCAGGCGATGACAGTGTCACCTCCTACCTCTCCCAACACCTTCACCAGGTGATGATAGTGTCGCCTCCTACCCCTCCCCCAACACCTTCGCCAGGTGATGACAGTGTCGCCTCCTACCTCCCCCAACACCTTCACCAGGTGATGACAGTGTCACCTCCTACCTCCCCAACACCTTCACCAGGTGATGATAGTGTCGCCTCCTACCTCCCCCAACACCTTCACCAGGTGATGACAGTGTCGTCTCCTCCCCCTCCCCCAACACCTTCACCAGGTGATGAGAGTGTCGCCTCCTACCCCTCCCCCAACACCTTCACCAGGTGATGACAGTGTCGTCTCCTCCCCCTCCCCCAACACCTTCACCAGGTGATGACAGTGTTGCCTCCTACCCCTCCCCCAACACCTTCACCAGGTGATGATAGTGTTGCCTCCTACCCCTCCCCCAACACCTTCACCAGGTGATGACAGTGTCGGCTCCTACCCCTCCCCCAACACCTTCACCAGGTGATGATAGTGTCGCCTCCTACCTCCCCCAAAACCTTCACCAGGTGATGATATTGTCACCTCCTACCTCCCCCAACACCTTCACCAGGGGATGAGAGTGTCGCCTCCTACCTCCCAAACACCTTCACCAGGTGATGATAGTGTCGCCTCCTACCTCCCCCAACACCTTCACCAGGTGATGACAGTGTCGCCTCCTACCCCTCCCCCAACACCTTCGCCAGGAGATGACAGTGTCGCCTCCTACCCCTCCCCCAACACCTTCACCAGGTGATGACAGTGTCGCCTCCTACCCCTCCCCCAACACCTTCACCAGGTGATGACAGTGTCGCCTCCTACCCCTCCCCCAACACCTTCACCAGGTGATGACAGTGTCGCCTCCTACCTCCCCAACACCTTCACCAGGTGATGACAGTGTCGCCTCCTACCTCCCCCAACACCTTCACCAGGTGATGACAGTGTCGCCTCCTACCTCCCCCAACACCTTCTCCAGGTGATGATAGTGTCGCCTCCTACCTCCCCCAACACCTTCACCAGGTGATGACAGTGTCGCCTCCTACCTCCCCCAACACCTTCACCAGGTTATGACAGTGTCACCTCCTACCTCCCCAACACCTTCACCAGGTGATGACAGTGTCGCCTCCTACCCCTCCCCCAACACCTTCACCAGGTGATGATAGTGTCACCTCCTACCTCCCCAACACCTTCACCAGGTGATGATAGTGTCGCCTCCTCCCCCTCCCCCAACACCTTCACCAGGAGATGACAGTGTCGCCTCCTACCCCTCCCCCAACACCTTCACCAGGTGATGACAGTGTCGCCTCCTACCTCCCCCAACACCTTCACCAGGTGATGATAGTGTCGCCTCCTACCCCTCCCCCAACACCTTCACCAGGAGATGACAGTGTCGCCTCCTACCCCTCCCCCAACACCTTCACCAGGTGATGATAGTGTCACCTCCTACCTCCCCCAACACCTTCACCAGGTGTTGACAGTGTCGCCTCCTACCTCCCCCAACACCTTCACCAGGTGTTGACAGTGTCGCCTCCTACCCCTCCCCCAACACCTTCACCAGGTGATCAGAGTGTCGCCTCCTACCCCTTCCCCAACACCTTCACCAGGTGATGACAGTGTCACCTCCTACCTCCCCCAACACCTTCACCAGGTGTTGACAGTGTCGCCTCCTACCCCTCCCCCAACACCTTCACCAGGTGATGACAGTGTCACCTCCTACCTCCCCCAACACCTTCACCAGGTGTTGACAGTGTCGCCTCCTACCCCTCCCCCAACACCTTCACCAGGTGATCAGAGTGTCGCCTCCTACCCCTTCCCCAACACCTTCACCAGGTGATGATAGTGTCGCCTCCTACCCCTCCCCCAACACCTTCACCAGGTGATGACAGTGTCGCCTCCGACTCCTCCCCCAACACCTTCACCAGGTGATGATAGTGTCGCCTCCTACCCCTCCCCAACACCTTCACCAGGTGATGACAGTGTCGCCTCCTACCTCCCCAACACCTTCACCAGGTGATGACAGTGTCGCCTCCTACCCCTCCCCCAACACCTTCACCAGGTGATGAGAGTGTCGCCTCCTACCCCTTCCCCAACACCTTCACCAGGTGATGATAGTGTCGCCTCCTACCCCTCCCCCAACACCTTCACCAGGTGATGACAGTGTCCCCTCCTACCTCCCCAACACCTTCACCAGGTGATGATAGTGTCGCCTCCTACCTCCCCAACACCTTCCCCAGGTGATGATAGTGTCACCTCCTACCTCCCCAACACCTTCACCAGGTGATGACAGTGTCACCTCCTACCTCCCCCAACACCTTCACCAGGTGATGACAGTGTCACCTCCTACCTCCCCCAACACCTTCACCAGGTGATGACAGTGTCGCCTCCTACCCCTCCCCCAACACCTTCACCAGGTGATGACAGTGTCGCCTCCTACCTCCCTCAACACCTTCACCAGGTGATGATAGTGTCACCTCCGACCCCTCCCCCAACACCTTCACCAGGTGATGACAGTGTCGCCTCCTACCTCCCCCAACACCTTCACCAGGTGATGACAGTGTCGCCTCCTACCTCCCCCAACCCCTTCACCAGGTGATGACAGTGTCGCCTCCTACCTCCCCCAACACCTTCACCAGGTGATGACAGTGTCACCTCCTACCTCCCCAACACCTTCACCAGGTGATGACAGTGTCACCTCCTACCTCCCCAACACCTTCACCAGGTGATGACAGTGTCGCCTCCTACCTCCCCAACACCTTCACCAGGTGATGATAGTGTCACCTCCTACCTCCCCAACACCTTCACCAGGTGATGACAGTGTCACCTCCTACCTCCCCCAACACCTTCACCAGGTGATGACAGTGTCGCCTCCTACCTCCCCCAACACCTTCACCAGGTGATGACAGTGTTGCCTCCGACCCCTCCCCCAACACCTTCACCAGGTGATGACAGTGTCGCCTCCTACCCCTCCCCCAACACCTTCACCAGGTGATAACAGTGTCGCCTCCTACCCCTCCCCCAACACCTTCACCAGGTGATGACAGTGTTGCCTCCGACCCCTCCCCCAACACCTTCACCAGGTGATGACAGTGTCGCCTCCTACCCCTCCCCCAACACCTTCACCAGGTGATGACAGTGTCGCCTCCTACCCCTCCCCCAACACCTTCACCAGGTGATGACAGTGTTGCCTCCGACCCCTCCCCCAACACCTTCACCAGGTGATGACAGTGTCGCCTCCGACCCCTCCCCCAACACCTTCACCAGGTGATGACAGTGTTGCCTCCTACCTCCCCCAACACCTTCACCAGGTGATGACAGTGTTGCCTCCTACCTCCCCCAACACCTTCACCAGGTGATGACAGTGTCGCCTCCTACCTCCCTCAACACCTTCACCAGGTGATGATAGTGTCACCTCCGACCCCTCCCCCAACACCTTCACCAGGTGATGACAGTGTCGCCTCCTACCTCCCCCAACACCTTCACCAGGTGATGACAGTGTCGCCTCCTACCTCCCCCAACACCTTCACCAGGTGATGACAGTGTCACCTCCTACCTCCCCAACCCCTTCACCAGGTGATGACAGTGTCGCCTCCTACCTCCCCCAACACCTTCACCAGGTGATGACAGTGTCACCTCCTACCTCCCCAACACCTTCACCAGGTGATGACAGTGTCACCTCCTACCTCCCCAACACCTTCACCAGGTGATGATAGTGTCACCTCCTACCTCCCCAACACCTTCACCAGGTGATGACAGTGTCACCTCCTACCTCCCCCAACACCTTCACCAGGTGATGACAGTGTCGCCTCCTACCCCTCCCCCAACACCTTCACCAGGTGATGACAGTGTCGCCTCCTACCCCTCCCCCAACACCTTCACCAGGTGATGACAGTGTCGCCTCCTACCCCTCCCCCAACACCTTCACCAGGTGATGACAGTGTTGCCTCCGACCCCTCCCCCAACACCTTCACCAGGTGATGACAGTGTCGCCTCCTACCCCTCCCCCAACACCTTCACCAGGTGATGACAGTGTTGCCTCCGACCCCTCCCCCAACACCTTCACCAGGTGATGACAGTGTTGCCTCCTACCTCCCTCAACACCTTCACCAGGTGATGACAGTGTCGCCTCCTACCTCCCCAACACCTTCACCAGGTGATGACAGTGCCGCCTCCTACCTCCCCCAACCCCTTCACCAGGTGATGACAGTGTCGCCTCCTACCTCCCCAACACCTTCACCAGGTGATGACAGTGTCACCTCCTACCTCCCCCAACACCTTCACCAGGCGATGATAGTGTCGCCTCCTACCCCCCCCAACACCTTCACCAGGTGATGATAGTGTCACCTCCTACCTCCTGTGGTAAACCACTTTATCGTTACACTATAGTTATCACTGTTGTATTGTTATCACCGTTGTATCACGATACGAGGTCGCCTCTTGTCGCGCTGTTATACCTGGGCTGACCACCTCCGACTCCGCCCATGGCTCCACCTACCTGCCCAGGTATAAAGGTAGTCGACTGGCTGGTATTCCTCCTTGTTGGACCCGATCACCCACGAGGGTGGGCTCTGTTATTTAGTCAATAAAAACCTTTAGTTACGTTCCTAACTCGTCGCCTTTTATTGGACGAATTGATAGGTATATCAATTTTATTGACTAAATTTTAAAGATGTCTACTACTGGCCAGCCAGAAGCCCTCCCAGAAGCACAGCCACACCAGCCGGCTTGGCTGCAAGCCCTCAAACCACCGTACCTGGATCTAAACCCACAGGCAGCAAACGCAGCCCTCAACTTCAAACACTGGCTGGACTGCTTCGAATCCTACCTGGAAGAATCCGGCGCCCCGCAGAGATCCAAACTAAGACTTCTGAACGCCCAAGCGAGCCCGAGAGTATACGCACTCATACAGGACACGACTACGTACGAGGCCGCTATCAACCTACTGAAACAGCAGTACCGCAGCCCGGTAAATTACATGTACACCAGGCACCTCCTAAGATCCCGCCCGCAACAGCCAGGAGAGTCTGTAGCTGAATTTTTACGGGCGCTAAGAGCACTCGGCAGGAACTGTGACTTTAAAGCGGTGACGGCTGTTGAAAATACGGAAGATAATATCCGCGATGCCTTTGTGAAAGGCCTACGGTCCGACTACTCACGGCAAAGACTGCTTGAAGCTAAAGACCTCGACCTGGACAAAGCTGAAGCCCTCGCTCTCTCCCTGGAGGTGGCCCATCAGGACCAGGAGGCGTTTTCCAGGTACTGCTCGCGACCCTGGGACTCGGGCCCGACCCCTACCGCAATACCCTTCGCAGCGCCGCCCCCGGGACCTACCTCAGCGTCGGCGTCCCGGACCCGACCGGGCCCGCCACCCCCGGTACCGGCTCCGACATCGGGCACCCGCGATCGGGCCGCCGGCTGCTTCTTTTGCGGCCAGGAGAAGCACCCGAGGTCGCGCTGCCCAGCCAGGAACTCTACCTGCACAACCTGCAGGAAGAAAGGCCATTTCTCTAAGGCCTGCAGGAGCGGATCTTCAGAGGCCAGCAGTGCCTCATGCGAACTGTGGGGGCGGCCATCTTCTTTCACGGCAACTGAGGCCAGTATCCCCACACGTGAGTCATGGGGGCGGCCATCTTTGATCAAGGCAACCGACCCCAATAGTGCCTCATGTGAGTTATGGGGGCAGCCATCTTCTCCGCCATTTTGTCCTACCTCGTGGGAGACGCCATTTTACCCACCACGCCCGACTGCCACCGGGCCCCCGGACCCGACGACCGCCTCGCCCGCAGACGACAACGACTCGCTTACCTACACGCTAGCCTCCGTCACTCTGGATCAAGCCCGCCCACACCACCTGTCCAAGTTGATGATGGACATCAAAGTAAACGGCCACGCCACGACCTGCCTGTTCGACAGCGGAAGCACGGAGAGCTTCATCCACCCAGACACAGTGAGCCACTACTCCCTCCCTGTCCTGCCAACGCGCAACCGAATCTCGATGGCATCGAGGTCCCACGCCACGGACATTAGCGGCTACTGTGCTGTGACCTTGTCGGTTAAGGGTACAGAGTATAAAAACTTTAAACTCCTCGTCCTCCCCCAGCTCTGCGCTGCCGTCCTACTAGGGCTGGACTTCCAATCCCACCTCCAAAGTGTAACCCTAGCATACGGTGGACCCCTCCCCCCACTCACAGTCGACAACCAGCGAAGGTTAAACCGCCCACCGCGTAACACCTGCAGCCTATCCACCCTCAAGGTGCCGCCACCTTCCCTGTTCGCTAACCTCACCCCCGACTGCAAACCCGTCGCTACCAAGAGCAGGCGGTACAGCGCTGGGGACAGAGCTTTCATTTGCTCTGAGGTGCAGCGTCTCCTGAAGGAGGGCATCATCGAGGGGAGCAACAGCCCCTGGCGTGCCCAGGTCGTGGTCGTTAAGACCGGCGATAAAAATCGCCTGGTCATCGACTACAGCCAGACCATAAACAGATACACCCAGCTGGACGCATACCCCCTTCCCCGCATATCTGACATGGTCAATCAGATTGCACAATACCGCATATTCTCGAACATCGACCTTAAGTCGGCCTACCACCAACTCCCTATCCACCCCGAGGACCGCCAGTACACCGCCTTCGAGGCGAATGGGCGCCTATACCACTTCCTTAGGGTCCCCTTCAGTGTCACCAACGGGGTCTCGGTCTTCCAAAGGGAGATGGACCGGATGGTTGACCAGAACGGACTGCAGGCCACATTCCCCTACCTAGATAACGTCACCATCTGCGGCCGCGACCGGCAGGACCACGACGTGAATCTGGAGAAATTCCTCCGTACAGCCCAACGGCTGAACCTCACCTACAATAAGGAGAAATGTGTGTTTAACACCTCGCGCCTTGCCATCCTTGGCTGTGTAGTAGAGAACGGACTCATCGGCCCCGACCCCGAAAGAATGCGCCCCCTCATGGAGCTACCCCTCCCCCACTGCCCTAAGGCACTTAAGAGAACCCTGGGGCTCTTCGCCTACTATGCCCAATGGGTGCCCAATTATGCGGACAAAGCCAGACCCCTCATGAAGTCCACATCCTTCCCCCTTACGGAGGAAGCGTGCGCAGCCTTCTCCCTCATTAAGGGAGACATTGCCAAGGCCACTATGCACGCAGTGGATGAGTCCATCCCCTTCCAAGTCGAGAGCGATGCATCCGACTTCGCCCTAGCCGCCACCCTTAACCAGGAGGGGAGACCGGTGGCCTTCTTCTCAAGGACCCTACAGGGCCCTGAGATCCGACACTCGTCGGTCGAGAAGGAGGCCCAGGCGATTGTGGAGGCGGTACGACGCTGGAGGCACTACCTGGCAGGCAAACGATTTACCCTCCTTACCGACCAACGTTCGGTCGCTTTTATGTTTAATAACAAGCTGAGGGGCAAAATCAAGAATGACAAGATCTTGAGGTGGAGAATCGAGCTCTCCACCTACGATTATGATATCTTGTACCGGCCAGGTAAGCTGAACGAACCCCCCGATGCTCTGTCACGAATTACATGCGCCAGCGCGCAAAGTGATAGACTTCAGACCCTCCACAACGACCTCTGCCACCCCGGGGTCACCAGACTTTACCACTTCATTAAGGCCCGCAACCTGCCCTACTCCATCGAGGAGGTCAGGACCATAACCAGGAACTGCCAGACCTGCGCCGAGTGCAAACCGCACTTCTTTAGGCCGGACAGAGCAAGCCTGATCAAGGCCACCCGCCCCTTCGAGCGCCTGAGCATCGACTTTAAGGGGCCCCTCCCGTCCTCTGACCGTAATGTGTACTTCCTCAACATTGTTGATGAGTACTCCCGTTTCCCCTTTGCCTTCCCCTGCCCAGACATGACCAGTACCACGGTCATTAAATGCCTGAACGACCTCTTCGCCTTGTTCGGGTTCCCAAACTATATACATAGTGACCGGGGCTCCTCTTTCATGAGCGAGGAACTCCGTCAGTTCCTACTAGCGAGAGGTATTGCAGCAAGTAGGACCACCAGCTACAACCCCCAAGGGAACGGCCAGGTGGAAAGAGAGAACGCGACGGTATGGAAGGCCGTCCTCTTAGCCTTAAAGTCTAAGGGCCTCCCAACCTCCCGCTGGCAGGAAGTCCTCCCGACAGCGCTGCACTCCATCCGGTCACTACTTTGCACTGCCGTTAACGCCACCCCCCATGAACGAATGTTTGTTTTCCCCAGGAAGTCGACTACGGGAACCACTCTACCAACCTGGCTGACCTCTCCGGGGCCCGTCTTGCTGCGAAAGCACGTGAGGGCCCATAAAACAGACCCCCTGGTCGAAAGGGTGAACCTCCTGCACGCCAACCCCCAGTACGCCTACGTGGCTTACCCAGATGGGCGGGAGGACACTGTCTCCTTACGAGACCTCGCACCCTCGGGCACTCCGGAGACACCACCTTTACCCCCCCCCACCACCCCCCCAATTCCAGCCCAGGTAGACGGCATGCCGGAACCCCACGAGCCTTCGCCGACCACGCAGACACCAGCACTAACACCGGATAATGCAGCACCGCCGCTGCGACGATCGGAGAGGCTTACGAGGCCTCCGGACAGACTGACATACCAGAACTGGTAGTACACTTCACCCCGCCGGACTCAAATCTAAACAAGGGGTGAATGTGGTAAACCACTTTATCGTTACACTATAGTTATCACTGTTGTATTGTTATCACCGTTGTATCACGATACGAGGTCGCCTCTTGTCGCGCTGTTATACCTGGGCTGACCACCTCCGACTCCGCCCATGGCTCCACCTACCTGCCCAGGTATAAAGGTAGTCGACTGGCTGGTATTCCTCCTTGTTGGACCCGATCACCCACGAGGGTGGGCTCTGTTATTTAGTCAATAAAAACCTTTAGTTACGTTCCTAACTCGTCGCCTTTTATTGGACGAATTGATAGGTATATCACCTCCCCAACACCTTCACCAGGTGATGATAGTGTCGCCTCCTACCCCCCCAACACCTTCACCAGGTGATGATAGTGTCGCCTCCTACCCCCCCAACACCTTCACCAGGTGATGATAGTGTCACCTCCTACCTCCCCAACACCTTCACCAGGTGATGATAGTGTCACCTCCTACCTCCCCAACACCTTCACCAGGTGATGATAGTGTCGCCTCCTACCCCCCCAACACCTTCACCAGGCGATGATAGTGTCGCCTCCTACCCCCCCCAACACCTTCACCAGGTGATGATAGTGTCACCTCCTACCTCCCCAACACCTTCACCAGGTGATGATAGTGTCGCCTCCTACCCCTCCCCCAACACCTTCACCAGGTGATGATAGTGTCACCTCCTACCCCTCCCCCAACACCTTCACCAGGTGACGATAGTGTCGCCTCCTACCTCCCCCAACACCTTCACCAGGTGATGACAGTGTCACCTCCTACTTCCCCCAACACCTTCACCAGGTGATGATAGTGTCGCCTCCTACCTCCCCCTCCCCCTCTCCCAGCAAGGTACAGATAAGACCACACACAATTTAAAGTAAAACAGTGAACTTTTATTGCAGCATCAAGACTTTTGATGTACTTTTTTGATATTCTCAGTCTTTAAGTACAAATTGTTAGCTAGCTATGTTCTACTTTGTAAGCATTTGCAAGGATAAATTGGTGATAAAAAAATGTAAACAGTTTAAAGTGACTTTTTGGGTTTCTTAGTGCAATAAAGACATTCAAGATGTAAACTAGCTATTTTCTACTTTTTAAACGGTTGTAATGTTAAATTGGTTATTAATAAAAAAAAGTTGAAAATGTAGGAGTCTACATACTCCTCGCAAAAAATACTGAACTTGGAGAGGTTCAACAGAAAAGGTTTAATTGTTGAGGCTGCATGCTGAACACAAAATGGAGTCAAAGACTACACAAAGTACAACTCTCTTTCATCAGTGCACAGCTTCGACTGCTTCTCCCCCGCTCTGGGCTTAACTATGTTGCAGATCGAGTTTCTTAAAGGTGTGATCCTTCTTAAAGGCACGACGCCTGATTTATAGTCTATGGACCGGAAAGCGGATTGTGTCCATTCTGTGATCGGTACGCCACACAGCTCCCCCAAGAATCCGCTAGTAGGGAGTGTACGAACTGGCATGGCGGCTTGATGGCACGGCCGGAACGGCCCTTGGCGGTTGGTGTCGGGAGCGGGGCGGTCGGACGCGTCGGGCTCTTAGGCGGTCTGCCCCGTGGTGGGGGTTGGCCCACTGGAACGGGTTCATCGGGCTCTAGGTGCGCCAGCTTGAGCCGGTCGATCGACACCTTGTCAGTTCTGCCACCCACTTCGAGGAGGAAGAACTTGTTCCCCGTCTGGAGTACCTTGTAGGGTCCATCGTATGGGGCCCGTAGAGGTCCTCGGTGGGCGTCATGGCGCACGAAAACAAATTTGGCCATGTGCAGGCTAGGTGGTACGCGGGTTGCTGGTTCGCCGTGCCGGCCGGTGGATACCGGAGCGAACTGTTGTGCTCGGTTGGCGAAAGCGCGACGTTACTGGTCAGCCGACCAGGGGGTCGTGGCGGTGGGCAGGAACTCTCCGGGTACACGCAGCGGCTGGATGTACACGAGTTCTGCCGCCGAGGCTTGCAGGTCTTCCTTGACCGCGGAGCATAGGCCGAGTAGCACCCATGGGAGGCGGTCGATCCAAGCCTCGTCCTCGAGGCTGGCGCAGAGGGACGCCTTCATGGACCTGTGGAATCGCTCACACAGTCCATTGGCTTGGGGGTGGTAAGCCGTGGTGCGGTGAACGGCCACCCCGAGGTTTCGGGCGATGGCGGCCCACAGATCAGAGGTGAACTGCGGGCCTCTATCCGACGTCATGTCGGAGGGGACGCCGAACCAAGCGACCCAGGTAACGATGAACACCCTCGCGATGTCGGCGGTGGTGGTGGACGTCAGTGGAATGGCCTCGGGCCAGCGGGTGGTACGGTCCACGATTGTCAGCAGGTATGTGTGACCTTGTGATGGCGGCAGGGGGTCGACGAGGTCGATGTGGACGTGGTCGAACCTTCTTTCTGGCACGGTGAACTCCTCGAGTGGGGCTTTGACGTGCTGGTGGATTTTGGCACGCTGGCAAGCTATGCAGGATCTGGACCAGATGCGCACATCTTTGCGCAGGCCGCGCCAGACAAATCGGTTGGCCACCAGTCTAATGGACGCGCGGGTGCCGGGGTGTGAGAGGCCGTGGACGATGTCGAACACCCGTTTTCGCCAGGACGCCGGGACTACGGGGTGGGGTTGTGCCAAGGAGGTGTCGCATTTGACTGTGACGGCAGATGGGCCACAGGCGACGTCGGTCTGTCACAGCCCTGGGAGGGTTGTGGGCGCGGAGAGCAGATCGGGGTCGCTGCGTTGCTCCGCTGCCAGTTGAGCATAGTCCACTGCCAGGTGGGCGGGATAGGCAGTCGGCCACCACGTTGTCTCAACCCGAGACGTGCCGGATGTCCGTGGTGAATTCGGACACCGCGGCGAGCTGGCGTTGTTGCCTGGCTGACCACGGGTCCGCAGATTTCGCCATCGCGAATGTCAGGGGTTTGTGGTCGACAAACGCGGTGAAGGGGCGGCCCTCCAGAAGAAATCTAAAATGGCGGACTGCCAGGTACAGTGCGAGGAGCTCGCGGTCAAAGGTGCTGTATTTGGCCTCCGGGGGGCGCAGTTGGCAGCTGAAAAAGGCCAGCGGTTGCCAGGCCCCGTCGACCCACTGTTCATACACGGCGCCGACCGTGTGGTCGGAGGCGACCGTGGTGAGGGCCACCCTGGCGTTGGGCTGTGGGTGAGCGAGCATGGTGGCGTCGGCGAGCGCCTTTTTGGTCGAGTCGAAAGCGGTCAACATGTCCGCCGACCACTCGATCGCCATTCTGTCTTTCTTACCACGGAGGGCTTCGTATAGGGGTCGCATGAGGGAGGCCGCTCCGGGAATGAAGCGGTTGTAAAAGTTGATCATCCCCAAGAACTCCTGGAGGCCTTTGATGGTGGTAGGCCGGGGGAACTGCTGGACGGCTTGCACCTTGGCGGGCAGGGGAATGGCTCCGTCCTGCGTGATGTGGTGGCCGAGGAATTCGATCCTGCTGAGGCCGAATTGGCACTTGGCTGGGCTGATGATGAGCCCGTGCTCACTGAGCCGCTGGAACAAGGTGCGGAGGTGCTCAATGTGTTCCTGCTTGGAGGAACTAGCTACCAGGATGTCATCCAGGTAGACAAAGAAGAACTTCAGGTCCCGGAGGACCGAGTCCATGAGCCGCTGGAAGGCCTGGGCCACGTTTTTGAGGCTGAAGGGCATTCGGAGGAACTCGAATAGCCCAAAAGGGGTGATTATGGCCGTCTTGGGAACGTCCGTGGGGTGGGCTGGCACCTGATGGTAACTGCGCACCAGGTCGACTTTGGAGAAGACTGAGCGGCCGGCCAGTCTAGCCGAGAAGTCTTGAATGTGCGGTATGGGGTACCGATCCGGCGTGGTGGCGTTGTTTAGGCGCCGGTAGTCCCCGCAGGGGCGCCATCCCCCATCGGGTTTGGTGACGATGAGGAGTGGGGGGGCCCAGGGGCTGTTGGAGCAGCGGATGATGCAGAGCTGTTCCATTGTGGCGAACTCGGCCCGCGCGATCTCCAGCTTGGCCGGGTCCAGCCTGCGGGCGTGGGCATACACCGGTGGGCCTGTGGTGGGGATGAAGTGTTCTACCCCGTGCTTAGCAACCTTCGCGGAGAAGGTCAGGTTGGTGAAGGCTGGGAACTCAGCCAGGAGTGCTGAGTAGTCGTCCATTGAGCGGGCGCAGCACTGCCACGCCATTTCGGCGGGTTGGGGGGGGGGCCATGGCGCCCGGGACAGGTGACATGGTGTTCATGTCCACGAGGCGGCGCCAAGGCATGTCGACCAACAGACCATGGGCGCACAGGAAATCCGCACCGAGGAGCGGGGAGAGCACCTTGGCGGTGATAAACTCCCAGTGGTAGCGGCGGCCTGCGATGTTGATGGTGACGGTGCGGGTGCCGTACGTCTGGATGTTGGTGCCGTTGGCGGCAGCCAGCGCAGGGCCGCGGCCACCTCGCTGGATCTCGAGGGCGGACGCGGGGATGATGCTGCGCTGCGTGCCCGTGTCGCATAGGAAACGGCGTCCGGAGGCACTGTCCGTAACATACAGTAGCGTGCCTGCTTGTCCCACGGCCATCGTGTAGGCCGGTGTGGGGGCGGTTGGAAACGTGCAGGGATGGCTGCAGCGGCGTGCCCGTGCGCCAAACCGGGTATGGAAGTAGCAGTAACCCTGGGTTGGAGGGCTTGGGGGACGTGGGGGCCTGGGGGGCCTCGTGGCTGAGCTGTGTGGCCGCGCGATAGAGGGTGGAGCGCGCGCCGACGCTGCGGAGGCCAGGTCGGGGGTGACGGTGTGGTTGGAGCTGGCGGACAGGAGCTTATCGGCTTCGTCGGCCAGGGCCTCGAGGTCCATGAGGCTGGATGCCACGATCGCCGGGCGGATGCTGGGAGGTAGTTGGCAGATAAAGAGCATGCGGAAGAGGGAGCCGGGCGGTTTCTCGTCGGTCAGAGCAAGCATGTGTGAGAGCAAGTCTGACGGCGTGGAGTCACCGAGGCCCGGGAGGTCGAGGAGGTGGCAGTTGCGCACGAATTGGGAGGCTGTGAATTTTATAATGAGCGCGGCCTTGAGATGTGCGTACTTGCCTTCCTCCAGAGAGTTTTGTAGTGTTGTCCAGACTTTCGTGATTGTGGAGCTGCCCAGGGAGGCGAGGAGGTAGTCGTACATCATTGCGTCGGCGGTGATGCCGCGGAGTCGGAATTGCGATTCGGCTTGAAGGAACCAGGTGGTGGCCAGGTTCTCCCAGAACTCCGGCAGCTTCACAGAAACTGCGTTTGTGTCAGCCATGGTTACGCTTAGGAGTCGTCCTGAGCGTCGGGATCACCAATGTAGGAGTCTACGTACTCCTAGCAAAAAATTCTGAACTCGGAGAGGTTCAACAGAAAAGGTTTAATTGTTGAGGCTGCATGCTGAACACAAAATGGAGTCAAAGACTACACAAAGTACAACTCTCTTTCATCAGTGCACAGCTTTGACTGCTCCTCCCCCGCTCTGGGCTTAACTATGTTGCAGATCGAGTTTCTTAAAGGTGTGATCCTTCTTAAAGGCATGACGCCTGATTTATAGCCTACGGACCGGAAAGCGGATTGTGTCCGTTCTGTGTTCGGTACGCCACAAAAAAAACTTAAAGTCTATACATATGAAATGAAATGGTTAAATACACTATCAGTCATAAATATAAATTCCAAGAAATAACACAACACCAACATTTAAACAATAGTAAACATTAAAGAATTGACAAATATGCCCCCTTGCATCTGAGCCTGAAGGTCGAAGGAGGAGGATTGTGCAAAAGGTGACACCCTATTGTCTCCTGCGCTTTGCGCTTTGCCCTTCCCCGTGACCAGAGCCCTCTCATGCTCAGTGAAAGGCCCCTGTGTACCATCTCTTGCCCTTCAGCAGTTGTCTCGTGACAGGGTTGCTGCTGCTGCTGCTGCTGAAAGGCAACATTTGCTTCCAACATAATTGATGGAGCTGCTGTCTCGTGGGCCTGCACTGTGTCTGCTCTGGGAGCAGGCAAGGGGGATTCTGCAGGGGTCAAATGAACGGCAGCTGAACCTGCTGTCTTCAACTGAAATAGTTGAATGAGAGACTCCTTAACCTGATTAAGCGCCAGATGAATATGGCCCATCACATCAGAAAAGCTGTGTAAAGCCATGACAAGCTCATTAACAATTATCTGTGCAGTTGTGCCAAACTGATTGATGGTCTGTAGACCTGTGTCCAAATTATTGCATATACTGCTGCCAAGAACATCAATCCCCGGCCTGATAGATGCAAGAGCGTCAAGTTTCTTCCCATGACGAGTAACCATACCTTGCCTCAATCCTTCAATCTGTTGCACCTGAGTTTCTAAATCATTCTGCTGCACTAAACATCTTGCTGCTTCTCCCACCTGCTCTGCAGTATCAGGTTGGTGGCTGGCTGTGGAACGACAGTCATTTGTGCCTCGCACAGAGCCAGAGGGGCCAGGAGATAGAGAGGTGGTGTGCAGCATTTCATCATGGTCAAGGTTCCCACTTTGCTCGGTCGCCCACCCAGGGTCCATACTGTAATGTATATACCTTTAAGGGGGGAACTATCTTTTACAGCTCATGTATACTGCAGTACCGGCAGTGACCACACCTGTATATAGCACTGAGTAGTAATCTGTACAGATCAGTTCCCGTGTGAGCCACATTGAGTAAACACCTGTTGTACCGTTCTCCTGCAGTCTGTGTCTTATTATACACAGACACAACATTGGCGACAAGCAAGTTCGAACCTACCTGCAACTCTGCATCACCTCCCGGGGATTCGTTCCTGGAGATCAGTGGATTGGAGGTCAAGGCCAGAGACTCGGGCGTCGACCACGGGCAACCGCCCAGTCATCCAGCAGAGACTCGAGAACTGCGGGAGAGGCTGTTGAGAGCCAGGCTTGGCTTTCCAGTCGAGGTGGTCCAGCGAAACGGGCTGGCAACAGGTAATGCGCAGACCCTTCCCGGACAGCGGCGGGTTAGAGCCCGACCGAGCGGCACAGCAAAGGGCCGAGCAGCGTCGACGGGGGAGAGAGAGAGAGAGAGGGCAGAGCGCACAGGGTGCAGCCGGTGTTCAGGGGCCGAGCAGCGTCGAAGAGAGGGAGAGAGAGACGCGCAGAAACCCGCGAGGTGCCGCCATTGCCACGAGGACCGCCGAGAGCGGCATTGGCAGCAGCGCAGGAGAAGCACACGAAACCTACAGGGCGCCGCCATTGCCACGAGAACCGCCGGGAGCGGCGTTGGCAGCAGCGGGGGAGGAAGGAAAGCGCAGGAGACACCATTTTAAGCCATTGGGAGATGCCATTTTAAACCACACCCAAAATGCCGAAGAGTGGCAGTATCACCGCGTTTGACAATGAAGTCGAAGATTGGACTACATATGTCGAACGAATAGTGGTATACTGCAAGGCAAATGAGGTGTCAGATGGCAAGAAAGCGTCGGTATTGTTAAATTTAATGGGTGCAAAGACGTATGGTTTATTACGAAATCTAGTAACCCCAACGAAGTCAATGGAAAAGAGTTTTGAAGACATAGTGACGATACTACAGGAACATTTAAACCCCACACCGCTGCTGATAGCAGAAAGATTCAAGTTTCACAAATGGAACCAGCATAAGGATGAAAGCAATGCTGATTATTTAACAGAACTGTGCAAACTATCGAAACACTGCCAGTTTGGAGCGGGACTGGCAGATACCTTAAGGGACAAGTTTGTGTGTGGGCTTCAAAGTGAAGGAACCCAGAAACGGCTTTTATCTGAAAAGGACCTTACGCTGGAAAAGGCTTTCAGCATTGCGGTATCATATGAAGCAGCAGCACGGGGCGCTGCAGAGATACAACAGAGACCGCAAGAATATGGCACAAACGAAATGTCATATAGAACAGAGAAGTGCTGTTGCTGCGGCAGAACAACACACGACCAGAATGATTGCTGGTTCAAAGACAAAGTGTGCAGACAGTGTGGAAAAGTAGGGCACATAGCACGAGTCTGCAGGTCGGGAAAGAAAACCAGCAATAAGAAACCTACCAAAGAAAAGTACAAGAAGGTACATAAGATGACGGAGAATAGTTCAGACGAACAAAAGAGTGATAACGACTCCGAAAGCACGGAACTGAGTTGTCTGAAACTACATAATGTGATCACAACGGAGGATCACCGAACCATTTGGGTCACTCTCAAGATAGCAGGAGTCCAGGTAAAGATGGAATTGGACACAGGATCAGCCCTAACAGTCATAAACCGACGGGACTACGAGCGGCTATTCTCACACATACCCTTGAGAGACACAAAAATTATTTTGAAGACGTACACGGGGCAAAAAGTCTACCCCAAAGGAAAAATAAGGGTGACCGTTATATATAACGGTAAGGAAACACCAAAACTAGACCTGTATGTATTGCAAGATGGAGGACCACCATTACTGGGACGTGAATGGATCCGGAAAATACAACTGGATTGGCATTCCATACAGGCACTGGCTGTGGCTGACAGAAAGGATGACAACGTCATACCTGGGCGACTGTCAAAGATCCTAACTGACGCCAAAGAAGTGTTCCAGCAAGGACTCGGAACACTAAAAGGCATGACAGCGACGATTAAAATTGAAGAAAACGCAAGCCCCAAATTTTTTAAGGCCAGACCGGTACCTTATGCGATCCACCCAGCCATCGAAGCAGAGCTGGAGAGTCTGGAACGTTCAGGTGTACTGTCCAAGGTAGACTGGAGCGAGTGGGCTACACCCATCGTCCCTGTGATGAAAAAGTCATTGAGCAGCACGCCTGGGGAACCAAGGAAGGATCGCATCTGTGGGGGCTTTAAGGTAACAGTGAACCCGGTCCTTCACACCGTACAATATCCACTTCCGCGGATTGAAGATATTTTTGCCTCGCTATCTGGAGGGAAACGCTTCACTAAGATTGATCTGGCCCAGGCGTATCTGCAAATGAAGGTAGAAGAAGCATCAAAAAAATACCTCACAATCAACACCCATAAAGGTCTCTACCAATACAACTGGCTGGTATTCGGGGTAGCATCAGCTCCGGATATTTGGTAGAGGGCAATGGAACATGTCCTGCAAGGGATCCCAGGGACCCAGTGTTATTTGGATGACATCCTGGTCATGGGCGAAAATGACAGTGATCATCTTGCCAACCTGGAGCAGGTGCTCACTAGATTGCAGGAATATGGGCTCCGAGCTAATCGCCCCAAATGCGAGTTTTTTAGAAAACAGATCTCGTATTGTGGCCACGTTATCGATAAAGAGGGGTTACATAAGCCCCCAGAGAAGATTGAGGCAATAGTCAAGGCTCCAGCACCGGAAAATGTGTCACAACTGAGGTCGTTCCTCGGGTTGGTAAACTACTACCATAAGTTCTTACCAAATTTATCTACAATACTACACCCACTGAACACCCTACTGCAAACTGGGGTGCCATGGAAGTGGAGTGATGAATGTAGACGAGCTTTCCAGAAGAGCAAAACACTAATCACATCGAAAGAGGTATTCACAGAAATCACAGAAACCCCACAGTGCAGATAGAGGCCATTTCGGCCCATCGAGCCTGCACCGACACATATCCCACCCGATCCCCGTAACCCCTACACCAACACATATCCCACCCTATCCCTGTAACCCCACGTATTTAATCCCCCTAACACTAAGGGTCAATTTATCATAGCCAATCAACCTAACCCGCACATCTTTGGCCCATTACAACCCGGCATTACCAATTCGGTTGGCATGTGATGCGTCACCCTACGGCATTGGAGCTGTCGCACAAATTCTCGGACGGCTCAGTCACTAACCTCAGCCGAGCGTAACTACGCCCAGATTGACAGGGAGGCCCTCAGCCTAGTGTGGGGAGTGAAAAAGTTCAATCACTATCTGCACGGACAGAAATTCACCTTGCTGACTGGTCACCAGCCTCTTGTCTCCATTTTTAATCCAAAGAAGGGCGTACCGGTGATGACTGCGCAATGACTACAAAGATGGTCACTTTTTCTAGGGGCGCACCACTATGAGATGGAATATAAGGGCACGAAACAGCATGGAAATGCTGATGGGCTATCACACCTGCCACTGCCTACTGCGGAGGAAGCACCAGCAGTGGATCCTGTCAAAATATTCCATTCGACTATAGTTGAATACCTACCGGTAACTCACGCTTGTATCGAAAAGGAAACCCGAAATGACCCGACACTGTCTCGGGTATATGATTTGACGGTGAAGGGATGGCCAGCACATGGCGACTCACGGTTGCCAGCATTCTCGACAAGGAGAGAACAGCTGTCAGTGTGCCGGGGGACCTTGATGTGTGGATCCTGAGTGGTAATTCCACCCAAGTTAAGGGATAAAGTGCTCAATGAGTTTCATGAGGGTCATCTGGGCGGGGTAAAAATGAAAAGCCTAGCCAGGGCTTATGTGTGGTGGCTGGGAATCAATAAACAAATCGAGGACCTGAGCAAGAGCTGCTCAGGGTGCCAGAAAGTCCAAAATGCACCACCACATGCCCCTCTACACCCATGGGAGTGGCCCTCATCTCCATGGCAACGGGTGCATATTGATTTTGCTGGTCCATTCATGGACTCAATGTTTTTAATAGCCGTGGATGCGCACTCGAAATGGCCTGAGATCATCAAAATGTCCTCCACCACCACGGAGAAAACTATTGCAGTCCTACGGACCATTTCTGCCAGGAATGGCTTGCCAGAACAGATTTGCTCCGACAATGGACTACAGTTTGTGTCCGAAGGGTTCCGGAGGTTCTTGAAAAAGAATGGGGTAAGGCATTACATATCCGCCCCGTATCATCCAGCCACAAATGAATTGGCTGAGAGGTTCGTACAAACCTTTCAGAAGGCAATAAAGGCTATGTACAATGACAACATTCCGCTGCAGCACAAGGTGGACAATTGCAGTCACCAACCAGGCCCCAGCCATGATGTTCTTTAACCGAAGGTTAAGATCTCGCCTGGATTTGCTCAGACCAAACGTACGAAGAGATGTTGAGAGTAAGCAATTCCAGCACATCCATGAGAAGCCAACAAGGAGCTTCAATGTAGGGCAACCAGTCTTGGCCCGCGACTACCGAACAGACAAATGGCAGCCAGGAATGATATGCACACGGCAGGGCCCACTAATGTACACAGTGGACGTTGGGGAGAGCATCGTGAGGCGCCATGCTGACCAGATCCTAGAGTCACAGGAACAAGTCAACCCCATGCCTCGCCCATACATACCTGGTGATGAACCCGACGTACAGGTCGCATCTACCCCAGAAACAGTAGCATCGGAAGCTGATGAACCAATCGATGACAGGGGGCCAGAATTGCCTCCGCACCAAGAGCAAGACACTCGGGAAAGGCGCTATCCAGAAAGGATCAGGAAGCCTCCCCAAAGACTGAATATATAAATAGACTATTTTCAGCTAATGTTGCATGTTAAAAGTGTTAATTGTAATTAGTTTGATATTTAATTGTTAAATGAGTGTTATGGTACTGTTAATCTAAAAGGGGAGGAATTGTAATGTATATACCTTTAAGGGGGAACTATCTTTTACAGCTCATGTATACTGCAGTACCGGCAGTGACCACACCTGTATATAGCACTGAGTAGTAATCTGCACAGATCAGTTCCCGTGCGAGCCACTTTGAGTAAACACCTGTTGTACCGTTCTCCTGCAGTCTGTGTCTTATTATACACAGACACAACACATACCCTCCCCTTCCACTAGCTGAAACTCCACAAATTGCTCCTCCTCCGCCTCACTTACTGTTCGCACTTGATCTGTAAGCCCTTCCCCAATGCCCTCTGCAGCCGCAGACTCAATGCACTCTTCATCCTGTGTCTGAGAAGACAGCTGTCCACCTGTGGGAAGGAAACAGTAAACATTTACAATGTTGAAGCACATCACAGTGCTGATATTCAACGCACACCTAACAGTTTTAAACATACAGCTGGACAGAGCAACTCACCTTTCCTTACTCCAATGTCTGATTGGGCACCAGACACTGAACTGCCACCATTGATTCCCAGTAAGTGCGTGACCCTTTCCTCTTGCTCTGCTAACTCCCTCAGAGTGGCAACACCACCGCCTGTCATGGCACACTCTCTGGCGTTATATGCCATTTTACTCTAAATTGAAAACAGAATTGAAAACGAAACTTCAGTCTTTGTTGCAGAGACCAGCTGCCTGCTTTGGAGACAGGGTATTGTTCACTAATTGAAATTTCACACCTCAAAACCAGAGTACAGATAAGGGGGGTGAAATTCGTCTCCTTTGCACCTGCCGTTAATGCCTCTGGGGTGTTGCTGAGGCGCTACCAGATAGCGCCGCTCCCCCGCCGGTAGTGCCCCAGGCCGCCGCATCTTCGTCAATGACATCATCACAGTGCGCGCAACCCCTTAGCGCCCCATGGCAGAAATTTGGATGCTCCCCGCGAGGCTGCCACAGATGGTAGCTTCGTGGGTCACGAGCCGGGCCAACCTCCGCTCCAGGAGGTGCGGCCGCGACCCGCGCCGCCATTTTGCTTTTTTGCCCGACCTCCAGGTCAACCCTCCCTGGTGTACTGTGGCATGGTCCTGGCTGCCATTGCGCAGCCTGGCACCGCGTCTTGGCACCGGGCTGCAGCCGCAGCACCCCGCCACCCTGGTGGCCTAGTGTGGACCATAGGAGGCCCTGCAGAATGCGCAGCGGCCCTCCCCTTTAACTGAAGGGGAGGGGCGTTGAAACATGTCAGCGCTCCGTGGTGCCTCAGCGGAGTGCTGCCAATCTTGCCCCAATGTCGCCTCGGTTACCGCACCACCAGGAAGTGGAGCGTCCAACATTGCGCTCCACTTCCTGGGCAGGGTGGTAATGTGATTTTTGCGACTGGGACAGGACTTCCTCGCCAGGTGCAGGATGCCCTGCCTCATCAGCGTTACCACCCCGAAACGGGGCGTTACCGAATTTTGCGCCCCTTGTTTACAAGCACAATAGGTGTCCCTGACTGGCTCCAAAGCCATTGAATTTTACGACTTGCTCAGATGCCTGCATAATCAAGCCACTTCACAACAAGTGGCGCAATGGTTATGTCACTAGACTAGTAAGCCAGAGGCTCAGTCAAATGCTCTGAGGATATGGGTTCAAATCCCATCCACGGCAGCTGGTGGAATTTAAATTCAATTCAATTTAATTCTGGAATTAAAATGTTAGTCTTAGTAATGGCGACCATGATACCATTGTTGATTGTTGCAAAAGCCCATCTGGTTCACTAATGTCCTTTAGGGAAGGAAATCTGCCATCCTTACCTGGTCTGGCCTACATGTGACTCCAGACCCACAGCAATGTGGTTGACTCTTAGTGCCCTCTGAAATGGCCTAGCAAGCCACTCAGTTGTAAACAATGAAAAACAATAAGAATAAAACCGGACGGACCACCCGGCATCAGCATCGGCACCGGAAACGACAACGACAACGGCAAACCCAGCCCTGTCGACCCTGCAAAGTCCTCCTTACCAACAGCTGGGGGCTTGTGCCAAAATTGGGAGAGCTGTCCCACAGACTAGTCAAGCAACAGCCTGACATAGTCATAATTACCGAATCATACCTTACAACCAATGTTCCAGACACCACCATCACCATCCCTGGGTATGTCCTGTCCCACCGGCAGGACAGACCCACCAGAGGTGGTGGTACCGTGGTATACAGTCAGGAGGGAGTAGCCCTGGGAGTCCTCAACATTGACTCAGGACCCCATGAGGTCTCATGGCATCAAGTCAAACATGGGCAAGGAAACCTCCTGCTAATTACCACCTACTGCCCTCTCTCAGCTGATGAATCAGTACTCCTTCATGTTGAACACCAATTGGAAGAAGCACTGAGAGTAGCAAGGGCAAAAAATGCCCTCTGGGTGGGGGACTTCAATGTCCATCACCAAGAGTGGCTCGGTAGCACCACAACTGACCGAGCTGGCCGAGTCCTAAAGGACATAGCTGCCAGACTGGGTCTGCGACAGGTGGTGAGTGAACCAACAAGAGGGAAAAACCTACTTGATCTCGTCCTCACCAATCTACCTGTTGCAGATGCATCTGTCCATGACAGCATTGGTGGAAGTGACCACCGCACAGTCCTTGTGGAGACGAAGTCCCGTCTTCATGTTGAGGATACCCTCCACCGTGTTGTGTGGCACTACCACCATGCTAAATGGGACAGATTTCGAACAGATCTGGCAACTCAAAACTGGGCATCCATGAGGCGCTGTGGGCCATCAGCAGCAGCAGAATTGTATTCAACCACAATCTGTAACCTCATGGCCCGGCATATCCCTCACTCTACCATTACCATCAAGCCAGGAGATCAACCCTGGTTTAACGAAGAGTGCGGGAGAGCATGCCGGGAACAGCACCAGGCATACCGAAAAATGAGGTGTCAACCTGGTGAGGCTACAACACAGGACTACTTGCATGCCAAACAACGGAAGCAACATGCGATAGACAGAGCTAAGCGATCTCACAACCATCGGATCAAATCAAAGCTCTGCAGTCCTGCCACATCCAGTCGTGAGTGGTGGTGGACAATTAAACAGTTAACAGGAGGAGGAGGCTCCAAAAATATCCCCATCCTCAATGATGGTGGAGCCCAGCACGTGAGTGCAAAAGACAAGGCTGAAGCATTTGCAACTATCTTCAGCCAGAAGTGCCGAGTGGATGATCCATCTCGGCCTCCTCCTGAGGTCCCCAGCATCACAGATGCCAGTCTTCAGCCCATTCAATTCACTCCACGTGATGTCAAGAAACGGCTGAAGACACTGGATACTGCAAAGGCTATGGGCCCTGACAACATTCCGGCAACAGTACTGAAGACTTGTGCTCCAGAACTAGCTGCGCCCCTAGCCAAGCTGTTCCAGTACAGCTACAACACTGGCATCTACCCGGCAATGTGGAAAATTACCCAAGTATGTCCTGTCTACAAAAAGCAGGACAAATCCGACCCGGCCAATTACCGCCCCATCAGTCTACTCTCAATCATCAGCAAAGTGATGGAAGGTGTCGTCGACAGTGCTATCAAGCGGCACTTACTCAGCAATAACCTGCTAACTGACGCCCAGTTTGGGTTCCGCCAGGGCCACTCAGCTCCTGACCTCATTACAGCCTTGGTCCAAACATGGACAAAAGAGCTGAACTCAAGAGGTGAGGTGAGAGTGACTGCCCTTGGCATCAAGGCAGCATTTGATCGAGTGTGGCATGAAGGAGCCCTAGCAAAACTGAAGTCAATGGGAATCAAGGGGAAAACTCTCCATTGGTTGGAATCATACCTAGCACAAAGGAAGTTGGCTGTGGTTGTTGGAGGTCATTCATCTCAATCACATGACATCACTGCAGGAGTTCCTCAGGGCAGTGTCCTAGGCCCAACCATCTTCAGCTGTTTCATCAATGACCTTCCCTCCATCATAAGGTCAGAAGTGGGGATGTTCGCTGATGATTGCACACTGTTCAGCACCATTTGAGACTCGTCAGATACTGACGCAGTCCGTGTCCATATGCAGCAAGACCTGGACAACATTCAGACTTGGGCTGACAGGTGGCAAGTAACATTCGCACCACACAAGTGCCAGGCAATGACCATCTCCAACAGGCAAGACTCTAACCATCTCCCCATGACATTCAATGGCATTACCATCGCTGAATCCCCCACTATCAACATCCTGGGGGTTACCATTGATCAGAAACTGAACTGGACCAGCCATATAAATACTGTGGCTACAAGAGCAGGCCAGAGGCTGGGAATTCTGCGGCGAGTGTCTCACCTCCTGACTCCCCAAAGCCTTTCCACCATCGACAAGGCACAAGTCAGGAGTGTGATGGAATACTCTCCACTTGCCTGGATGAGTGCAGCTCCAACAACACTCAAGAAGCTTGACACCATTCAGGATAAAGCAGCCCGCTTGATTGGCACTCCATCCATCACCTTCAACATTCACTCCCTCCACCACCGGCGCACTGTGGCTGCAGTGTGTACCATCTTCAAGATGCACTGCAGCAACTCACCAAAGCTCCTTCAACAGCACCTTCCAAACCCGCGACCTCTACCACTTAGAAGGACAAGGGCAGTAGATGCATGGGAACATCACCACCTACAAGTTCCCCTCCAAGCCACACACCATCCTGACTTGGACCTGTATCGCCGTTCCTTCACTGTCGCTGGGCCAAAATCCTGCAACTCCCTTCCTAACAGCATTGTGGGTGTACCTACACCATATGGACTGCAGCGGTTCAAGAAGGTGGCTCACCACCATCTTCTCAAGGGCAATTAGGGATGGGCACGAAATGCAGGCCTAGCCAGCGACGCCCACATCCCATCAATGAATTAAAAAAAACAGCTATGTGACTAAACATGTTTTAAAATAGCAAAGTTAAATTTTACCAAATTTTACAGTTGACATTTCTAATAACTGTACAAACCTTGGCAGATTGCATTAAGTCATTCAATTTTTTATGATATTGTTCTGCTGTCCATGGAACGGTGGAGTTAGTACTAACAGCCTGCGCAACTTCTGTCCAAGCTATCATTTGTCCTTTGCGCGGCACCCTGGACTTTTCGGTCCCAATGATCTGCAGGCTTTTTGCCTCAACCTCATTGATGTCATTAAAATTCTGAGCTCTCTTCATCATCACAACTTTGTTTGCTCCTTCCATTTCACTTTGCTGTTTAATTAAAAGTATTGAAAATAATTTCAAGGTTTTTAAAACTCTTTAAAATGCTTTAAATCTCTTTTAAAGTCTTTGGCCTAGAAATTCACTATGGCCCCGCCAGCTGGCTAGCGCCCAGAAGTTAGCGCTGGGCGGGAAGCCCATAGCGATCGTCAGATATTCATTGTTAGCGCCCCAATTCAGAACCGGGCGCTATACCAGGGTGTGCCCGCCTCCGCTTGGGGTGCTGACACTGAATATCAGCGCTCTTGGCGCCGCTGCGCCAGCCGCTGCGGAGCGGCAGGCTGCGGTACTGCAGGCCTCCTCCTTCTCTTAAGGGGGAGGTGCCTGCAACAGCCGGAGCCCCGATCGCGAGTGCCGGCAAAAGAGCCCGGCACAACGGAGAAGTGCCGGGCTCCCGCAAACCAGCCGGCAATGCCGCGGGGGGTGGTGGAGGAGGCCGGGGAAGGAGGTGCGGGTAGGCGGCCGCCGAAAAAGCGGCCGGCCGCACCTTCCCCTTTAAAGCGCCCCACTAAGGATTCAGCACAGCCCCGCTTTCTGGTCGCTGTTTGCGGCCGCTTCGGAGGAGGCGGCCGCAACTAAATATGGGGATCGGGCCGGTTTCGGGGCGGTACCGGGGCACTGCGCACACCGATGACGTCATCGGTGCCGGCGCAGCGCTAACGGCTACCGCCGCCAATACCGCTGCGCTGAATATCTGCGCAAACTCATTTTTGGCGCAAAATCACTCTTTAGGCGTTAACTGGGCGCAAAGCTGGCAGCGCCTTAATGAATTTCTAGGCCTTTAAATCCATGTAAAAGTCTTTAAAATATTCTAAAAGTTTACAAAAGTTTTTAAAAACTATAAAAAAAGAACTTAACATTGCGAATTACAGCTGCTTTCAATGCTGAAGGCACTGCACAGTTAAAAAAAAATTGGGGGCGGGCCTATGCAAATGTGAATTTTGTCAGGTCTTGTGGGCGGGTCTCACTTATGAATGAAGCCCTAGGCTCCGCGCATGCTGCGCTCCTGGGTGGCATGATGTCATACGCTACCTAGGGCTCTGCAGACTCAAAGTGCAAATCTCCACATGGGGACCCACTTCAGGTAGGCGCAGATTTATTTTGGTGGTAGGCTGTGTTTGCCCGCAGGAAGCCTCTGACCGCAAATTCAGGCCCATTGTGATTTTCGAAGTGCTCCCTTAATAATAGATTTTAGCATTTTCCCTACTACTGATGTCAGGCTAACTGGCCTATAGTTTCTTGTTTTCTCTCTCCCTGCTTTTTTGAATAGCGGGGTTACATTCACTACCTTCCAATCTGCGGGAACCATTCTAGAATTTAGGAAATTCTGGAAGATCACAACTAATGCATCCACTATCTTTGCAGCCGCCTCTTTTAAAACCTGAGGGTGTAGGCCATCAGGTCCAGGGGATTTACCGACTTTTAGTCCCATTAATTTCACCAGTACTTTTTCTTTACTAATACTAATTACTTTAAGTTCCTCACTCTCATTAGACCCTGGTTCCCCCCAATTTCCAATACGTTCTTTGTGTATTCTACTGTGAAGACAGACACAAAATATTTGTTTAACGTCGCTGCCATTTCCTTATTCCCCATTATGATTTCACCTGTCTCTGTCTCTAAGGGACCCACATTTACTTTCACTAATCTTTTTCTTTTTACATACATGTTAAAGCTCTTACAATCTGTTTTTATATTTCTTGCTAGTTTACTCTCATTCTATTTTCTCCCTCATCATCAATTTCTTGGTCATTCTTTGCTGATTTTTAAAATCCACCCAATCCTCAGGCTTACTACTCTTTTTGGCAACATTGTAAGCCTCTGCTTTTAATCTAATACAATCCTTAACTTCTCTAGTTAGCCATGGCTCTACCAATTTTCCAGTGGAGTTTTTATCCCTCAAGGGAATGTATCTTTGTTGAGAATTATGAATTTTTCCTTAAATGTTTGCTATTGCTTATCTACTATCATATCTTTTAATCTAATTCACCAATCTACCTCAGCAAATACCCTCATACCTCTGTAATTGGCTTTGTTTAAATTTAAGACCTTAGTTGTGGGCTTAACCACATCACACTCAAACTTAATATGAAATTCTATCATATTATGATCATTCTTCCCCAGATGATCCTTTACTATAAGATCACTAATTAACCCTGTCTCATTACACAATACTACATGTAAAATAGCCTGTTCCCTGATTGGTTCCCTGACATATTTTTAGGGCATTTCTCCTACAAATTTCAATAAAATTATGAAGACATACTCGTTTGCTGTTGGAAAACATGCCGTGAATACCTAATAACCCCTGACCTAGGAAACTAGGCCAAGGCCGTGGTGGGGTGAGGCAGCAGATGGAAGTCCCATCCTGGCATTTTGGGGATAGAATCTGGAAAAGCTAGCCTTAATATCTATATACCTCCCCATCTCATCTCTTTACAAGGTTTAAAAGCCAAGCTTCTCCAATCTGTCATCTTACCTCAATCCTCTAATGCTAGTGATCAGTATAGAGACTATTTTCTCACTTCTTTCAGGTTGAAGTGTTTGTTTACTTTGCAACTAAAGGAAACTACGATGGTCTGAGGAGCGAGTTGCGTAGGATTGATTGGGGAATGGCACTCAAAGGGTTGCCGGTGGATAGGCAATGGCAAACATTCAAAGACCAAATGGGTGAGCTACAGAATTTGTTCATCCCAGTTTGGCATAAAAATAAAACAAAAAAGGTGACTCAACCGTGGCTAACAAGGGAAATTAGGGATAGCATAAGATCCAAGGAGTTGACATATAAATTGGCTAGAAAAAGCAATAATCCTAAGGATTGGGAGCAGTTTAGGAGTCAACAAAGGAGGACAAAGGGATTAATTAAGAAAGGGAAAATAGAATATGAGAGTAAGCTTGCGGGGAACATAAAAACTGACTGTAAAAGCTTTTTTAGATATGTGAAGAGAAAAAGATTGGTGAAGTCAAGCGTAGGTCCCTTACAGTCAGAAGCTGGGGAATTTATAATGGGGAACAAAGAAATGGCGGACCAACTAAATACATACTTTGGTTCTGGCTTCACAAAGGAGGACACAAATAACCTCCCAGAGATGCCGGGGAACATAGGGTCTAATGAGAGGGAGGAACTGAAAGAAATCAGTATCTGTAGGGAAATGGTGTTAAGAAAATTGATGGGACTGAAGGCCGACAAATCCCCAGGGCCTGATGGTCTACATCCCAGGGTACTTAAGGAAGTGGCCCTAGAGATAGTAGATGCATTGCTGGTCATCTTCCAGAACTCGATAGACTCTGGAACAGTACCCATGGATTGGAGGGTAGCTAATGTTACCCCACTATTCAAAAAATGTGGTAGAGAAAAAGCGGGGAATTATAGACCGGTAAGCCTGACATCGGTAGTGGGGAAAATGCTAGAGTCTATTATAAAAGATGTAATAGCAGAGCACTTGGAAAGCAGTGACAGGATCGGACAAAGTCAACATGGATTTACAAAAGGTAAATCATGCTTGACGAATCTACTGGAATTTTTTGAGGGTGTAACTGGTAAAATAGATAAGGGAGAACCAGTGGATGTGGTGTATTTGGACTTTCAGAAGGCTTTCGATAAGGTCCCACATAAGAGATTAGCCTGCAAAATTAAGGCACATGGGATTGGGGGCAAGGTATTGACTTGGATAGAGAACTGGTTGGCGGACAGAAAGCAAAGAGTTGGAATAAACGGGTCATTTTCCGAGTGGTAGGCAGTGACTAGTGGGGTACCGCAAGGATCGTACCTAGGACCCCAGCTGTTCACAATATATATTAATGATCTGGACAAGGGAATTGGATGTAATATCTCCAAATTTGCAGATGACACAAAGCTGGGTGGGAGGGTAAGCTGTGAGGAGGATGTCGTGAAATTCCAGTACGATTTGGACAGGTTGGGTGATTGGGCAGAAACATGGCAAATGCACTATAATGTGGATAAATGTGAGGTTATCCACTTTGGTGGCAAAAACAGGAAGGCAGATTATTATTTCAATGGCAATAGATTGGGAGAAGGGGAAGTGCAAAGAGACCTGGGTGTTATTGTGCACCAGTTGCTGAAGGTAAGCATGCAGGTGCAGCAGGCGGTTAAGAAGGCAAATGGTATGTTGGCCTTCGTAGCAAGAGGGTTCGAGTACAAGAACAAGCATGTCTTGCTGCAGTTGTACAGGGCCTTGGTGAGACCGCACCTTGAGTATTGTGTGCAGTTTTGGTCACCTTACCTGAGGAAGGACGTTCTTGCCATGGAGGGAGTGCAGCGAAGATTCACCAGGCTGATACCTGGGATGGCAGGAATGACATACGAGGAGAGATTGTGTCGATTGGGCTTATACTCACTGGAGTTTAGAAGATTGAGAGGGGATCTCATCGAAACCTATAAAATTCTGTCAGGTCTGGACAGACTAGATGCAGAAAGGATGTTTCTGATGGCTGGGGAGTCCAGAACCAGGGGTCATAGTCTAAGGATAAGGGGTAAGCCATTTAGGACTGAAATGAGGAGGAATTTCTTCACCCAGAGAGTGGTGAACCTGTGGAATTCTCTGCCACAGAGGGCGGTGGAGGCCAATTCATTAAATATATTCAAGAAAGAGTTGAATATATTTCTTGAGGCTAAAGGGATCAAGGGATATGGGGAGAAGGCAGGGACAGGGTACTGAATTTTGATGATCAGCCATGATCTCATTGAATGGCGGAGCAGGCTCGAAGTGCCGAATGGCCTACTCCTGCTCCTATCTTCTGTTTCTATGTTTCTATGGACACAATACTCTAGGTGGTTTGACTGAACACTGTACAACTTCAGCGTGGCATCCTCCAAATTATAATTGGCTGAATTAGCAATATGATTCAGCATTCTATTTGCTTTGGCATTTGTTGTTCCACAGTGATTGGATGTCACTCTACTAACATTCTTCATTCAACCTCACCTTTGGCATCAGACCCTATTTATAGAGTATGTACACCTCCCATATTTGTTCTTCCAGCCAGGTATCTTACAGTCATCTGTATTGCACTCCATTTGTTATGATCTACCCAATTAGACTTTTTATCCATCTCATTTTGTAGGTGGAGTGTGTGTGTGAGAGTGTATACATGTCCAGTCTATAAAGTTCAGTTGTATGGAAGTGTAAATACTTGCATGTTGTGATTTACCCAACGAGATGGTCGGGAGTTGGTTGTTGACAGAACAAACTATTTGGTCCAAAAGACTTAGAAAAAACTGACAAACTGGGAACTGAAACATGAGCCTAGAAATTAATGTTAGCAATGGGTTAAGTCCTCTGTTTAAGTAGTTACCAGAGGAATGTCACATGCATGCCAATATTGCAAACAGTAATTTCTAGCCTATGAAGGTCTGTTCAGCGACATTGAATACTGATTACAAATTAGACAAGTGATGACTGGTTGAAGACTTGCTGCTCGAGCCTTGTCTCAGCTCTCAACGAACCACTTCGCCTGAATTTAACAAGAGAGCACATGTGCACCCCCATTACTGCTTATTAGCCCATGAAAAAATGTTTCCCCAGCTTTCCTGCATTTGAATTACTGAAGGTCTTAAGTATCATGGCAGCACGGAGAGCATTTATTTTAAACGGACATAACCAAATGGAATTTTTTATATATATTTTTGTCACAAATTGTGAATCCCATTGTATCATAACCATGAGCCTACTTTTGAAGTGCAAAATAGTGGACCAAATCTTGCTGGGAAAATAACAGAGTGTTAACGACACATGCCATTATTAATGAGCAATCGGCTAGCAAATTCAGGGGATTAAGAGTTACGCCGTGCGTTGCGAATATCCAGAACGACATCTCGTCCCTAGCGTCCCCGTTATTTTTAAGAACTCGCTGGATTTCTCATTAATTGCCCATTAAACTCACCACTTTAAATTTGGGCTGGTATTTAATTGTGTAAGTACCTATTTAACGATGTGATAATCAATCTCTCTGGCTCAGAAAGGTAACAATTTAAACTGTTCAGTCTCATTCCTGCATGTAGTCAATTGGTGTTGGGATTTAAAAAAAAATTAATTTTAAATTTTAAATTTTGAAGAGACTTTTCCTTTCTGTCTCTTTTTGCTCTCTCTTAATCCACTCTGTCTTTCCCTCTCTTTATTTCTCTTTCTGTAGCTGATTTGACTCTAATTCACCCTCTTCTCCATCGTTACAACTTCCAAAAAAAATATATTCCACTGAGAAGAAAAGGGTGTAAAAGAAAAGACAGCCATCCGTGGCTAAGTAAAGAAATTAAGGATAGTATTCGACTAAAAACAATGGCATATAAGGTAGCCAAATCTAGTGGGAGGATAGAGGATTGGGAAAACTTTAAAAGACAGCAAAAAGTAACAAAAAGATTGATTAAGAAAGGGAAGATAGATTATGAAAGTAAATTAGCAAAAAATATAAAAACAGATAGTAAGAGTTTTTATAGTTATATAAAAAGAAAAAGGGTGGCTAAAGTAAATGTTGGTCCCTTAGAGGATGAGACCGGGAAATTAATGGTGGGAAATATGGAGATGGCAAAAACACTGAATGAATATTTTGTATCAGTCTTTACAGTAGAAGACACTAAGAATATCCCAACACTGGACAAACAGGGGGCTACAGGGGGGGAGGAGCTAAACACGATCAAAATCACTAAGGAAGTGGTACTCGGTAAAATAATGGGACTCAAGGCGGATAAATCACCTGGACCTGATGGCTTACATCCTAGGGTCTTGAGGGAAGTGGCGGTAGGGATTGTGGATGCATTGGTAATAATTTTCCAAAACTCCCTGGAATCAGCAAAGGTCCCGGCAGACTGGAAAATTGCTAATGTAACGCCCTTATTTAAAAAGGGCAGTAGACAGAAGGCTGGAAACTATAGACCGGTTAGCCTAACATCTGTGGTAGGTAAAATATTGGAGTCCATTATTAAGGAGACAGTAACAGGACATTTGGATAATCATAATTTAATAGGACAAAGTCAGCATGGTTTTATGAAGGGGAAGTCATGTTTGACAAATTTGCTGGAGTTCTTTGAGGAAGTAACATATAGGGTGGATAAAGGGGAACCAGTGGACGTAGTGTATTTAGACTTCCAAAAGGCATTTGACAAGGTGCCACACAAAAGATTATTGCTTAAGATAAAAAATCACGGGATTGGGGGTAATATTCTGGCATGGATAGAGGATTGGCTATCTAACAGAAAGCAGAGAGTTGGGATAAATGGTTCATTCTCGGACTGGCAATCAGTAACTAGTGGTGTTCCACAGGGGTCAGTGCTGGGTCCCCAACTCTTTACAATCTATATTAATGATTTGGAGGAGGGGACCGAGTGTAACATATCAAAGTTTGCAGATGATACTAAGATGGGAGGGAAAGTAGTGAGTGAGGAGGACATAAAAAACCTGCAAGGAGACATAGACAGGCTAAGTAAGTGGGCAGAGATTTGGCAGATGGAATACAATACTGGAAAGTGTGAGGTTGTGCACTTTGGCAGGAAAAATCGTAGAGCAAGTTATTATCTTAATGGCAAGAAACTGGAAAGTACTGAAGTACAAAGGGATCTGGGGGTCCTGGTGCACGAAACTCAAAAGGTTAGTATGCAGGTGCAGCAAGTGATTAAGAAGGCCAATGGAATGTTGGCTTTCATTGCTAGGGGGATAGAATATAAAAATAGGGAGGTATTGCTTCAGTTGTACAAGGTATTGGTGAGACCGCACCTGGAATACTGCATTCAGTTTTGGTGTCCATACTTAAGAAAAGACATACTTGCTCTCGAGTCAGTACAAAGAAGGTTCACTCGGTTAATCCTGGGGATGAGGGGATGGACATATGAGGAGAGGTTGAGTAGATTGGGACTCTACTCATTGGAGTTCAGAAGAATGAGAGGCGATCTTATTGAAACATATAAGATTGTGAAGGGGTTGGATCGGGTGGATGCGGGGAGGATGTTCCCGATGATGGGTGAAACTAGAACTAGGGGGCATAGTCTTAGAATAAGGGGCTGCTCTTTCAAAACTGAGATGAGGAGGAACTACTTCACTCAGAGGGTGGTAGGTCCATGGAATATGCTGCCCCAAAAAGCTGTAGAAGGTACATCATTACATAAATTTAAAACAGAAATAGACAGTTTCCTAGAAGTAAAGGGAATAAAGGGTTATGGGGAATGGGCAGGAATTTGGACATGAGTCTAGGTTCGGATCGGTCATGGCCCTGTGGGTAGCGGAGCGGGCCCAGGGGCCATGTAGCCTGATCCTGCTCCTATTTCATGTGTCTAATTCTGTTAGATTCAGGAGATGGTTCAGTGATAGTAGATTGGCGGTTAGGATCAGATCAGCCATGATCTTATTGAATGGCGGAGCAGGCTCGAGGGGCCGATTGGCCAACTCCTGCTCCTATTTCTTATGTTCTTATGTTATGTTCTTATGTTCCTCTGTTTCTTTCTCAATCCTTTGATCTGATTGGTTAAGGAGATACACTGTTGGTCCCATCGTTCACTAAGGTCCCAGGGGTCTTGTTGCCCTCACCATGCCATTAACAGCTCACCCTTCCAATAAGTTACTGCACAAATTATATTTGAGCTGAAGTGGAGGAAAAAAATCTAACTAATGGTGTATGCCATGAGATGCCCCGCTCCAGCTAATTTGGCCCATGTGTTCAGGCTTTGGCTGAAAAATAGTGAAACAAACATTAGAGTTAATTTCATAGAACATTTTCCCAGGAGTCTGTGGCACTCCCCCAGCTCCCTCTCTGGGCTGTTTTTACTCTTCTTACTCGAGTTGCTCTCATTCTCTGGTACTGATTACTGAATAAAACAAGCAGAGAATCCTGACCACACCACTGTTAATACACATATAAAAACAGAAAATGCTGGAGAAACTCAGCAGGTCAGGCAGCATCTGTGAAGAGAGAAACAGAGTAAACATTTCAGGTCGATGACTTTTCGTCAGAAGTGGAAAAAAGCATGAAATGTAACAGATTTTTAAACAAGTGTAGTGGCTGGGAAATGGGGGAGGGGATGAAAGAACAAAAGGGAAGGTCTGTGATAGGATAGAAGGCAGGGGAGGTTAAGAGACATTGAGAGACCTTAAGAGATATTCAAGGCGAGAGGAGGTGGTAATGGGACAGGTTAAGAAACAAAGGATGGCTCTCGATGAAGTGTAAATTACACTGGCAGAATGAAGGTCAGCTGCCATGTGGGAGAGAAGAACAGAACAAAAGTGTGGATAAAAAATATATATATGTTAAAGGCCGGGGTTATGATCTGAAATTGTTGAACTCTATGTTGAGTCCAGAGGGCTGTAAAGTGCCTCAGCGCAAGCTCGAGGAACAGCTCCTCATCTTTCGATTTGTTTCTTTGTTTCTTAACCTGTCCCACTACCTTCTTCTTTTGCCTTGAATATCTCTCAATGTCTCTTAACCTCTCCTGCCTTCTATCCTATCACAGGCCTTCCCTTTTGTTCTTTCATCCCCTCCCCCATTTCCCAGCCACTACCCTTGCTTAAAAATCTGTTCCATTGCCTGCTTTTTTCCAGTTCTGACGAAAGGTCATTGACCTGAAACGTTAACGCTGTTTCTCTCTTCACAGATGCTGCCTGACCTGTTGAGTTTCTCCAGCATTTTCTGTTTTTATTTCAGATTTCCAGCATCTGCAGTATTTTCTTTTTGTATTACTGTTAATACACACATGCACACTTCGGGGTAACAGCTGGGGGAAGTTCCGCAGTCAAAAAGAAAAAGAAAATAACTGCAAGTAATGAAAATCTGAAATAAAATTAGGAAGTGCTGGAAATACATAACAAGTCCATTAGCATCTGAAAATAGAAAGAAAACAGGATAATGTTTCAAGAGTAGTCACTTCGTCAGAGTGGTCTAACAATTAGGTGAAGTTGTAATAATTTCCTAAATATATAAAATATCTTTTGTTTTAATAATGGAAACATTTTGCCATTGTCACTACAGTGGCAGACTGCATCTAACTGTATGCGGTTACAAAATAAGTGCTTCTTGATTTTCCTCCAAACTTTTGCAAGATACACAGTTTGCACTGCAATTAATTAATATACCACAAAGCACATTTAGTAATAACTGATAAGATCAAATCTCACTTAAGGACCACATTTCATATTTGCAAGCCTTTGCTATTTACTGCAAATGCAACATGTTATGATCAGATTCAATGATTAAATTACATGAAAGATTAGAATAAAAATTCCTGTGGACTGAAATGAGGGTTAGATCCTAAGTAGGATGCCCATCCCTTGTCTGTGTGAGAGATCAGTAAATGTTGGGATTTAGAGCGATTTGGGGATCCTTGTACACAAATCACAGAGAGTTAACATGCAGGTACAGCAAGCAATTAGGAAGGCAAATGGTATGTTGGCCTTTATTACAAAGTGGTTGCAGTATATGAGTAAGGAAGTCTTGCTGCAATTATATAGGGCTTTGGTGAGACCACACCTGGTGTATTGCGCACAATTTTGTTGTCCTTATCTAAAGAAGGATATACTTGCCCTCAAGGGGGGTGCAACGAAGGTTCACTAGATTGATTCCTGGGATGAGAGGGCTGTCCTATGATGAGAGATTGTGTAGATTGGGCCTATACTCTCTGGAGTTTAGAAGAATGAGAGGTGATCTCATTGAAACATACAAAATTCTGAAGGGGATTGACAGGGTAGCTGCTGAGAGGCTGTTTCCCCTGGCTGGGGAGTCTAGAACTAAAGGGCATAGTCTCAGGATAAGAGATCGGTCATGTAGGACTAAGGTGAGGAGAAATTTCTTCACTCAGGGTTGTGAATCTTTGGAATTCTCTACCCCAGAGTCTCAGTCGATGAGTATATTCAAGACAGAGATCAATAGATTTTTGGGCATTATGGGAATCAAGGGATATGGGGATAGGGCTGGAAAGTGGAGTTGATGTAGAAGATCAGCCATGATCTTGTTGAATGGCGGAGCAGGCTCGAGGGGCTGTATGGCCTGCTCCTGCTCCTATTTCTTATGTTCCAATGTTAAGTCCCAACCCTGGCCCATATCCCAGGATCGGGGGCATTTAAATGCTTTGGGCTAGTGCCTGCACCGTTTACAGCACTGATGAGCTATCTGCCTCAGTTGGCGGAAGGGGATTTCTTGCCGTGCCGTGACACAGTGGGCCCATGGTCCTGGGGAAACAGCTGTTTAGAAAAACATATTAAACTGGCTGCTTCTCTATTTTGCTGGTTTTCAAAACTGGCTCTTAGCAATCCGAGACAGCATGGATATACAGGTGTCTCTTGTGTCAGCCGTGGATCATTGGTAGCCCTCGTGTCTCTGAGTTAGAAGGTTGTGGGTTCAACTCCCACTCCAAAGTACTTAATTGGCTGTAAAGCACTTTGGGATGTCCTGAGATCACGAAAGGTGCTATAAATGTAAATTTTTCTTTCTTGTGCCCAGGGTTGCTTTGGCATAAATAACTGGGATTACATTTGCTTCTGATTATAATGCACCCACCCGTACTTAGGTGGGCGTAATATGCACGCAACAGTTTCCCCGAGTAACTTGACAGGAAATTTGGGGGCTAAATTGTTTAGGGTGTAATTTACATCCAAGATTATTTCCTCTTTTACATTCTATGGTGTCAATTACTATTTATGAGGCTTTTATCCCCCAAACTTCTTCCCCAGATATCTGATAACTGATAACACCAGCATATACACTAGCACTAGTCATAACTATTGTTGAGTGTTGTATTAGAAAAATACCAAACTATGAATCAGACTCCTAAATGCTACCTGATGGTTTCAACTTAAATCAGAATCTTAAGCCTAAGATAATCTTATCTGTTCCAAAATATTTATTTTAGTTGGTCAGCATTACATGCTTGTAAATCAAAAATCAAAAGTCAACCAAACACTTAGACCTCCAGACTGAAAGAATTGATCAAACGTATGCAGTACACTTTTTTTGCCACTTTATGTCGCTCGCGCGCTTTGAAAGCCTTCTCATGTGTGATGTAGCACTTACAAACACAGTCTGCCTCTAGTGGTAGTAAATGGGTGCTGCAGCATTAAAATTAAATATGCACTGCGAAATGCTGTCTGACATGTTGTCCCAATTAACTTCCTCGTATGGTTAACTAAACCATTCCTGTTTTGTGAAGTCTGCTTCTGAGCAATTTTTAAATCTGTCCCACCTTATTACTAATCACGGGTTTCCTTTGTTCTAAATTCATAGATGTATTTAAGGGGAAGCTAGATAAGTACACGAGGGAGAAAGGAATCGAAGGATATGTTGATTGGGTGAGATGAAATAAGGTGGGAGGAGGCTTGTGTGGAGCATAGGTCTGCTGGTCGAATGGTCTATTTCTGTGCTGTAAACTCTAAGTAAATTGTGGCACTCTACATTTTTACTGATTTAACAGTTTTTCTTGAAAACTCCAGTCTTACAATGATTACATAGAACATACAGCACAGAAACAGGCCATTTGGCCCAAATGATCTTTGCCAGTATGATCCTTGTTGGCTTCTTGTAAATCAGAACAGTGAGCTATAGGGAACACCAACTTCAGCGCAGAATAAATAAAACATTGCATTGTGTGTTGCTTGTAATGACAGGGGACATAATAGAAATGATGCATACTGCACTGTGTACGACAATATTTAACACATCCCAGTCACTGAAGATGGTAGAGTCACAGTAACCTGGTGTTCCAGATCATTGGGATGCCAGTTTGTGCATGTGACTTATCCATACAGCAAAATCTTCAATGTGACACACAAAGGAAATATAAATGGAGGTATAATTACATTTAAATTCAGCGCACAAGTAATTATCACATGAACAGAGTTAAGATTACACCTCACATATTTTCTGGAACAAAACATCTATTGAATACAAACTTAGAAATGACAGGACATGGGTTACTGGTGGCAGTTTCTCTTGTTTGGCCAGTCATTGTTGCTGTCGGATTTCACAGATTTACAGAAATGCATGCTTAGCAATGATTGCTCCTTGCAGTACCGTTGATGCATAGAAGTTATATTGACGAAAGGCCATCGAGCTGAAACATTAAGGGCTAGAAATTGGGTTGCCTTATGCCTCTCGTTAGCACCCCTGGGGGTCGCTAACGGGGTGCAAATGCCCTAGCGCCTGGCGTCGCTCACGCCTCCCGCGAAATTCAGTGGGAGGTTAGCCGCGGCGGTAGCTGGTAGTGCCCATGCTCCGCTGCGCCCCGGCTGCAAACTTCCCTTGCGCCCCCTGACCTATCGCCGGATGATATGTGCCACAGGATCAGGGGGTGGTTTTGCAGCGGTGGTAGTGGGCAGCGAGGCAATTTAAAGGGCAGGTATTGGGTGGCCATTTTTATTTTGGCTGACTGCCAGCACCTGCCCCCTTTCACATTTGTATGTGGGATGCTGGCCGCGATTGTTCAGCCCATCACTCCTCTTCCAATAGCGCTCCATCTCCTTCTTGGGGAGCGACTACTGAATTTACGGGGTGGCACGCTAACTTCTTCTAAATTCTTAAAATTAGTGCACCGGTGAGGTTAGCGGCCCAAAATGGGCTATACCCCTAACTCTGTTTCTCTCTCCACAGATGCTGCCTGATCTGCTGAGTATTTCCAGCATTTTCTGTTTCTATTTCAGATTTCCAGCAGCAGCAGTATTTCGTTTTTGTATTAGAGGTTATATTGATGTTATATTGATGCAGGATAGGCGCACCAATGTCAGTGTTCTCGCTTAGGCCAAATCCCCAGCATCGAAGCTTTGACCACGCTCGATCAGCTCCGATCGACAGGTCACATTGTCTGCATGCCCGATACGAGACTCCCAAAACAAGCGCTCTACGTGGAGCTCCGACACGGCAAGAGAGCCCCAGGTGGGCAGAGGAAACGCTTCAAGGACACCCTCAAAGCCTCCTTGAAAAAGTGCAACATCCCCACCAACACCTGGGAATCCCTGGCCCAAGACTGCACAAAAAGGAGGAGAAGCATCCGGGAAGGCGCCGAACACCTCGAGACTCTTCGCCGGGAGCAAGCGGAAGCCAAGCGCAAACAGCGCAAGTCGACCCAAACACCTCACCCACCCGCCTCTTCAACCACTGTCTGCCCCACCTGTGACAGAGACTGTAGGTCCTGCATTGGACTCATCAGTCACCTGAGAACTCATTTTTAATGTGGAAGCAAGTCATCCTCGGTTCCAAGGGACTGCCTAAGAAGGAAGAAGATATTAATGTGGGATTATAAAAGTCACAATTTTTAACTGTTATGGAAAAAAAATATCGTTTTAGTACATTTACATTGATAGAAAATTTTAGCTTTTCTTTAATTGTTATTAATTCGGCAGAAGTATTTTCTCATGAGAATTCACTTCAGCAGAATCAGCGTTTTAACTGTTCATTTCCATTTTTGCTGATTGAAAAGCTATGGAGGATGGACCATGATGTTATATAATGGCCTGGAGTTTCCGCTAGGTTGCGTTGTTTTTTTAGTGCAAGTGGAGGAGGCCTTGCTTCTGATTTCAAGGGTTCTGCTCAGACCACTTGCTCCCAGTCATGCAGGCTCTACTTGCAGTCCCCCTTGTTGTATAACAGAGAGATGGAGCAAAGGAGCAAAGAAGAGGACAATGGCCCTGAAATTAGGACCGGGAGCTTGCCGCGCGTGCAAGCCCCCGATGTGCACTCACCCTGCGCGCCGACATCTGAAGCCCGGGCCTGCTCGCATTTCCTGTCACAGGCCCGGTTCAGATGTCGGCGCGATGTGCTTACCTGATCCAACGGCGTAGTTAGTGCGATGTGCCGGCTGGGATCAGGTGAGCACTGTGCAGCCAATCAGGGGAGGGGAAACTCATTCATGAGTTTGAGAGTAAGAACTGTCAAACTCATGAAAAGTATGGGCTGCCAAAACACTACTTAAACTTTAAATAAAATTTTAAAAAAACATCCCACTGATTATATTAACTATAAATAAGTTTAAAAAAATGTTTTAAACAATTAATCAATTTTTTGAAAAAAATAATTAAAAAAAAAATAGGGTCTAAACCTAAATTTACCTTACTGTAAATTCTTTAAAAATAATAAACCTGTGGAAAAAAAATTCTAAATTGTACTAAAAGCCCACTTACCTGTAAAACTAAGTACTTACGTCTGGTTTTTCCACGCGTAAAAACCGGAGGCCTTTACACTCGGGCAACTCTGGAAAAAAAAAAGGAATTTCACTGCGCACGCGCTGTCTGTGCAGTCGCACGCATTCTGCCTCTTAACCCCTTGGGCCAGAGGACAGGAAATGCCGGTTTTCAGTGCATGCGCTGTGCATGCTGAAAACCGGCAATTCCTCCGGTCACACGCGTGAGTACCCTGTCCGTACTCACGCGTTGTGACAGGAATTACTGGGCCATTATCATTAATTATTGGCTAAGTATGCTTGCAGAGGGAGGAGGGGGTGGGGCAGGAGGGCTCTCAGCAGGAGATCTTACCCACCTAGGGGCTTCCGAGAGCGCTTATCCTATGTGCACTTAAGCCAGGAGCAGTGTATTTGGAGGCTTCACTTCACCAAGGGGATAGTCACTGAACTCTGTCACCTCCTGGAACCAGACCTGCAGCCTCAGAGGAGGGCGACGACAATGCTGCCAATGGCCCTCAAGGTCACCAATTTTATCGCCACTGGATCCTTCCAGTCTGGACCAGGAGACATAACTAACATCTCCCAGTTCGTCGTCCATCGCTGCATCTAGGAGGCCACAGCGGCTCTCTACTCCAGGGACTTCATTGTCTTCTCTCTGAACAGAGAGAAGCAGGAGGAGTGCGCATGTGGCTTTGCCAGGATAGCGGGTTTCCCCATGGTGCAGGGGGCCATCAACTGCACACACTTGGCTTTACAGGTGCCGCATATCAATCCTGAGATGTGCCGCAACCGTAGAGGCTATCATTCACTTAATGTGCAGTTGGTGTGCGACCATGCCCCGCAGTTCCTGATGGTCAATGCCTGGTATCCTGGCAGCAGTTATGAGGCTTTCATCCTGCCAAGTCCGCTGTGCCAGCAATCTTCCAGCCACCATGTTGAACCCAAGGGTGGCTGCTTGGGGATAAAGGCTATCCACTCTACACGTGGCTGATGATTCCCCTCTGCAACCCCACCACTCGTGACCAGCACTCATATAATGACAGCCATGCTGCCACGAGGAACCTCATTCAGCAGATCATCGGGGTGCTAAAGCAATGGTTCCGCTGCTTTGACTGCTCAGGAGGAGCCCTCCGGTACACGCTGAACAGGTGTCCCATTTCATGGTGATCTACTGCATCCTCCACAACTTGGCCACCATGAGGGCGCTGACCTTGCCACTACGGGTTCCGCGACCACCCCAGGGGGAGGAAGAAGAGGAAGAGGAGGAGGAGGAAGGGAGCAGGAGGAGGAAGGAAGGAGGCAGGCAGCAGATCCCATTCTGGACAGGCTCTCCGTGAGCGCCTCATCAGAATCTGGTTCCCCTGAATGAAACCCCAGATCCCCGTTACTCACCACTTCCCCACCTTACCAGCCCTCTGTCACGGAACATCACAGCTTCCTCTTGGGTGCAAACTGAAATGAGAGCCACCACAAAATAAACATTCCAAACATAATTTAAAAATGAATCAATCCAAAACTACATAACAAAGCCAACTAATCACCCTTGTGCAATTGCTGGACTAGTTACACATTAATAACGGTAAGCGCCATTACTTTGGCCGCAAAATCTGGGCCAATATTTTACATATTCCAGACTCTGAAGATGGTAGTCACAGTAACCTGGTGTTCCAGATTGTTGGGATGCCAGTTTGTGCATGTGACTTATCCATACAGCAAAATCCTCAATGTGACACACAAAGGAAATATAAATGGAGGTATAATTACATTTAAATTCAGTGCACAAGTAATTATCACATGAACAGAGTTAAGAGTACACCTCACATATTTTCTGGAACAAAAGGTCTATTGAATACAAACTGGAAGATTGTATTAGAAGTGACAGGACGTGGGTTTCTGATGGCAATTTCCCAAACAGTGACTTTCCAATGTTGTCCAAGCCTTCAGTGGGAGGTGCCCAGTAGAGACCAGAGCCCAGTTATTGCTGTTGTCGATATGAACACTCGAATATCTAAGGCATTTCAATTACATTCCCCTGTTCACTATTTTAGTGGAGGCATTGACCTATTTAAAATAAACAGTTTAACATCAGTGTCAATATTAGTGAATAGAGGGATGGCGTGCAAATGTGTTAAATGTTCAACCATTAATATTAGCGACAGTCATTTCCACAAATAAAGGAATATGAGAGGCTGGCGTACCCTGGGCTGCTTTCACACATTTCCTCGGGGCAGATAGTGTTGGAAATACAGAGATTGCCAGTACCACTTGAACGTCTATTTTAGAAGAAAAAGGAAGAAAGAAGATAAAGGCAAAAATAGTTTGGCCCAGAAATTCCGTTTGCAGGCCTCCCGTGGGCGGAGGGCTGCGATCTGGAAAAATCTGCGCCAAGACCGGAGGGCCCTCGGGAGGCGCAGAGTTCTGCTCCTAGGCCTCTCCAAACTGCCGGTGTGCAGGGCCCACATATCCCAGAGGCGCAGGCGGTTTGCAGTGACCCTGGGATCACGTGGGCCATGGGGAGCTAATCAGAGAAGGGAATCTCCATTCATACATATATGAATGGAGATCAGCCCCAAAACATAGTAAAACTTTAAATACATTTTTTTTAAATCACATTTTTAAAATGGCTTGAAATTACATAAATTAACTATTTTAAACAAAAATTTACATTTTTGAAAAAATAATCGAAGTTTTTAACGGGGCTAAAAATAAACTTACCTTTCTTTAAAGTATTTTAAAATTATAAATCAGTAGAATTTTTTAAAAAACTTTTTTCAACTCTTATCCTGGTGACAGCAGGCCTTGCGCTTGCTTTTACCAGGCGCAAGAATTGTAAGGGTTTTCTGCAGGTGGAGGGTCTCCAAAAAAGCGGAACTCTCCACCCACAGAGGCCCTTCTCCAGGGCAGCTGGAGGATCTATCAAGAGCTTTCTTGACAGATCAGAAATGCCGGTTTCCAGCGCATGCACAGTGCATCCCTAAAACCAGCATTTCCGATGTCCCGACGGGTGAGTACACAGCGCGTACTCACCCGTAGGGATCGGAATTTCTGCCCCATAATAGCTATTTGTTAGAGAAGCTGCAATTCAATTTGTATATTTAATATTCTTGGCCCAACTAGGAAGGAGGCATTAATACAAAAGCAAAATACTGTGGATGCTGGAAATCTGAAATAAAAACAGAAAATGCTGGAGATACTCAGCAGGTCAGGCAGCATCTGTGGAGAGAGAAACAGAGTTAACGTTTCAGGTCGATGACATAGAAACATAGAAGATAGGAGCAGGAGTAGGCCATTCGGCCCCTCGAGCCTGCTCCGCCATTCGATGAGATCATGGCTGATCATCCAAACTCAGTACCCCGTACCTGCCTTCTCCCTATATCCCTTGATACCTTTAGCTCTAAGAAATATATCTAACTCCTTCTTGAATATATTTAAAGACTTGGCCTCAACCGTCTTCTGTGGTAGAGAATTCCATAGGTTCACCACTCTCTGGGTGAAGAAATTCTTCCTCATCTCTGTCCTAAATGGCTTACCCCTTATCCTTAGACTATGACCCCTGGTTCTGGACTCTCCGACCATCGGGAACATTCTACCAGCATCTAGTTTGTCCAGACTTGTCAGAATTTTATAAGTTTCGATGAGATCCTCTCTCATTCTTCTAAACTCCAGTGAGTATAAGCCCAATCGACCCAATCTCTCCTCATACGTCATTCCTGCCAGCCCAGGGGTCAGCCTTGTGAATCTTCGCTGAACTCCTTCCATGGCAAGAACATCCTTCCTCAGATAAGGCGACCAAAACTGCACACAGTACTCAAGGCGTGGTCTCACCAAGGTCCTGTACAACTGCAGCAGGACATCCTTGCTCCTGTACTCAAACCCTTTCGCTATGAAGGCCAACATACCATTTGCCTTCTTCACTGCCTGCTGCACCTGCATGCTTACCTTCAGCGACTGGTGCACAAGGACACCCAGGTCTCGTTGCACTTCCCCTTCTCCCAATCTATTGCCATTCAGATAATAGTCTGCCTTTCTGTTTTTGACACCAAAGTGGATAACCTCGCATTTATCCACGTTATATTGCATCTGCCACGCTTCTGCCCAATAACCCAACCTGTCCAAATCATCCTGGAGTTTCTCGGTATCCTCCTCGCAGCACACACGCCCACCCAGCTTTGTGTCATCTGCAAACTTGGAGATACTACATCCAGTTCCCTTATCTAGATCATTAATGTATATTGTGAATAGCTGGGGTCCAAGGACCGATCCCTGCGGTACCCCACTAGTCACTGCCTGCCACTCGGAAAAAGACCCGTTAATTCCTACTCTCTGCTTTCTGTCTGCCAACCAGTTCTCTATCCAAGTCAATACCTTGCCCCCAATCCCATGTGCCTTAACTTTACACGCTAATCTCTTATGCGGGACCTTATCGAAAGCCTTTTGAAAGTCCAAATACACCACATCTCCTGGTTCTCCCTTATCTATTTTCCCAGTTACATCCTCAAAAAATTCCAGTAGATTAGTCAAGCACGATTTACCTTTTGTAAATCCATGTTGACTTTGTCCGATCCTGTCACTGTTTTCCAAGTGCTCAGCTATTACATCCTTTATAATGGACTCTAGCATTTTCCCCACTACCGATGCCAGGCTTACAGGTCTGTAATTCCCCGTTTTCTCTCTACCACCCTATTTGAACAGTGGGGTAACATTAGCTACCCTCCAATCCATGGGTACAGTTCCAGATTCCAGCGAATTTTGGAAGATGATCAGCAATGCATCTACTATTTCTAGGGCCACCTCCTTAAGTACCCTAGGATGTACATTATCAGGCCCTGGGGATTTATCGGCCTTCAATCCCGTCAATTTCCCTAACACCATTTCCCTACAAATACTGATTTCTTTCAGTTCCTCCCTCTCATCAGGCCCTATGTTCTCCAACATCTCTGGGAGGTTATTTGTGTCCTCCTTTGTGAAGACAGAACCAAAATATGCATTTAATTGGTCCGCTATTTCTTTGTTCCCCATTATAACTTCCCCAGCTTCTGACTGCAAGGGACCTACACTTGATTTCACTAATCGTTTTCTCTTCACATATCTATAAAAGCTCTTACAGTCAGTTTTTATGTTCCCTGCAAGCTTACTTTCATATTCTATTTTCCCCTTCTTAATTAATCCCTTTGTCCTCCTTTGTTGAATCCTAAACTGCTCCCAATCCTCAGGGTTACCGCTTTTTCTGGCCAATTTATATGCCCTCTCCTTGGATCTTATGCTATCCCTAATTTCCCTTGTTAGCCACGGTTGAGTCACCCTTTTTGTTTTATTCTTATCCCAAACTGGGATGAACAACTTCTGTAGTTCATCCATGCGGTCTTTGAATGTTTGCCATTGCCTATCCACCGTCAACCCTTTGAGTGACATTCCCCAATCAATCCTACCCAATTCGCGCCTCATACCATCGTAGTTTCCTTTATTTAAATTCAGGACCCTAGTCTCCGAGTCAACTACTTCACTCTCCATCCTAATGAAGAATTCTATCATATTATGATCGCTCTGACCCAAGGGGCCTCGTACAACAAGATTGCTAATTCATCCTCTCTCATTACATAATACCCAGTCTAAGATGGTCTGATCTCTGGTTGGTTCCTCGACATATTGTTCCAGAAAACCATCCCGTAAACATTCTAGGAATTCCTCCTCCACAGTATTTTTACTAATTTGGTTAGCCCAATCTATATGTAAATTAAAGGCACCCATGATGACTGCTGTGCCCTTACTGCATGCTTCTCTAATTTCCCTTTTAATGCCATCCCTTCATCAGAACTGGAAAGAGCTGGAGATGGAACAGGTTTTTAAGCAAGTGCAGGAGCAGGGGGAGGGGAGGAAAGAACAAAAAGGAAGGTCTGTGTTAGGATGGAAGGCAGGAGAGATTAAGTGACATTGAGAGAGATTAAGAGATGGTGCAAGGCAAAAGGAGATAGTAATGGGAGAAGTTCAGAAACAAAAGATGGCTCGAGATAAAGTGTAAATGGCACTGGCAGAATGAAAGACAGCTGCTATGTGGGAGAGAGAAAAAAAAAAAAATGGAAAAATAAGGATGGGGCGGAGGTTATGGTCTGAAATTGTTGAACTCTATGTTGAGTCCAGAAGGCGGTAAAGTGCCTAATTAAGTGATGAGGTGCTGTTCCTCGAGCTTACGTTGAGCTTCATTGGAACAGTGTAAGAGTCCGAGGACGGTGAGGTCTGAGTGGGAGTGGAGTGGAGAATTAAAGCGACAGGCGACCGGAAGCTCGGTTTCGCCCTTACGGACTGAATGGAGGTGTTCCGCAAAGCGGTCACCCAATCTGCGTTTGGTCTCCCCAATGTAGAGGAGACCGCATCATGAGCAATGAGTACAGTATACTAAATTGCAAGAAGTACAAGTAAATTGCTGTTTCACCTGGAAGGATTTTCTCTCCCCACAGATGCTGCCTGACTTGCTGAGTATTTCCAGCTTTTTCTGTTTTTATTTAGGAAGGAGGCATTGCTGGATCTGGTGCTGGGGAATGAGGTGGGCCAAGTTGACCAAGTGTCTGTGGGAGAACACTTGAGTACAAGTGATCATTGTATCCTAAGATTTAGATTAGCAATGGAGAGGAGCAGGGAACAATCTAGAGTGGAACTTCTAAACTGGAGTAGGGCTAACTTCAATGGGATGCGAAAGGATCTAGCCAGGGTAAAATGGAACCAAAGACTGACAGGAAAAACTGTAATGGAACAATTGGTGACCTTTAAGGAGGAGATGTTCCAAGTACAGGCTATGTACATTCCAACAAGAGGGAAGGGTAAGGGAATCAAATCAAGGGCTCCTTGGATGATGAGAGAGATGGAGAAGATGATGAAACAAAAAAAGAGGGTGTATGATGCATGTCAGGTGAATTCTTCAAGGGAGAACCAGACCAAATACCATAAGTTGAGAGGGGATGTGAAGATGAAAATTGTTGTATCCGTGTGTTAATGGAGACACGGAATGCAGGAGTTGGTTTAACAGGTGTTTACTGAACAAAGTCTGGAGGTGAACTAAAAGATACAAGACGCTATATAGGCTTATATACCCGAGTGGTCACTACCGATACTACAGTACACAGGGGCTCTTAAAGGTACATACACTACAATTCCTCCCCTTTTAGATAATTAGTACATAACATTTTAAGTAATCATTAATTAACATGTTTACAAGAACAATAATCTACACATTTGCTGCAGTTAATCAATTATAAGTCAGTCTCTCTGGAGGCTTCCTGACTCGGTCCGGATAACACCTCGGTGGTGTAGTAGTTTTCGGTGGTGTAGTAGGTTCTTTTGGCAAGGTCGATTCGGCTTGAATGCCAGTGTCGGGTTCATCTGGTTCCAGTATCACCGGATCGGAGGTAGATACTATGGGTATCTCTGCTTCATCATTAGGCGTATAGAGTTGTGGTGTAGGTTGTCCCTTTTCGGATGACTCTATGATCTGGTCAGCATGGTGCCTTATTATGCTTTCACCAATGTCCACGGTATACATCAGCGGTCCTAGTCGTGTGCAAATAGTTCCAGGCTGCCATTTCTCGGTACGGTAGTCCCGGGCCAAAACTTGTTGACCTATCTGGAAGGTTCTAGTTGGCCTTTCATTCATGCCTTGAAATTGCCGGTTCGCTACGTCCCTTCTGATGTTTGGCTTGATCAAATCCAGCTGGCATCTTAGTCTTCTATTGAAAAACATCATGGCGGGAGTTTGGTTTGTAACCACATGTGTTGCATTCCTGTACGCAAACAAGAAGTTATCTACCTTATGTTGTAGATTTATGTCTTCATTACCCATGGCCTTTATGACCTTCTTGAAGGTCTGGACAAACCTTTCAGCTAATCCATTGGTGGCGGGATGGTATGGGGCAGACGTGTAGTGCTTAACCCCATTGTTTTTTAAGAACTTCCTGAATTCTTCGGACACAAATTGCAGTCCATTATCAGAACAGATCTGTTCAGGCAGCCCATTCCTGGCAAATATGGTCCTTAATACTGTGATGGTTTTTTCCGTGGTGGTGGAGGACATCTTTATTACCTCCAGCCACTTGGAGTGTGCATCAACTGCGATTAAGAATATTGAGTCCATAAATGGACCAGCAAAGTCGATATGTACCCTTTGCCATGGAGATGAGGGCCACTCCCATGGATATAGAGGGGCTTGTGGTGGGGCGTTTTGGACCTTCTGGCATCCTAGACAGCTCTTGGTCATTTCTTCAATGTCTCCATCGATACCTGGCCACCACACAAACACTCTGGCTAGGTTCTTCATTTTCACTCCACCCAGATGCCCCTCATGAAGCTCCTTTAGCACTTTATGCTGGAGTTTGGGTGGAATCACCACTCTGGATCCACACATCAAGGTTCCTCGGCACACTGACAGCTGTTCTCTTCTTTGCAAGAATGCTGGCAACAATGGTTCACCATGTGCTGGCCATCCCTTCACCGTTAAATCGTAGACTCGTGAGAGAGTCGGGTCATTTCTCGTTTCCTTTTCAATGGTAGAATTTGTTACTGGTAGACATTCTACTATGGTTGAGTGGAACATCTCCACTGGGTCCACTGTAGGTGCCTCTTCTACCGTTGGCAACGGTAGGCGCGATAAACCGTCAGCATTCCCATGCTGTTTTGATCCTTTGTATTCTATGTCATATTGGTGTGCCCCTAGGAAAAGGGACCACCTCTGTAGCCTTTGCGCTGTCATAATGGGAACGCCCTTTTTAGGGTTCAATATGGAGACGAGGGGTTGATGGTCAGTCAACAAGGTAAATTTTTGTCCGTGTAGGTAATGGTTGAATTTCTTCACTCCCCACACCAGGCTGAGTGCTTCCCTGTCGATCTGGGCATAGTTACGCTCAGCTGAGTTCAATGAGCATGACGCAAAAGCTATCGGCCGCTCCGAGCCACCAGGGAATCAATGCGATAATACCGCTCCTACGCCGTAAGGGGATGCATCGCACGCCAGTCTGATTGGCAGTGATGGGTTGTAATGAGCCAACACTTCCTTGGACGTGATCAAGCCTTTGCATTTATGGAAGGCACGTTTACAGTCTTCGCTCCATTTCCAAATTACTCCCGTTTGTAGCAGTGCGTTAAGAGGGTGCAGAACAGTTGACAAGTTCGGTAAAAATTTATGATAGTAATTTATCAATCCCAGGAACGACCTTAATTGTGAGACATTTTCAGGTGCTGGGGCTTTTATGACCGCTTCAATTTTTTCAGGTGACTTATGCAACCCTTCTTCGTTAATTATATAGCCACAATATGATATTTGTTTCTGGAAAAATTCGCACTTGGGGCGATTTGCTCGTAGGCCCCGTTCTCTCAGCCTAGTGAGCACCTGCTCCAAATTGGCAAGGTGCTCGTTGTCGTTTTCTCCTGTTACAAGGATGTCGTCTAGGCAGCATTGAGTCCCCTGAATCCCTTGCAGGACTTGCTCCATAGCTCTTTGCCAGATAGCTGGAGCTGATGCTACTCCAAAAACCAGTCGATTGTACTGGTACAGGCCTTTGTGTGTGTTTATCGTGAGATACTTTTTAGAGGCCTCCTCAACCTCCACCTGTAGATATGCCTGTGCCACGTCAATTTTGGTGAAACGTTTCCCTCCGGATAGTGAGGCGAAAATATCTTCTATCCTTGGAAGAGGATACTGTATCATGTGAAGGACCGGGTTTACAGTCGCCTTGAAGTCCCCACAGATGCAAATTTTTCTCTGTTCTTCAGATTTATCATTATTCAACATTTTCTTCATGACCGGGACGATGGGTGTTGCCCACTCGCTCCAATCTACCTTGGATAACATGCCTGCTTTTTCCAAATTCTCCAGCTCTGCCTCGACTGCTGGACGAATTGCGTATGGCACCAGCCTTGCCTTAAAAAATTTGGGAATTGCCGCATCTTCCACTTTTATTGAGGCGGTGATGCCTTTCAAGGTTCCTAGTTCCTGTTGAAACACTTCTTTGGCGTTAGCCAAGATGTCTTTTAATCGTTCAGGTATGACGTCATCATCATTTTTTTTCTTACTGGTCACCGTCAGTGCCTGAATGGAGTGCCAGTCTAAACGTATCTTCCTGATCCATTCACGTCCCAACAACGGTGGACCACCATCTTGCAGAACGTATAAATACAACTTCTGTATTTCCTTGCCGTTGTATACAACAGGCACCCTTATTTTCCCTCTGGGGTATACTTTCTGCCCCGTATATGTCTTCAAGATAATGGATGTGTCTTTCAAAGGTATATGCGGAAATAGCCGCTCGTAATCCCGTCGACTTATGACGGTCAGAGCTGATCCTGTATCTAGCTCCATTTTAACTGGGGACCCCGCTATCATGAGGGTAACCCAAGTGGTCTGGTAATCTTCTTTGGCAATTACATTATGTAATTTGAGACAGCTTAGTCTCTTGTTTCCGGAGTCGCTATCGCTCTTCTGGTCTTCAGAGCTACTGTCCGTCATCATTTCTGTACTTTTCCTTATTGATTTTTTTTCTGTCAGTGGATTTTTTGTTTCCAGATCGGCATACACGTGCAATGTGTCCCATCTTTCCGCATTGCCTGCATGCTTTGTCCTTGAACCAGCAGTCCCTCTGGTCATGGGTGGATCTGCCGCAGCGATAACATCTCTCAAAACCCCATGTCATTTCATGGGTGCCGAAGTCCTGTGGCTTTTGCTGTATCTCTGCAGCTCCTCTTGCTGCTGCTTTGTATGATACAGCCACACTGAAAGCCTTGCCCAGTGTCAAACCTTTCTCAGAAAGTAGCCTTTTCCGTGTTCCTTCACTTAGGAGACCGCAGACGAATTTGTCTCGTAGAGAATCTGCCAGTCCTGCCCCGAATTGGCAGTGCTTTGACAGCTTTCTTAATTCGGTGAGGTAATCAGCGTTACTTTCATTCTTGTGCTGATTCCTCCTGAAGAATTTGAATCGTTCCGCTATCAGCAGCGGTGTTGGGTTTAAGTGCTCCTGTAGGGTATCAACAATCTCCTTAAAATTCTTGTCCATCGGTTTGGCTGGAGTGATTAAGTTTCGTAACAGCCCGTATGTCCTTGCGCCCATCAGATTTAGAAGTACCGATGCCTTTTTATCATCCTCTACTTCATTCGCTGTGCAATATACCTCCACTCTTTCCACATATGTGGTCCAATCCTCTATATCACTATCGAAAGCAGTAATATTGCCAGTCTTAGGCATCCTGAAAATCAAAAATGGCGCCTCCCGCGCTTTCCTGTCTTCCCTGCCGAGAAAAAAAATGGCGCCTCCCGCGCTTTGCCGCCGCTGCCGCTGCTGACAACGCTGTTCTCCGCGGTTTTTATTTACACAGATATTTTTAATAGTTGGAGACTCGCTCCCGCTGGACTCTCTGGGACTTTTCCCTCCCTCTGCTTGGTCCGAACGCCGACCTGCTTTGCAGCGCTGGCCGTCTCCCGAGTGCTCCACTCTCCGTCTCTGTTTGCCTCCGCCTTCCGACTCGCTGCTCGGCCCCGCTGCAGAGCCACCCGATCGAGCCCCAGCCCACCGCCCAGGAAGGATTAGTGCAGTACCTGCCACCAGCCCGGCTAGCTGGTGAAACCACAGTTTTTTTTTCTTTTTTTTTCTTCGACCTTCGTCTGAGGAATTGATCTCCTTGGCATAGTGGTTAGCACTGTTGCCTCACAGCGCCAGGGACCCAGGTTCGAATCCGGCCTCGGGCGACTGTCTGTGTGGAGTTTGCACATTCTCCCCGTGTTTGCGTGGGTTTTCTCCGGGTGCTCCGGTTTCCTCCCACAGTCCAAAGATGTGCAGGTTAGGTTGATTGGCTATGATAAATTGACCCTTAGTGTTAGGGGGATTAAATACGTGGGGTTACGGGGATAGGGTGGGATATGTGTTGGTGTAGGGATTACGGGGATCGGGTGGGATATGTGTCGGTGCAGGCTCGATGGGCCGAAATGGCCTCTATCTGCACTGTGGGGTTTCTGTGATTCTGTGATTCTGTGAGGTGCTGCCGAATTGCAGGTAAGTCCGTTTCCAATTCATCACCACTGCTGTATCCGTGTGTTAATGGAGACACGGAATGCAGGAGTTGGTTTAACAGGTGTTTACTGAACAAAGTCTGGAGGTGAACTAAAAGATACAAGACGCTATACAGGCTTATATACCCGAGTGGTCACTACTGGTATTACAGTACACAGGGGCTCTTAAAGGTACATACACAACAAAAATAAGATTGGTAAAGAGAGAATATGAGAGTAGAATGGTGGTTAAAATAAAAGGGAACCCATGTAAACAGTAAGCGGGTAGTAAGAGGTGGGGTGGGGCCTATTAGAGACAAAGAAGGTGATATATGCTTAGAGGCACAGGACAAGGCTAGAAAACTTAATGCGTTCTTTGTATCGGTGTTTAGAAAGACTGGGTATGCTTAGAGTGGATAAGTCGCCTGGTCCAGATGGCTTGCATCCCAGGTTGCTAAGGGATCTGGGGGAGGAGGTAACGGGAGGGCTTGCCATAATTTTCCAATCTTCCCCAGATGTGGGAGAGGTGCTTGAGGATTGGAAAGTGGCAAATGTGACACCATTGTTCAGGAAAGGGTGTAAGAACAATCCCAGTAACTACAGGCCAGTCAGTTTAACATCAGTGGTGGGTAAAGTTTTAGAAACAATAATCAAGGAAAAAATGAACGGGCATTTGGAGAGGTTTAAACTAATTCAGGAGAGCCAACACGGGTTTGTAAAAGGAAGATCGTGTTTGACTAATCTAATTGAATTTTTTGATGAAGTAACAGAGAGGATTGATGAAGGGAATGCAATGGATGTTGTCTAAATTGATTTTCGGAAGGCGTTTGACAAAATACCACATAGAAGGCTGGTTGACAAAATTGAGGCTCATGGAATAGGTGGGTCAGTGGCAGAATGGATAAGGAATTGGCTTAAGGACAGAAAACTGAATTGTGGTAAATGGCTGTTTTTCAGATTGGAGGATGGTTGACAATGGTGTTCCCCAAGGGTCAGTGCTGGGGCCAGTGCTTTTTTTGATATGTATAAATGACCTGGATACTGGAATACAGAGTAGAATTTCTAAATTTGTCGATGACACCAAACTTGGGGGTGGGGCAAACAGTGATGATGATACCAATTGACTGCAACAGGACATAGAAAGGCTAGCAGAATGGGCAGACAAGTGGCAGATGGAATTTAATACAGAGAAGTGTGAGGTGATACATTTTGGCAGAAGGAACAGGGGGAGGCAATATACACTTAATGGCACAGTTTTAAAGAGTGTGCAGGGACAGAGGGACCTGGGAGTTAATGTGCATAGGTCCCTGAAGGTGGCAGGACATATTGAGAGAGTGGTTAGCAAAGCATATGGAATCTTGGGCTTCATAAATAGAGGTATTGAGTACAACAGTAGAGAAGTTATGCTGAACCTTTATAAAGCGCTGGTTAGGCCACAACTGGAGTATTGCGTTCAGTTCTGGTCACCACGCTTTAGGAAGGATGTGAAGGCCCTTGAGAGGGTGCAGAGGAGGTTTACCAGAATGGTTCTGGGGATGGGGGATCTTAGCTACAAGTACAGGTTGGAGAAGCTGGATTTATTTTCATTTGAGCAAAGGAGATTGAGGGGTGATTTGATAGAGGTGTACAAGACTATGACGGGTTTGGATTGGCTAGACGGGGAAAGGCTGTTCCCACTAGTTGATGGTACAAGGACTAGGGGCACAGATTTAAGGTTTTGGGCAAGAGATGCAGGGGTGATGTGAGGAATAACTTTTTTATGCAGCGAGTGGTGATGACCTGGAATTTGCTGCCGAAAGAAGTGGTGGAAGCGGAGACACTCCATGTTTTCAAGGGGAGACTGGATAGGCACTTAAGGGAAATAACCTTGCAGGGCTACGGGGTAGAGCGGGGGAATGGGACTGACTGGATTGCTCTACAGAGAGCCGGCACAGACTCAATGGGCCGAATGGCCTCCTTCTGTACTGTTGTGTAGGATTCACAAAATTCCCACATCTCCCAAGTTATTATTAAGGGACCCTGAAGCACAAGTTATTAACAAGGGTACCCTAAAAGGACATGGCTTTTGGACTTCATGATAAAATCTGCAAGATTAAAGGCAGGACCCTGCAAAAAAAAGCATGTCAAGTTCAAAGCTCAAAACTTGGCATGCCCAGGCCTGTAGGAGACAGCTTTAATTTGTGATTTCAAACCAGACAGCTAAAGGAGACAGAACACGCATTCTTCCCTTTAAAACAAATCAACTCAGGAAGATGTTTAATCATGCACAAAGTTAAAGCCATCAAGACTATGCATATATAATCGCCTACCGTTCAAATTAGCTACCAAGCCAGGAAGATACCGATTTACATTATGCATAACAAACACCGAGACATTAAAGACCATTTAGCAACGGGACAACCACCCAAAAACCAGTTAAGGTGAACGACTATAATCACCTTAAATGAGCCCACCAAAATTAGGCAAAGAAATAGCACTGATTTGGCACGCAGATAGCGAACTTCGAAATAGTATAATTGTAGGCCCACCGGTAACCAAAGAGAGAAGAAGGCGGGCATATGAGCAAGCAGAGAAGGGCAGGAAGAAAGCGTTGGGGATGAGCAGGCACACGCTCGGGTGCAGAGCTACTCGAAACTCAAAGAAGCAGACAGGCACGGTGGGGCAGGCTCGACCAAAGACGACTAGACCGCAACCGCAGCCTTACACAGAGACCGACCACGAGCACTGCGGTAACAAAGGGCTGGGTAAACCATACCTTCAGATCATTACCACTACACAGGTAATGATCTAGGCCACCGCGACCGAGCCGACACCGTAGACCACCAGCCGAACCCCAACCGCAACAAAACTCGACGACCAGACCACCACCAGAAGAACGAAACCCGAAGTTTTCCACTCTACAAGATAAAGTACCCAACAAAGACTTTACTCCCTATCTCTAACGGAGAAAAGAAGGTACTCACCCAGACAAATCCACAACCACGCCCTTACCGCATCTGCGGACTCCACCCAACTGAAGAATCTTCGCAGATTCTAAGGCTGAGACCACGTGGCAATGGCAGGCCCCAAAGGACACAAAGAGCGAACCCCAAAAATGCAACCGGCTTAATTGACAGGATTCGAACTGTCAAGAAACCCCTATTGGTGAGCATAATCCCTAGCTCTTGTAGTGCAATTTAGTTAGGTATTGGGGGTGGGACAAGGGTAGGGGGATTATTAATGTGATTTTCCCTCATTGTGCCGTGTGTTCCCCATTCTTAATTAAGTGTACTTTTGTATGCCTGTAGCTACTCCTGTAATTTAAGTGTGTAATTTTAAGTGTGTCTAAATAAAATACAGTTTTCTTGCACCAAACCAATTCTGTATCGCCGCCTGTACCTAAGTCCGGTGTCTAGAACCCAGGGATGTGGGAGTGATTTGAACTGCTCAAAAACCAGTCAGGGGCAAAGCTGACTGCACACACGCCACCCCCTACAGTTATGACTCTGACTCTATTGGGCCAACTGTTGGAACGATTTCTCTAAGCTTTGAAGCTCTCTTGCACCAATTGTATCCTTTACCTGAGAAGTCAAAGATCAAAATCAAAATGAAGTGTCACCCACATGACTGAAATTCAGTGAGTTCTTTTTCAGGATGAAGGGCTGGAGTCCATAGTCAGGACATTGCCAAAGGTGAAATGATTGAGCGCACTAAGGCTAAACCAGAAGAAATTCTTTGAAAAGTCTCTAGCCCACCACCAAGGCTAATCAGCACATTGACACTGCACCTCCACTTAGCTTGTACCCCAGCATTTAGAGCACACTCCCTCCCATCCAGTCAAGGTAACCTCCATCGCTATGGTGACACAACCAAAACATGCCAGGCACTGGCGCAGCAGGTAAGCATCAGAGTGCGCACTAACCACCTGGAGTCAATCACCAGGGCTTTTCACAGCTCGAGCCACTCAGCAAAGCTCACTCACTACCACAATGCACTACGTATATTAATTACACCAATGTATATTGTATATTCTGGATGTTATGTCCAGCAATGTATTATACCCAGAACAATTGCAATTATAATAAAAGAAGCGAAATAGGAATGACTAAGTCAGGAAGTCGTGATTAGGTAATGCTAAGCTTGGGTTTAGAAAGCTTCAAGGTTTTAGAAGGAAGGAAGGATTGAAGGAGAAAAGCACTTCTGCAGTTTTGAGGGTCTCAATCAATGAGAAGATGACGCAATGAGCCTTGATTTTAACATTGTGAGGGAGGAGGAAGAATGTGTAAGGTGGAGTATTTTCAACTTAGGAAAAGCATGAGAGGGCAGTTCAGAGGAACATTTTAAAATATTTTCTTAACCTCAGTCTGGAACTGATGCCCTGTCTATTTTCTTGGCAGCAAGAAATGGTTTAATATGACCCAATTAGCTTAGTAATTGGCATCACTGAGGTTTAGTATTTGTCCAGCTTGTTACTGATAAATCAAGAGGCCTTCGCATTTCTCAGATAATGGTGGAAGAAAAGACAGAAGGTTCTTTATTACCTTTACCAGAGACCACCCAACGACTGATAGCACATGGGAACCGACACACTGATACCACCTTAATGAGACCAGGTGCATTCGCAGTCCCATTTCCCACATTTTGGAAAACTTGGAGCACTGAGGCTGTTGCAGCCCATATTTATGTTATTAATAATCTTGTGTTTGTAATATTGTATCATTATAGTGATACTTTAATGTTGTTGATTGGGCAATGCTAACCATGTGATAACATGAACCAATTAGATTTCAGCACTGCTCTGCAGTGATCACATGACACCATAGACCAATCAGATCATTAGGAAAAAATAATTCAATCCATTTTTGGCAGCTGTGATAGCTCTCCCTTATCCCTTCTATTAATTTTGCCCTTTGGACATTCTGCCCACTCTGTACAATCTGCTTTTTCATGGACACCCTGCCAAGTGCACCAGTTCTGCTGCATTCCTTCCCTTCCAGGTGCAGCCTGAATGCCCATGGTCCAGCTCCACTCCTTATCTCATACCAAGACCCTCCCCAATTTCCGCAGGTCATGCTCCCTCATCTCATCCCCCATTCTCCGACAATGGGACAGACAGCATTGCTGCAGGAGGTTGCTTAGTTTTTAAATAAATAACTAAAAGGAAGGATGATGCTGAAAGATGTCACAGTTTGATGCATAGGTTAAATTTTACAAGATTTTTCTCCCCAACATGGAGCCTCAGTTATTGGAAGCATGGATTGGTGAATTGGGCACAGAGTACAGTGAACCCAATTCACGATTCTTCCCAATATTTTGGTGATTAATTTTACCCTCCACCACTCCCTCTATACCAATAATCTGCTGTGTGCTCTCCTTAGAGTAACTCATGTGGCCTTCCTCCCATCTGTGTCTTCTCCCTTCTGTTATGCCCAGCTTGTCTTACAAGCAAAGTTGAGTAGTTGAAAGTGCCAGAAGCACATACAGTTACATGCAGGTGCCCAGTCAATAGCCCACCATGGGTGTGGGTGCAGTCAGTTAGAGGATATCATTGTAGCAAAAATTATATTTATAAGTTGCTGGTGCAAAATGTACTTGCTGCAGAATGGGCACATTCAATGAGCTGTAAAATAGTTTGAGTGGGCCAAAAAACTTTATGGATTGCATACTTTGTCAAACTACTACCGGTATAAGGTCATGTTGGGTAATTGTACCTTGGCTGATTTGCTGAGTGCTCTAAGCTTCTGTAATTTCAGCTAGGTGCTCTTTGTGGTGGAAATATCATTTGACATTGACGTTCCGTATGTGGCTCGCCTGTGTGTATAATGCCTGCAGTACCAAACAGAGCAACTCTCCCCCTACTACCCACGATCCAGCAGCAGCTCTATTGATGCATCGTGCAATTAATTTGTAACTTTTATCCAGCGAAGCTCCCTCCTTTTAAATCCGCCTCCCAACCAGGAAGCTCCGAGCAACATGCCGGGGGCTTGTTGTGCACACAGGATTAGGCCCGGGGTGAGGCAAGTGCAAGTCTGTGGGAGCCTAAACCCAGCTACACAAGGTTTCTACTTAATCCACGGAACATCGTGGGAAAATCTACTCTTTTGTGTGCTTGATGTCAAAAGGAGATTTATTTTTTGTGATTCACTCTTTCCCCTCTGTGCCCTGCCCACTCTTGATACAGACCAGAAAAGCCAGCAAAATAGATGACTGTTGTTATTATATTCTTTAATAACCACTAAACATAAAATTTGACAAACCCCTTTATCAAGCTAATGCAGTTAATAATTAATGACACTAATGGCTGTGGTTCAAGGTCTCATTATGCTGAGCTCACACTGGAGGTAGTGGTGCTACAGGTCACAACTCCACACACAGACAGAGGATTGCAAGGACTTAATCAATGGCCATTGATGTCTGTCCTGGTGGAACTGAACTCAGGTAAAAATGTAAAGGTAAGTGGGTCACCAAGAACCCCACTGAAACTGTACAACCCTTTTTCTGACGGATTGAACAATGGTACTAAACTTGGCTTTAGTATTTAGACAGGCAATTACCTCTCACGTCGGAACAAGATCCAGGTATAATCTAGCAGAGCAGCATGTGACCACATGTGATGGGCACTTTTAAGGTTCAAAGTTACAATCCATTTGATTGGGGCAGTTATGACATGGAGAGAGAAGTAGCAATGAGGAATAAGTTTAGATTTAATACTTTGTGAATAAACCATCAAATGCAATGAAAGCATGAGGGATTCTTCTAAGGGCTAAGTGGCCGAGTGCACTGCATGCTGTGGGGCTAAACCATACAATCTAGAGTGTCCCAGGTTGGATCCCCTGGTCTGTGCTGAGTTGTTGCATCACAGTAGAGATGGTAGCAGGCCTGCTATAATTGATCTCAATGCCCTAGGGCTAGGGAGGGGGAAAAGGAGACCAACATTCTTATCCCAGATTGCTATCCAGATGGCTCTGGTCTGAAAGTGCATGTGTTTGGACATCGGATGAGAACATGTTTGAACTCAGCTGTGATGCCTTCCATGCTTGCCAACATGCACTTTTAGGCTCATATGTGAAGAATGACTACTTGGGTGAGGTGCCAGAGAGTTGTGGTGACTGTGGAACTGAATCCCAGCAAGAGCCAGCACCTTCAGGAGAGGGAAAATGGAAAAGAAGGGACATAAAGGAACAGAATAAAGACAAATGGGCACTCCCCTCCATTGGGTGCATTTCCTATTGACCGCCTACAGTCTCCTAGCTGCAGGAGTTTGCGTGCTGGTGAATGATAGCAATAGAGATTGAAAGAAAATTCTAAATGAGTAGAGAGATAACCACTAAAACACTATTTATTGGCAGCAGGGTTTTATACTTCCTGTTATTATGACAAATAATCTTGTCTCCTGTTTTTCTGGAGGTGAATAATTAACTCCCTTTTCACTTTAGCAAAAGTTTCAATATTTATCTTGTTGTTTTCATTTTCCTATGAATGTATATGCATATATTATATATATGTGTGTACATATATATGTATTTGTGTGTGTGTATATATAGGGGGCACAATAGCAAAATCTGCAGATGACACAACAATAAGAAGCATTGTGAAGAGGACTGTAAGCAACTTCATTTTAGGAGGAAGAATAGGGGAGGAAATATGTATCAAATGGTGAAACTTTAAAAAGAGCAGAGGAGCAGAGATACTTAGGAGTTCAGATGCACAAACCTTCAAAAGTGAGAAGACAAATTGACAAAGCTGTTAAAAATAAACATGGGATCCTATATTTTATTTTTGAAAAAGGGCATAGAGCACAAAAGAAAAAAGATAACACTAAACCTGTACGAATCATTGGTTACGCTGCAGTTAGAATATTGAGTCCAGTTTTGGGCATTCTATTTTAGGAAGGAATGTCAAGAAAAGATAAGGAATGGGTGGCTTTAGTTATGAAGAGAGACTCGAGAAATTGGGGCCCCTTTTTCTAGAATGTAAAAAGGGTATTCAATAGAGGTATTCACAATGATGAGTGGTTTTGGTAATGTGACTAGGGAATGGCACTAAGTAGATTCTTTAAGCGAGCTGGTGCAAGCAGGAGGGGACAAGTGGCTTCCCTCGCCGTGGAAATTCTATGATTCCAGGATGAACTGTTCTTATTCCTGTGCAACTTCTTTCTGCTGGGAAGGTAGGATGGTGCCCCTGCAGTATTCACCTTGGCTGCAATTATTATCTACCATCTACAAGATGCACTGCAGCAACGCACCAAGGCTTCTTCGGCAGCACCTCCCAAACCCGCGACCTCTTCCACCTAGAAGGACAAGGGCAGCAGGCGCATGGGAATATCATCACCTCCAAGTTCCCCTCCAAGTCACACATCATCCTGATTTAGAAGTATATTGCCGATCCTTCATCATCGCTGGGTCAAAATCCTGGAGCTCCCTCCCTAACAGCACTGTGGGAGTATTTTCACCACACGGACTGCAGCGGTTCAAGACAGCGGCTCATCGCCACCTTCTCAAGGGCAACTAGGGATGGGCAATAAATGCTGGCCTTGCAAGCGACGCCCACATCCCATAAACAAACAAAAAATACCTATGACTTTGCAAGTGGTCAACATTAGCACTGCAGCACAAAGAGGTGAGCTTAACTTGGTTGAGAAGTGCCAAAATGTAGCTAACCAAGAAGATTAGGGCTCATGCTAGGAGTAGCAGTTTACTAGTTGAAAGCCAAGCAGATGTATAATGTATCAGTGTATTTACTTGTTATAAATCCATGAAGTGAGACAAGGACTCAAAGAGGCGAGGTATTAGGATTAATAAGAGTACTTTATTAAACGACTGCGAAGCAACCAGGCAGGCTTGCATCCAGGCATTGCACCTTTGCTGACCTTGACAGGAAGCAAACCTCTGACCTTAACAGGAAGCAAATCTCTGACCTTAGCAGCAGCATTGGCTACAGCACCACCTGGTGGATAACCTTAATCATGACATCCCAGATTACTATATCCCTCCCCCCTTAAGATTTCAGTATGAATTTCTTAACAAACAACCATTCCCGAGGGTCACATAATGAGTCTCCATTCATCATGTTCCATACTTGACGAATCTAACAGTTCAGTATCAATCTCTCTGGTGGCTTGCGAGATCTTTGTGAACGTCTAACAGTAAAGTCCCTGATTGTTTGTGGTGAAGCCACCAGCTGCTCCTGAGCAGTGCTCAGAGTATCTGACTCTGCAACGATGGTTTCCTCTTGACGAATAGGTTCCTGTGGAATTGTCTCTGTCCCTGGTGGTGGCAGCACAGATGCACTTGGATAACTGGGGGCAACCCTGTCTTCAGGCATTGCATCTGGATCCTTCATTTCAATTTCCCCTTGTCTGGGAAGTATCTGATCTACATGTCTGCGTACTACCCTACCATCACCCAACATGACCTTGTATGATACTGGACCTGTCATTGAGTCGATGAAGCCAGGAATCCACTTTGGTCCATAACTGAAATTCCTGGTAAGGACTGCATCTCCTTCTCCAAAACTTCGGCTCTTTGTTCTTTTGTCATGGTTCTCTTTTTGTTTGTTTTGTCTGTTTTCCATTTTCCTTTTTAGGTCTGGGTGGACAAGGTCAAGAGTGGAGCGTAGTCTACGACCTAATAACATCTCAGCAGGAGAGAGTCCTGTGGTGGATTGAGGTGTTACTCTATAGCTGAACAGAACCCGTGACACTTTGGCTGCTAAACTCCCTTCTGCACTTTTCTTCATCATCTCCTTAAATGTTTGTACGGCTCTCGCCGTAAGTCCGTTCGAGGACGGATGATATGGAGCTGAGGTCACCTGCGCTATGCCATTTTTTCTCAAGAACTCTTTTGTCTCTGTACTCACAAAACAAGTGGAATTGTCACTCACCACGATCTCCGGTAGCCCTTGATTACTGAAGCTCCGACGGAGGCAGTCTATAGTAGTAGTGGCGGAAGCAGAATTTACAGGATAAACATCCATCCATTTGGAATGTGCATCAATGATTATGAGGAACATCTTCCCCATGAATGGACCCGCATAATCTAAGTGCAATCTTTGCCATGGTTTATCCGGCCACTCCCAGGGGTGGAGAGGAGCCGCTGCTGGTGCCTTCCGGTGTTCCTGACAAGTGCTGCATGTCTTGACTAGATTTTCTATCTCCTCATCTAGCTTTGGCCACCACAAGTAACTACTAGCCAAGGCTTTCATACGCGAGACCCCAGGATGACACTGATGTAGTTGTTCTAGGATAGACTGCTGTGCTGGCTGTGGAATAATCACTTGTGCTCCCCACAACACGCAACCATCCTGCACACTCAGCTCTGTTTTCCTGACACTGTAGGGTGTGAAGTCAGCCCCTTCCGGATGCTGTGGCCACCCCCTCACCACATATTCTCGAACTCTAGACAGTACTGGATCTTTACCTGTCCATGTTCTTACTTGCTCTGCAGTCACAAGTGCCGTGTCAGTGTCCTCCAACATCAAAATTCTGTCCTCTGGAGCTGCAGGGATAGGTGTGCCTGGCAGTGGAAGACGGCTCAAGGCATCTGCGTTCCCATGGTACTTGCCCGCCTTGTAGATGATGGCATACTCATATGCCCTCAACGTCACTGCCCACCTCTGGATCCGGGGTGACACCATCTGTGGAGCTGCTTTCATTTCATTGAAAAGAGAGAGAAGAAGTTTATGATCGGTGCATATGGTGAACTTCCTGCCATATATGTACTTGTGGAACCTCTGTAACCCAAACATTACTGCTAACCCCTCTTTGTCTAACTGGGAATAGTTTTTTTCTGCTGGTGTTAGAGTTCGGGCCATAAACCCTATTGGTCTTTCAGTTCCATCTTCCATGCAGTGTGAAAGAACGGCTCCCACCTCGTAAGGTGAAGCATCACAAGAGAGAATGATGTTTTTCTCTGCATTGTAGTGAACCAGCACATCCGACAACAGCATCAGTTTCTTGGACTATTCAAATGAAACCCCCTGCTCCTCTCCCCACTGCCACTGTGTCTCCTTGCGCAGTAGTTTGTGAAGAGGTGCTAACACAGTTGACAAGTTTGGTAAAAACCTGTTATAATAGTTCAGCAGTCCCAGGTAAGCTTTTAACTCAGCCACATTTGTAGGAGCAGGGGCATCCTGCAGTGCTTGTACCTTCTCCTTGAGTGGATGGAGCCCGGTGGCGTCCACTCTGTGTCCCAGGAACACTGCCTCATTCCCCAGGAAAGTGCACTTACTCCTCTTGAGCCGGAACCCTGCCCTCTCCAATCTCTGTAGTACCTCTCTCAGAGTGCTCAGATGCTCCTGGTCAGTTCTTCCATCACCAGAATGTCATCCAGATAGATGGAAACATGTGGAATCCCTTGCAGTACACCTTCGATTGTCCTCTGGAAGATAGCTGGACTAGATGAGACACCAAATGGTAAGCGGTTATATGTAAACAAGCCCTTGTGTGTATTTATGGTGACATACTTCTTTGATTCATCATCCATTGTAATCTGCAAGTAGGCATGACTCATATCCAACTTTGTGAATTTCTTTCCTCCAGCCAGGTTTGCAAAGAGATCCTCTGTTTTGGGAATCGGATACTGCTCTAGTTTGGACACCCGATTGACTGTCAATTTATAGTCTCCACAGAGTCTTACCGAATTGTCCGGTTTTAAAACAGGTACTATGGGAGCTGCCCATTCCGAACATTTCACTGGCTCTAGTATGTTCTCTCTCAATAGATGGTCAAGCTCAGCCTCTACCTTTGGCTTCATGGCATAAGGCACAGGTCGTTGTTTAAAGAACCTTGGCGGTGCCTCCTTGTCTACATAAATCTTAGCTGGGGGGCCATTAAATGTGTCAAGTTCCTCTTTGAACACATTCTCATGTTCACTCAACACTTCTTGCAACGTCAACTGTTTGCCCGCATCTACTTGATGTACTGTTCCCCAGTCTAATTTAAGTTCTTTTATCCAGCCCCGACCTAACAGGTTTGGACCGGTACCCGATACTATAACTACAGGTAGCTGTTCCACTGTGTCCCTGTGTTGCACAGTTACATTAGCTGTACCTAATGTCGCTACCCATTCACCTGTATATGTTTTAAGATGCAGGGAGCAAGGCTTTAACTCTGGAACTTTTGCATGGTTCCACAATTTTGAGTACTCTGCCTTGTTCATTACGGTCACGCCGCACCCTGTATCCACTTCAAAGTTCACCTTAGAGTCATTTACTGTCAGTTGCAATGTGATAGGAGCCACTTTTGCAATGTTCTCTAACATGCTATACATTATGAACATATCCTCTTCTTCCTCAGCTTCCCCGCTGATGTGGTGTGCTCCATGTTTTTTTACTTCTCTCCCTTGGTGTTGCTGTCCTCCCCCTTTTGGTTTGGATTCCTCCACAGGTGATTTCGCCCTGCAAGCTCGTTTTATGTATCCTTGTTTCCCACACTTGTAGCACTTAGCTCCAGAAACCAGCATTCACTCGCCAGGTGATCGCCCTTGCATCTATAACATGCCTTCACATGCTCACGTTGAGGTTTCTGATGCATGTTCAACTTGTGCACAACAACCTGACCTGCAACTTGCGTAGCATTAGCCCTGTCTGAACCCTGTATTTCTTTTACATCTCGGTTCACTGTCTCTATGGCTTGAGCAAGTTCCAATGCTTTTTCATGAGTAAGCCCAGTCTCGGATAATAATCTGCGCTGTACTCGGTCATCCATTATTCCGCAAACTAGCCTATCTCTCAGCATTTCCTTCAGGTTGTTCCCATAATTGCAATCTTGTGCTAATTTACGCAACACCGTTACATAGTCCATTACACTCTCTTCCTCTTTCTTGTTCCTTGAATTAAACTTGAACTGCTGTACAATCTCACTAGGCTTAGGGCTGAAATGTTCTTTTAGCAAGGCCACTAATTCAACAAATGATTTGTCTCCAGGCTTTTCAGGACTGAGCAGATTCTTCATCAAACTGTAGGTTTGGCTTCCCACTGAACTAAGCAGAATGGCTTTCCTTTTTCCGGCATCATTTATTTCATTTGCTTCAAAAAAGGAACCCAACACTTCACAGAATTCCTCCAAGGTTTGTGCTTGACTATCAAAAGCGGAAACCGTTCCTACCATGGCTGCCATGCTCTCTTCCAGCTTGTAGCTAACCGTAGCTCATAATTTTGTTGTTTAAACGTCCTGGCAGACTTTTCTTCTTTATTCAGGGTCCTTTAGTTACCTCGTCGCCAAGTGTGATAAATCCATGTAGTGAGACAAGGACTCGAAGAGATGAGGTATTAGGATTAATAAGAGTACTTTATTAAACGACTGCAAAACAACCAGGCAGGCTTGCATCCAGGCATTGCACCTTTGCTGACCTTGACAGGAAGCAAACCTCTGACCTTAGCAGCAGCATTGGCTACAGCACCACCTGGTGGATAACCTTAATCATAACATCCCAGATTACTATATACTTTATTGTGCAGGTAATTCAATTATTTTTACAAAGATTACAATGTGGGTCTTGCAACTTTATACAGTAGACACTTCTTTTAATGACTGTCAAGCCTCTCTAAAAATATCTGATGAAATCAAACGTATTAAAATGTTTACTTATTTCATAACAACTAGTCTAGAAATGTAACTCAGCAACGCTAGCTTACAATTCCTTAACACATACCGAGTTCCCTCTCCACTACTTTAACAGAGGTGTTAATCTGGCTTTTAATGCATCTGTTAATACAGCAGAGAGAGGAATTTGCTAAAAACACATTAGGTGTCTGTAACATACCATCTCTCACAGTAATTTCCAGGATACAATCGTTACTCACTTTATTAGGAAAACACATTCAACCCTGATCTATTAGGAGGGATTTTTATATAATATTTTCATTTGCCTTACATGATATGATAATGAACTAATTAACCTCAAAGAAATCTGGGTTAAACAATGTTAATATGATGTGACTGCCAGATCTGCCTATGAATGGGCATCTTCAAAATTATTGTGTTATTTTTAGGAGAGAAGTAAGAATTGCTTTATACAGTTGCACTGTGGCAATTAGAAACGATTATATTGAATAACTACATTTGAATCTCCTTCACCACTCTACTGATCAAATCCTCTGATCAGATTGAATCTACATTATGAAAGCAACGCACCTGCCCTACAGAAGTCAAAAGCAGCCCAATGTATTTCTGTTTGCTGCAATCAGTAACAAGAATTTGTGCCTTTGTGTCTTAAGTATCTAAGGAGAATTTTTGTTGCTTAGCGCAGTGAATGGGTCTGAGTGGATTTCTGCAAGAGACCTGCATCACAGTCTATGGGAATGGTAGCAGGTTGAATTGATGGATATTGGAATCAAGATCATTTCGTAACAATTTGACCTTGGTCATGTACCAGTAAATCTACTCTAAGTATAGTACATTATCTTTGGAAAATTAAAGGACTTCCAAAAAAGAACCACCGCAGCTCTCCCTACACTGGTCAACATAATCTGTCAGGATAACTATTTGAGAAATTGGCCAGCATTTAATCTGTCAGTCATTTTCTTTTTGAGTGCACAGGAAATTCTTTTAGTCTACTCTTAAATCTCAGTATGTTGTGCTTTCAGTTATATGCAACAGCATCTGTCATACAGGTGCAATGCAGATGTTATAGAATGAAATGGTTACAATCTCCATTGCAAAGTATTTGCTTCAACCATCTGAAAGCTGGCCCTTGTAATTTCTTATTTCATAGTATAAAGTGAAGAGTTATAACACTGTCCTATATTACTGTGACAAAAATGAAGCAATTTTGTTAATGATGTACATAGAATTGCATAAAATGAAATAGAATGATATAGAATGTACAGCACAGAAACAGGCCATTCGGCCATGCTGGTGTTTACGCTTCACACGAGCCTCCTCCAACCCCTCTTCATCTATCCTTACCAGCATAAGCTTCGATTCCTTTCTCCCTCTAGCTTCCCCTTAAAAGCATGGCTTCTTTAATTCTATCATGGTACATAGGAGTTAGTAGCTAAATTCACCGAAGAATCTCCCAGCTTCTTCTGTTGCAATTCTTGCAATCATTAGATGGTTTGACTGAAGACAGATGCCCTACTGATGGGCTGAGGCGTTTATTTCTAATAGAAGCATTCTGTGTGATTTGTTCAAATATGTTTTTGATCGACAGCTCTTTCTCAGCTCGACAGACAATTCTTCAAATTCACTTTGGTCGCTGTCATTTTTTTAATGCATTTGTCAGGCTATCATTTTTAAATCAGAGAGTTTGTCTGCAACCTTCAAAGAGAGGATGGTAGGATAGATCGCTTTTGTGGATGGTGAAAAAGGGAAAGAATTACTATGCAAGATTTTACTTGTATCATAATTTAACACAACAATTGTGAACTATTTATTATTTTCTGCTCCATGAGCTAACAAAGCTGAATAACGGCTGTAAAAATATAGAGGGGGAAAACTTCAGTTGGTTTGCGCCTCCCGTTAGCACCTTAAGAGGGCACTAATGGGGCGCAAAGCAACTAGTGCCCGGGCGCGGCGATGTTTGCGCCGCTCGCAAAATTAACTAGACATTTTGTGGCAGCACTAAACACTACCGCCACGATCTCCTGCGCCGGCAGATTGTGACGTCAGTCGAGTGCGCAACGCCCCGGTAGCGCCCCAGACCAGATATTGAGTGGTGCCTCCTGCCTTACTGCCTGCTGCTAGCAACGACAGGTTGAGGGGAGCGTTTTGCAGTCAGGAAGGGACTGGGGGAGCGCTATTTAAAGGCGACCGCTTCCTGCCTTTTTTTGTTGGTGACATTTTTGCACCATGCATTCTGAGAGAGAGAGAGAGAGAGAGACTTCTGGAGAGATTCAATGCTTTGTGAAGGAGTTTTGGGTACTAAGCAGCACTTTGCAGGTTCATTTTGATTTGCCCTTCCTTGAATTGATTTAGAAGAGACTGTGGGGGCTGCACTCTGAGCTCTTTCCCTGGGTCTCTCCATTGTTCTTTCTAGCAGATTTGATGTACAGGTCTCTCCAGGCCGAGATTCAAGGCTGCAATGAGCAGGATGTGGATGGAGAGCAAAATCAACCCTCCCCTTTAAGATAAAAACAGAAAATGCTGGAGAAACTCAAAAGGTCAAGCAGCATCTGCGAAGAGAGAAACAGAGTTAACGTTTCAGGTGGATGACCTTTCGTCAGACCTCCCCTTTAATAACTGGTCGGCGCCATTGTGTCTGTGTTCCATTGCTGACTGACATCACATGAGCTTCGCCAGCGCTCTGAGGTAGCGCCTCGCTCCTCGGCCTTTGCGCCTTAAGACAGGTGTGAAGCATCTGATTTAGCGCTTCAATCACCTCCAGGGGCGATAAAAGCCAAGTTTGCCGTCAGAGGTGATAATTAGCGCCAGGCGCTGAACTTTGCGCACGGCCGATAATGGCTCCCCAAACGGGGCGATACTGAATTTTTCCCCCATAATGTTACCGCTGCTCTTCACTTGTTCTAATAAATTTATTCGGCACTTATAATCGGAGTCAAAGGCTAGTGTAATGTTATTCTGTTGTTTTCTAAAGACAAGGAAGATCACGTGATAAAACCAGTCGCTGAAATATGTTGAAGAGGAATCTCTTTGTTCCTTGGGCACACTCCAAATTTCCCTAGCTAGCTGGGCAAGTGAAATACTCTTTGGGACATGGGGCGATAGGACTTAACTATGAGACTAGTCTAAAATGTGGAAGCCAAAAATATCTAGAGTGAAAAAAATCATTATGGTGCGAAAATGCTACTACAGTCCTGAAAAGGTTCATTCTGGAATGGCGACAGCGTGGAAGTTCCTACAACAATCCTTTAAGAGCTGTATATTTATTCATTGTTTATTGTGGTCTGTAAAATTAAGCATATTTCAGATCTTGATGCTCTTGCTTATATTATGCAACAAAAATTCATTTGTTTCGCACATAATCCAAAAGAGTTCCTCGTCTTTAAAATAGTGACAGGCCAACAGGGATACTGGCCTTGCAAAGGTACAGAGACTGGAAGCACTGGAATTAGTTTTGTATTAGCAACAGAACCACACAGCTATAGGCTTGCTGTAAGACTACTGCAGCCTTGATCGAGAGATTCGGGCACCCATACTGTTTCTTTGTTTTGAAATTGATTTTAATGGCACCCTGTGCAGGATTGGGACCAGTTAGCAGTGAATTTAAAACAAAAATAAACACTAGGTTGATCTGGTAAGTTGTAATACGAGTTGCTGGAGAGGTCCTTTACCCATTAGATGGATTCGAAAAGCTAGAGACAGTAATATGTCTGATAATTCACTTCATTTATGATTGACAAAACATTAACGCTAAACACCCATACACAGTAGCGTACATCAGCCTTGCGTCTAATCACTCACATGCGTAGATTTAATGAGGAAGCATGGACATGGCTTCTTCAAGCCTGTTCGTGCCACTGGGTCTTGAAGGTAGCAAGAGGTTTTTCTTTCTAACTAAGTAAAAACATGACATCGCTTCTTATACCATTTTAGTTATGATTTGCTTCCTGCTGGATGCAACACTATCCCTATCTGTTCGAACAGATTGCCAAACAGAAATAAAAGGCCCCATGCCTTTTCACACCATACTATTACTTCCTCAAGCCATAGTTTTATTGTAAACAACCTTTGATGCATGCTGCATAGCAACATATGACATTTAGTTTGCAGTAATCTCTTACTCTTATACTATCCCTGGCTGTGATGAAAAGCCTGTGTTTTAAAAGCCCATATGTTTCAATTTTAATAACACTTTAAGCTCAATATTTATATGTGCCTATCATTACAGTACAATGCCAGAAGAGGTACAATAATGTCAGAAAGGTGGCTAAGGTAAGTCAAGGCACTCTTGCAAAAACACATCCTCTACCACTCAGATAGCCTTCATCACTCCTTACCTCTTGTACACATCTCAGACATGAAGACAGGAGAACCTGTGGAAGAGGGCGAGGTTGGAGGTGAAGTGGGAACAGAAGGTTAGAAAAAGCAGGGAAATTCATCCTTCTCCAATGTTATCAGCATCATTGAGGGGAAAAGACAGGCTCTTCAAGAACACAATTTAACCAAATATCAGTCATGCCAACTTCACTTGTGTGCAAGCAAAGTAAGTCATTCTGAGGAAGATTGTTCAGTAGTCATGTTGGTTGTATTACACATCTACATATTATTAAAAATCTTATCAATGTGCACACTTCCTGTCCACAAACATTGCTTCCTGTAACACCTTTTTGTTCTGTATTTTCCTCCGAATTACTGCACATTTTGGGTGGATTTGGGTGATTAATGGAGTAAAGTGGGTTCTTAGACACTGCTGCATCAAATCCACTGCAAGAAATCTGGACCTGAATTATCCTCCCAAAAAAGCACTCATCTCCTTTGAGTCCTGCCAGGAATCGAGTCCTGCCAGGAGTCTACTCCGCCCATTCAAATGTGTTCAAGGGAGCATGGCTAACGCCTTCCTTAGTGGAACTGCCTGGACGGTCATCATTATCGCCTGCCTATTCCTCTAAATCCCCCCTCCCCCTACCCTCCATGATGTGAAACACAGAAGAGCTTGTTTAGCTGGGCTTATAGTGGCATTGACCCTTGAAGAAATAGCACGGAATGTAAAGGCATTGCAATACTTTGAGGAAACACATGAAGTTGAGACTACCTATGATCACCATTTCTCTGCTTTTTCTAACCTTCTGTTCCCACTTCACCTCCAACCTCGCCCTTTTCCACAGGTTCTCCTGTCTTCATGTCTGAGATGTGTACAAGAGGTAAGGAGTGATGAAGGCTATCTGAGTGGTAGAGGATGTGTATTCGCAAGAGTGCCTTGACTTACCTTAGCCACCTTTCTGACATTATTGTACCTCTTCTGGCACTGTGTGGCAGTTTTTGGCGTGGAGGAGGCTGCTTTAACTGCCTCTATCACCTCCCTCCAGGAAGCCAGCACCATCTTCTTATGGGCTTTCCTACTCTTGGCACCCAACAATCTTGCTCTTCTGGCACTGACTTATTCCAAAATGACCTCCAGGGATGCGTCTGAGAATTCAGGAACTTTATCAGCTTCAGCTGTTCTTCCAGGAAAATGATGCTGCCTTTTAACATGATTAGACTTATCTACTGAATTGTTTCTGTGTCTTTTACCATCTTCATTAAAGTCCTGGCATGAAGTTGGTGGTGTATGGTGGTTTGGCTGCAGGGGATGCCAGCCAATTTGGAGCACGCACAATACGTAGAGTTGTATTTGTTGTAGGGATCAGAGGTGCCAAAATGGAAAACTGCAAGGGCAAGATTTGACATGGTGAGAAGCATAATACAGGAGGGTAGCTAGGACTTATTTTCAATAAGTCAAGTAAATCTACCCACTGATGTAGGGAGGCATAGTGTGTTTATCTAGTTCAGATCACAAGCAGGCCTATTGTTACACGCTGGGTTATCCTATCATACAGTTAGGTGTTCAGGTCGCTTATGAGAGTGACAGACTCAGATTCAGTCTATGTGGATAGACTATTTGAGTTAGATAGGTTAGGGAGGACCAGGCGACATAAGCATAAGTTACTTAAGCATTGAGCTAGGTTAGATGTCAGGAAGCATTTTTTTACACAGAGTGTCGTTGGCCAATTGAACAAGTTGTCGCTTGGCAAGTGAGTATGGATTCTCTGCAGACAGTCAAAAGGGAGCTGGACAAGTTCCTAACTGTGGCCGACATCACTACGTATAGAAGGTAGGTGGGGTATTGGAGAATGTCCCTCCCTCTGACTATGGTCTCCTGCAACTTCTTTTATCACTATCAATGGTCAGAGAGGGATTTCCCAGAGTTATCTTTCCTAAACTGGCCTAGGGTTTGTTTTTGCCTCTCCCAGGGGATTGCTGGCTGGTGGTGAGGGCGGGTAGGTATCAAGTGGTGCATAAATTGCACCAATTAAACCAACATATAGCCAAGTCCCATTAAATACAACACAGTGGTTGCACTCTCCTGGGAATCATGGGTGTGCATACATATCCCAGCATTCCCGTGGCACGATATATTAGCCCATCACCTGTCAGTACTGACTCACCAATGCTGACTTGGGGCTGATGGTTCCTTTAAGCTGTTAGCTGAGTATTTAGTGACTGCCAATGCCTACGGTATGTTACTACTAGCAGTGCTAGAATGGGATATGATATGGAATTTTGAGACTGTTACGATCCCAAGCATCATCAGGGAACAAAATTGAGTTAATGCAATTTGTCCCATCCAAAAATCCTGCTGATTTTCTCCCTTTGAAATTCTAAACTTAATAAGAACAATGTCACGGAAATTCATTTGTGTCACATTGCCAGATGTTCTGAAAGAATATTGACTGGGAATCTCCTTGGAGCTGCTCCCACTGCCACAACTTGGCTGGAAGTGCGGTGGAAACCCAGTTACTGCGGAACTTCAGGCCAAGTTGTGATGGAAGAGCTGGAGCAACTTTTGAGGCAATTCTTTGGCCCGGGTCTTCAAACTGTTTTCAATTAATAAAACAATCCATGGCAGGGAAATGGGACGAGAGTCGATAGCTCCAACTGAAGGGATGGCGATGGGCCAAATGGCCACCTTCTGCGCTTCAATTTCTTTGTATTCTTCATTAGAATTAAACAGTAAAGATTTTTCCTAAAAATAAAAACAGAAAATGCTGGACATACTCTGCAGGTCAGGCAGCATCTGTGTGAGTTCCAGCATCCGCAGTGTTTTGCTTTTGTATTAAAAGATTTTTCCTAGTTTCTAGTTGCCCATTTCCAAAATTATAATTGATGCAAAGCAACTTCCTGTGAATAGCTTTGAAGAAAAAAGGTAAAGTGGTGATAGTAAAGACTCCAAATCTGTAGCTAAATTTTGTGCAGCTTCTGACATGAGAAACACACTCAGTTGGGCACTGTAAAAAAAAATGTGGAACAAACTCATTCACGTTGATTAGATGGAACTCACAATTATGTTGTGTGCTGAAAACAACAACAACAACTTGTATTTATATAGTGCCTTTAATGAAGTAAAAGGCCCCAAGGCGCTGCACAGGAGTATTTTAAGACAAAAAATTTGACAACTATCCACATAAGGATAAATTAGGGCAGGTGACCAAAGAGGTAGGTTTTAAGGAGCGTCTTAAAGGAGGAAAGAGAGGTAGTGAGGCGGATAGGTTTAGGCAGGGAATTCCAGAGCTTAGGGCCTAGGCAACAGAAGGCACGGCCACCAAAGGTTGAGCGATTATAATCAGGGAATCTCAAGAGGGCAGAATTAGAGGCACGCAGATATCTCAGGGGGCTGTGGGGCTGAAGGAGATTACAAAGAGAGCAAGGGGCGAGGCCATGGAAGGATTTGAAAGCAATAATATGAATAGATTCCCCGAGGAATGAAGGATATCTTGAACAGATATTTTTTCCTATTTACTGGATTACTGACTGGTGCTCTTCTCTCTGTCCCTAAAAACACCCTGGATCAGCTATAGAGTGTTTGCAAGGATGGGGTCGAGAACATCATATTCTTCCTTTGGATCTTCTGCTATGTTTTCCAGATGGAAGAGGAACAAAAGCCATTAACAATTGTTCTTTGTAAAAGTTTTGCAGTAGAAGTTGAAAGCTATTGCGGGATCTGTACGACCTTTGACATCAAGGGTGTTAGTTTTGGCAGATACTAGATCAGGGTTATCACTGGGGAGGGATAGTGGACATGGACTCACATTACGAATAAAAAGAGAAAATGCTGGAAATCACTCAGCAGGTCAGGCAACATCTGTGGAGGGAGAAAATGAGGGAATATTACAGGTTGATGACCTTTCATTAGAACCTGAAACGTTAACTCTGTTTCTCTCTCCGCAGATGCTGCCTGACCTGCTGAGTATTCCCAGCATTTTCTCTTTATATTTCAGATTTCCAGCATCCACTGTATTTTACTTTTAGCTTTTTTATTTTGATGCACTCAAATTATATTGGAGGTGCTGACATTAGACCCGGTGGTGTTGTATTCTTCTAAATAAACTGCCCAAACTCTGGAAAAGCAAAGATTATGTGATTATACATCAGAGACAATAATAATTTAATTACATAGTAAAAGAAGTAATCAGGATTTCAGTTAATGTCTCATTTCGCATGATAGGCTTTTATTTTTTCTCATTTGATATACATTTGTGACCATATACTACAGACCAAATAGAGAATACCAATTGCAAAACTCTGATTACTGTGCTCTGTAGATGCTTTACTGTGGAATATTACAATGCACGCCAGTGATTGCTATTTTACGACTTTTGCACACCCTCAATTATTTTTCTGCTCCTTATCTGTGCAGATCTGCCAACACTCATTTATTTGGAGTGAGGTTCATTCAGTCTAGTTCAAAAAAAAGCAAACCTATTTTGATATTTCTCACTTTGAAAAAAAACCACGTTCCATTGGGATCATTTTACGAAATGGCACTCTTAGCCAGAGCCTCGACCACCGGGAGTGTACATTGTGATTTTAGGGCTAGGGAGGGTGCGCTCCCTGTTAAGTCTGTGAATTATTTAGTTAATTAAGACACAGACTAATGAGTAACAATAAAAACAGGTCTTTACTGGTTGGAGGTAGGGACTATACTGAATACAAGATTACTGCACAGTGCTTATATACCGGTGTGTTCACCCCCGGTATTACGTCTACAGCAGCCTGAGAAAGTAGTACATCTCTTAAGGTGGAACAGGCTTAAGCTCTCTTAAGGTGGAACAGGTTACATACACAACACTCCTCCCTTCTTAGCTTTATAGTCATCCCCCCCATTTAACATAACGTAATAACATATATACATATATAACATCATGTTTAACGTAACATATCACAGATTCAGTCTCTGCGGAAAACAGTTCACAGATTCAATCTCTGTGGTGTAGTCGGTTCATGTTACTCATTCAATAGTCCTTTCATGGATTTAACAGCTTGAACTTCCGAACTGATTTGGCTCCGTTCGGAGGGACCACGTGTGTGATCTGGTAGAGGTGATAATGGTTCAGATGGGTCATCTTCTGTTTTTACTTTTCCTTTTCTGCTTCTTGAAGACTCTCTGGGCTCCATTGTCAGCTGCCACAGCTGCCAGCTGCATGCGCAGTTCCTCCTTCTCTTCCTCCTGTTTCCATCGTAGAGCCAACTTCTCCCGATGTTCCGTAGACTTTTGGTGCTCCTCCATGATTTCTGCACTTTGGGAGTCGAAGTTACAAGCTGGGCAGGACAGGACATCGTAATATTCGGTGTCGTCCACCAGGTCATGGTAATATTCGGTGTCGTCCTGAGCTAGACCAGTGAGAGGGTCGTCTATTTCCTCCATACCCAGCTGGACGTTAGCCAGCTCTTGTTCCAAATCCAGACATCTTTCCTGAAGAGACTTCTTCATGTGTACCTCTGCATCCAGCTTTTTCTGGGCTTTCAGCAAGTCGTTTACTAGTGACCTCATTTGTGATTTTAATACTTCAACTTCCTTTGGAGATTGATTGATCGGACTATGCAATCCCTCTACCGGAGCAGCTGTTTCAGCGGTCTGTTGTTCTACATTGACGTGAGTCAGCGTACTTTTGGCATCCAATGGCTGCTCTGTTGCAGTCGTTTCAGTCTGTGTCGTCACATCAGCCATCTCAATGACTTTTGAGAGCTCCGAACCCTTTTCCTTTGAAGATCGCAGCTCGTGTTCAAGTTTTTCCCATTTCAGAGTCTTGTCCCTCAGCATATGAAGGAGTTGGCTGACCGTTAACTCTTCTGACACCAGATTATAGCACGCACCTTCAGAACCTGAATCAGCTTTGATTCGTTCGGCCTCCTCGCGCAGATGGCTGGTGTGCTCCTGCTCCATTTTCTCCATCAGTTGCTTCTGTTGACTTTCCAGATTCTCCCACTCTGTAACAAAGAACTTTTTTATTTCATTCATCTCTTGCTCAAAACGGTGAATCATTTGTTCTAATTGCTGTTGTAGTTTGAAATGGAGTTGAGTTCGAGCCCAGTGTCCCTCAAAAATGTGCATATCAGTAGACTTGACAGACTCAGAATTCTCTGTTTGTTGCTCAGTGGAATTCTGTGCTGAAACTTTGTCTTTTGCTCATGGGTTGGTCTTACCATCATCAGTTCTAGAGTCTGGGCTGATTATCTGCACCGAGTTCTCACTCTTTATGGCTTTTAGCGAATGCCAGTCCATATTTATGTTTCTAAACCACTCCCGGCCTAGTAGTGGTGGACCTCCCTCCGGTAGCACATATAAGTCCATTATTTGACTTCCTTCGCCCTTGTTGGCCACTGCAACCTTTATTGTCCCGATGGGGTACACTCTCTGCCCCGTGTAGGTTGTCAATATAATCTCCGTATCCTGTAGGGGAATATGTTGGAATAACCTTCTGTAATCTTTCTTATTCATGACCGACAATGCCGATCCAGTGTCCAATTCCATTTTTACTTGGACTCCTTCTATCTGAAGAGTAACCCAAATTGTCTGGAGGTCTGCACCCTTACCAACGTTGAGTACCCTTAAGCTAGCCAGTTCAATACTGCTTAAGCCAGCCAGTTCATTACTGCTAGCGTCTGAATCGGACTCCTGTTCGGCCACCTTGTGTACTTTTGCGTATTTTCCTTGCGATGACTTCTTGTTGCTGGTCTTCTTCCCTGACCTGCATACTCTAGCTATGTGTCCAAGCCTACCACAAGTTCTACATTCTTGGTTTTTAAACCAACACTGGTTCTGATCATGCGTTGTCTTTCCACAATGATAACATTTGCCAGAACTCACACCCAATTTGTGTGCACTGAGCTCCGGTGACCGTAGCTGCATTACTGCCGTGCCTCTCGCTGCGGCTTCGTGTGCTGCTGCTATAGTGACCGCCTTCTCAAGCGTCAGCTCATTCTCCTCGAGCAGTCGCTTTTGTGTATCCTGTTTAAATAAACCACACACAAATTTGTCTCGTAGTGCATCTGTCAGTCCCGTTCCAAACTGGCAATATTTCGCTAATTTACGCAATTCCAGCAAATATTCAGCATTGCTTTCATGCTGTAGCTGCCTTCTGTCGTAAAATTTAAATCGTTCCGCTAGCATCAGCGGCGTGGGGTTTAGATGATCTTTCAGGACAGTAACAATCTCATCGAACGTCTTATCCGCCGGTTCATCTGGTGATAACAGGTGTTTCAATTGCCCGTATGTCTTCGCACCCATTAAATTTAATAATGTTAGAGCTTTATCTTGGTCACGAATTTTATTGGCCTTACAATAATTTTTTTACTCTTTCAACATATATGGCCCAATCTTCGAGGTCACTATCAAAGGTGCTAATATTCCCGTGTTTAGGCATTGTAGATTTGCAATTTCTCAGATTTTATTTCCTTTACTTGTTATCAAAGATGGCGGCTTCCCGCTCTTGCCGTCGTCCTCCGCCCACAAAATGGCGGTTTTCCCGCGCTTGGCGGTCTTCACCCGTCCCCCGACGCCGTCTCCCTTCAGCCCCCGAGTGCGGCCCTTATCTTCGCCGCGATCGCCCGAGTGCGGCCCTTATCAGCGGATGCGATCGATGGCCCGGCTGCGCCTCGCACTTGAAAGCGGCCCGGCCCTTATCAGTGCTTGCGATCGATGGCCCAGCTGCGCCTCGCACTCCAAAGCCCTTATCTCCCGATCGCGATCGATGGCCCGCGCTGTGCACCGCGGCTCTCGCGCCTTCAATTTCTGCAGCCGCTGCCCTTTCAGCCCGAGTGCGGCCCTTATCGGTGGTTGCGATCGATGGCCCGGCTGCGCCCCTCACTTCAAAGCGGCCCGGCCCTTATCTGCCGATCGCTATCGCCCTGTACCTCTGTCTTCCCCAGCCCTGTCTTCTACTCCGGTTCACAAGCTGATGGAGGCTTCAGGGTCCTAATGCCTGTCGCTTCCAGTGGGGTGGTGTGGTTTGAAACCTCTCTTCAACCGCCGTGGAATAACTGCCGCAGGGTAAGAACCTGACTCGTCGCCAGTGTTAAGTCTGTGAATTATTTAGTTAATTAAGACACAGGCTAATGAGTAACAATAAAAACAGGTCTTTACTGGTTGGAGGTAGGGACTATACTGAATACAAGATTACTGCACAGTGCTTATATACCGGTGTGTTCACCCCCGGTATTACGTCTACAGCAGCCTGAGAAAGTAGTACATCTCTTAAGGTGGAACAGGCTTAAGCTCTCTTAAGGTGGAACAGGTTACATACACAACACTCCCCACAATTGTTCATCCACATAATCAATAGAAAATCATAGGGAGCGTGTGTTTGAATTTCCAATATTTCTTCCCAGTGGGCAGGGCTCTATCTACAATCTACAATTGCCCCTCATATCGGAGTGTGATTGAGTTCAGTTTGTAACGCTCTTTCTGATCATAAATCTTACTCCAAGCTTTTCTTGGTATTAAGAGCTCTGGAACGTCAATGTTTCAATATACAACCAAAATTCTCTTAGCCTTAACAATTAAAGAGTAAATATTTCCAAATAGCCCAATCATAACTTGTAACCTGACCTGCAAGATATAACCCATAGAACTATCGCAGTGTGAGCACCGGCCAAAGTTTCTTTCCAAAGAAAGATGAGTGTATCTGTCTGGTAAGTAAAAGGAGTGTAGCTTGACATGCTGCTGTTATGAGTCCATGTCACAAAGATTTAAAGGGACTCTTTGTTGTAACATGATTTCTTTGTACTTAAAGTCACATGTAAGTCATACCAATAATGACTTTTAATCACGCTGAAAAACTACAGACCAGACAAATCCCATTAACCGTTAATTGAAGTGAGGTCTTTAGTGTTACCTTCTGGCACAGATTTATGGCCGCTTCATGCCATCAATCAAACTGGTTTCAGGGACAGTCGACAATGGCTTGAGGTAATCGCTTTTGATCCATTTTTGAAATGACTTACAGAAAGACAATGATTCATTTCTAAACTTGGAAACAATATCAAATGATAAATTTCTGCTAATATCAAATAACTGATTTCAGTATTTCTTTCTACACCTAAGGCCCCTAGTTTCTATAAATAACTTCCATCACAGCACAGATATGAAGCTCCATTAACACTGGGCGGCTTTAAATGTCAAGTGACGAGCATGGTATATCTTTGAACAGTTATGATGATAAAGACTGATGAACATTGGACAATGTTTTCCACCCTGGAAATTATTCATCTCGGACTTTTGAGTGTTAGCTGCACTTTACAACTTTCACATTTTTTTATCGAATAACATTTGCAAAACAGCTTTTGTACCTCTGGCTGTTACTCAGTAAATGAGGGAACAATAAAACTTTTTTTTAAAAGTTTGTCAAAAAAACACATCTATATTTTTGACACCCCTTTACAGTTTTGTCAGACGTTACCTGCAGGAGAGTGTATTAGTACAATGGGTTATTGGTGTATTTGTGCTGGGAACAGCACGCCAGTTGGTGAAGGGGAAAGGAGTCCAGATAACATGGCAGTTGTCCCTGACATTCAATGGGTTGAGGATATTGAGGCTCCTGCCTAGATATTGATCTTGCAGGGTTGAGTTGCTGTCATTTGTGGAGTTTTGGGAGGAGGACTATTATTGGCTGTGGTCTGACCCACTCAAATTTTCTGTGGGGGCCGGTCTGAGTATACGGGTGGAGGTGGGAATGTGGAACTTGGATCATGTAGGATTCAAGGAAGTCTCCAAACTATTCCGTATTTTGAGAACTCCAAATGGACCCCATGCATTACCAATTCTTTTGGCATAAGCCATACGGGTGTTTGACCCATGTTTGGTGTGAGGAAAGTATGGGCAAAATGGTATAGAGACAGGAGAGAGAAATGGCACTAAGTAAACAGCTCTTTTAGAGAGTTGCCATAGGTGTGTGGGACCAAATGGCCTCCTGTGAAGTAAAGTTCTGTGATTCCAGGTTACAATTTGCAAAAGGAGGAATGTGTCCACTTGCATTATAATTTTCTCCATACTTTGTTACCACGCTAGGAGAGTGGGATGGCCTGTGGTGTCAAATTCTTTACAGTTTTTCCCTGAGATGGAATGATTCACTATCAAGTGTTGCCCCATCAAGAGGTAAAGCTGAGAACTGAGAAAGCCTGTCCACGCAAGTCAGCTGAATCTGAATGGCGAGTGCTACTGGAACATGAACTCACAATTGTCTGGCCAGAAAAATATAATGGACAAAATGCCACTTTTGTCTCTGCCACATGTGTTGGCTCGGCTGAGCTGCAAAAGCCTCTATGTTGGCAGGAGGGGTGGGGGTGGAGAATGGTTTACTCTTTAGTGGATTGGCTCAGCCTGCACAATCTCAGGTCTGCAGAGATGGTGAGGCCTGCCATGCTCTTTCAATGCGCTGTTGTACTTGGTACTTTCTTAGTGGTAGCGCTCTCGCCTCTGAATCAGAAGTTTGTGGGTTAAAGTTCTACTCCAGAGACTTGAACGCAAATCCAGGCTGATACTCCAGTGCAGTACTGAGAGAGTGCAGCACTGTTGGAGCTGCTGCCCTTCGGATGAGATGTTAAACTGAGGCCCTGTCTGCTCTCTCAGGTGGACGTAAAAGAAGAGCAGGGGAGTTCTCCCCAGTGTCCTGGCTAATATTTATCCCTCAACCAACATCACTAAAACAGATTATCTGGTCATTATCACATTGCTATTTGTGAGGTCTTGCTTTGCGCAAATTGGCTGCCGTGTTTTCTACGTTACAACAGTGACTACACTTCAGAAGTACTTCATTGTCTGTAAAGCTTTGGGACATGCTGAGGTTGTGAAAGGCGCTAAATAAATGCAAGTTCTTCTATTTTTAAACACTGAACTAGTTTCTATTCTTAAGTAGAAACTTAAAGTAATTCACACATAGGAAGTAACTGAACAGTTGGCAAAATGACAGTATCTGGGAGCACACAGGTGGAAAGTACCTACAAAATGGCACATATACAAAAGAGAACAAGATAATGTGCAGACAAACATCCTTCAAACAACGTTCACTCGATGAAGAAAGCAATAGGTCTAACAGGGTCCTTTTTTTTCCATCTGTACAAAGCACAGAAATACAATTTTACATTGATAACAAGTCTCTTTATGTAAGAGAACAGAAAACTACTAAGTAAATGTTTAACAAATGATTTTTTTTAAAGAGCTTCAAAAGCTCTTAATGAAAAGGTTGTGTTTGTCTATATTGACTGATCTTGCTGAGCCAGTGTTATGAATTAAACCACTGATGTGATAATAATGGATAATCTCATGATATGCAAATCGTGCAGTATCACTCGTGTCGTATTATGCTTTGCATCAGTTGATCAATTCCACATGGCCACATGGTCATAGCAGAGTCGGAAACGGGTTGATGGTAGGAGCGTGTGTTCTGTGTGATGTTGGTCAGATGGATTGCATAAGTCTTGTCAGAGAATGTAGCAATCTTGAGCTGTTGATCAGCCCATCCAGCAACTGGCTATCCTTGAGGTGGCTGCAGATCAGCAAACAAAGATTTGGCTTACCAGGGCTCATCGGGGTTGTCCGGTGATATGTACATATCATTATCCGTTAGCCATTATTGCAGGTAATGAATTAATGGGTCAAATCTTTCTGGAAAAATAATGGCGCATTAATGACGCACGCTACTATCAATGCGCAAATTGATTAAGAGATACGTCGTGTGTTGCGAGTCTCCTGAACTTGCTGGTTGATTTACGCCGCTCGCCGTTTGCTTCGCACAAATGACATCAAGCCCTTATCCTCCCCAGTATTTTTAAAGAACTTGGAGGATTTACATATTAATTGGCCATTAAACTCGCCGCAGAAAGTTAGGGCTCATAATTAACAGCATAAGTACCCTTTTTGTGACAGCCGAGTGGTAAGGTCCGAAACTGAGATAAGCGAGTTATAAGGAACAAAACCCAACTGTTCATTATACGGTGTAGCAGAGAAACATCTCTTACAGGCTACAAGCAAAACACAGTATTTCTAACTGCATGAGCCAAGATGGAGGATTTACCTCTGAGTCATACCCATAATGCAATGCCACATTACCATACTAACTGGTGTACCAGGACATTACCTTAAACACTGGTGAATATGATCCCTTAATCTTTGGCTCCATCTGGTGGATAACTTAAACATTACATCCCAGATTACTATATCCCCCCCTCTTAAGTACACATTAATTTCTTAACAACATTCTTAAAAAGTCCCATAAGGAAACTCCTTTAACAATAGTCCATACTGAATGAATCTAGCAGGTCGTTATCAATCTCTCTGGTGGCTTGCAAGACCTTGGTGAACGTCTTACAGTCAAGTCCCTGCTTGGTTGTGGTAGAGCCACCTACTGCTCCTGAGCAGTACTCAGAGTATCTGACTCTGCTACGATGGTTTCCTCTTGATGAAGGGGACCAGGTGTAACTGGCTCTGTTCGTGGTGTTGGTACCACCGATGCATTTCGATAACTGGGGGCCAACTTGTCCTCCGACATCTCCTCTGGAACCTCCAGTTCGATTTCCCCTTGTCTGGTCAGTATCTGATCTACATGTCTGCGTACTACCTGACCAGTTCCCACCATGACTGTATATGATACTGGACTGGTCATTGAGCCTATGATGCCAGGAATCCATTTTGGACCATAACTGAAATTCCTGGTAAGGACCGCATCTCCTTCTCCAAAACTGCGGCTCTTTGTCCTTCTGTCATGGTTATCCTTTTGTTTGATTTGTCGGTTTTCCACCTTCCTTTTTAGGTCTGGGTGAACCAGGTCAAGAGTGGAGCGTAGTTGACGTCCTAACAACAGCTCAGCAGGAGAGAGTCCTGTGGTAGATTGAGGTGTTATTCTGTAGCTGAACAGAACTCGTGACACCTTGGTTGCCAAACTCCCTTCCACACTTTTTTTCATCATCTCCTTAAATGTTTGTACGACTCTCTCCGCAAGTCCATTTGAAGACAGATGATATGGAGCTGAGGTCACGTGCACTATGCCATTGTTTCTCATGAATTCTTTTGTTTCTGTACTCACAAAACACGTGGCATTGTCACTTACTATGATCTCCGGTAGCCCTTGATTACTAAAACTCCTACGCAGGCAGTCTATAGTAACAGTAGATGAAGCAGAATTTACAGGATACACATCCATCCATTTGGAATGTGCATCAATGATTATGAGGAACATCTTTCCCATGAATGGGCCCGCATAATCTACATGTAATCTTCTCCATGGTCTATCCGGCCACTCCCAGGGGTGGAGAGGAGCCGCTGCTGGTGCCTTCCTGTGTACTTGACAAGTGCTGCATGTCTTGACAAGATTTTCTATCTCCTCATCTAGCTTTGGCCACCACAAGTAACTCCTTGCCAAGGCTTACATATGCGAAACTCCAGGATGACACTGATGTAGTTGCCCTAGGATAGACTGTCGTGCTGGCTGTGGAATAATCACTCGTGCTCCCCACAACACGCAACCATCCTGCACACTCAGCTCTGTCTTCCTGACACTGTAAGGTGTGAAATCAGTCCCTTCCGGATGCTGTGGCCAACCCCTCATCACATATTCTCAGACTCTAGACGGTACTGGATCTTTACCAGTCCATGTCCTTACTTGTTCTGCGGTCACAATTGCCGTGTCTGTGTCCTCCAAAATCAACACTCTGTCCTCTGGAGCTGCACGGATAGGTGTACCTGGCAGTGGAAGATGGCTCAAGGCATCTGCGTTCCCATGGTACTTGCCCGCCTTGTAAACGATGACATACTCATATGCCCTCAACGTCACTGCCCACCTCTGGATCTGGGGTGACACCATCTGTGGTACTGCTTTCATTTCATTAAAAAGAGATAGAAGAGGTTTATGATCAGTGCATATGGTGAATTTCCTGCCCTATATGTACTTGTGAAACCTCTGTAACCCAAACAAAACTACTAATCCCTCTTTATCTAACTGGGAATAGTTTTTTTCCGCTGGTGTCAGAGTTCGAGACATAAACCCTATTGGTCTTTCTGTGCCATCGTCCAAGCTGTGTGAACGAACTGCCCCACCCCGTAAGGTGAAGCATCACAAGAGAGAATGATGTCTTTCTCTGCATTGTAGTGAACCAGCACATCCGACGACAGCATCAGTTTCTTGGACTGTTCAAATGCAACCCTCTGTTCCTCTTCCCACTGCCACTGTGTCTCCTTGCACAGAAGTTTGTGAAGAGGTGCTAACACTGTTGCCAAGTTTGGTAAAAATCTGTTATAATAGCTTAGCAGTCCCACAGAAGCTTTTAACTCAGTCACATTGGTAGGAGCTGGGGCCTCCTACAGTGTTCGTACCTTTTCCTTGATTGGATGGAGCCCGGTGGCATCCACTCTGTGTCCCAGGAACACGGCCTCATTCCCCAGGAAAGTGCACTTACTCCTCTTGAGCCGTAACCCAGCCTTATCCAATCTTTGTAGTACCTCTCTCAGAGTGCTCAGATGCTCCTGGTTGGTTCTTCCCATCACCAGAATGTCATCCAGATAGATTGAAACATGTGGGATCCCTTGCAGTACACCCTCGATAGTCCTCTGGAAAATAGCTGGACTAGATGAGACACCGAATGGTAAGCGGTTATAGGTAAACAAACCCTTGTGTGTATTTATGGTTACATATTTCTTGGATTCCTCATCTAGTGTAATCTGCAAGTATGCATGACTCATATCCAGCTTCGTGAATTTCTTCCCTCCAGCCAGGTTTGCAAAGAGATCCTCTGTTTTGGGAATAGGATACTGTTCTAGTTTAGACACCCTATTTACTGTCAATTTATAATCTCCACAGAGTCTTACCGAATTGACCGGTTTTAAAACAGGTACAATGGGAGCTGCCCATTCTGAACATTTCACGGGTTCCAGAATGTTCTCTCTCAAAAGACGGTCAAGCTCAGCCTCTACCTTTGGCTTCATGGCATACGGCACAGGTCGTTGTTTAAAAAACCTTGGCAGTGCCTCCTTGTCGACATAAATCTTAGCTGGGGGGCCATTAAATGTGCCAAGTTCTTCCTTGAACACGTTCTCATGTTCAATCAACACTTCTTGCAAAGACAATTGTTTGCCTCCCTCTAGTTGATTTATTGCTCCCCAATCTAATTTAAGTTCTTGTATCCAGCCCCGACCTAACAAGTTTGGTCCAGAACCCGATACTACAACTACAGGTAGCTGTTCCACGGTGTCCCTGTGTTGCACAGTTACAGTAGCCACTCGTTCACCGGTATATGTTTTAAGCTGCATAGAGCAAGACTTTAACTCTGGAACTTTTGCACGGTTCCACAATTTTGAGTACTCCTCCCTGTTCATTATGGTTATGCCGCAACCTGTATCCACTTCAAAGTGGACCTTAGAGTCATTTATTGTCAGTTGCAAAGTGATAGGATCCACTTTTGGAATGTTCTCTACCATACTATGCATTATGAACATGTCGTCTTCTTTCTCAGCTTCTCCGCTGATGTGATGTGCTCCCTGTTTTTTCACTTCTCTTCCTAGGTTTTGCTTTCCTCCTCCTTTTGGTTTATATTCCTCCACGATTGCTTTTGCCCTGCATGCACATTTTATATGTCCTTTTTTCCCACACTTGTGGCACTTTTCCTCCAGAAACCTGCATTCCCTCACCAGGTGATCGCCATTGCATCTATAACATGCCTTTACATGCTCACGTTGTGGTTTCTGATGCAACTTTAGCTTGTGCACATTAACCTGACTACCAACTTGCTTTGTAGTAGCCCAGTCTGAACCTTGTATTTCTTTTATATCTTGGTTCGTTGTCTCTATGGCTTGAGCAAGTTCCAACGCTTTTTCATACGTAAGCCCAGTCTCGGACAATAATCGCCTCTGCATTCGATCATCCATTATCCCGCAAACCAGCCTATCTCTCAGCATGTCTTTCAGGGTGTCACCATAATTGCAATCATGTGCCAATTTCCTCAACACCGCTACATAGTCCAATACAGTCTCTCCCAGTTTTCTGTTCCGTAAATTAAATTTGAAACGCTGTACAATCTCACTTGGTCTGGGATTGAAATGTTCCTTCAGCAAGGCCACTAATTCAGCAAATGTACTGTCTCCCAGCTTTGCAGGACTGCATAAGTTTCTCATTAAACTATACATCTGACTTCCCACGGAAGTGAGCAAAATAGCTCTCCTTTTCCCGACATCATCTATATCATTTGCTTCAAAGAAATGCATCAGCACCTCACAGTACTCATCCCAGGTCTGAGTCTGAAAATCAAAAGCAGAGATCTTTCCTACCATAGGAGCCATGATCCTCTATTCAGTGCTCTTTTTTTGTTTCTTCTTCAAGATGTGATCTGTTGACCCTCATCGCCAATATGTGATATCTGAGTGGTAAGGTCTGAAACTGAGATAAGCGAGATATAAGGAACAAAACCCAACTGTTTATTATATGGTGTAGCAGAGAAACATCTCTTACAGGCTGCAAGCAAAACACAGTATTTATAACTGCACGAGTCAAGATGGAGGATTCACCTCTGAGTCATACCCATAATGCAATGCCACATTACCATACTAACTGGTGTACCAGGACAGTACCTTAAACACTGGTGAATATGATCCCTTAATCTTTGGCTGCATCTGGTGGATAACTTAAACATTACATCCCAGATTACTATACTTTTAATGACATGATAATTGTTAATGCAATGCCAATCAATCTCTCCGGCCCAGAAAGGGAACCATTTAAACTGTTGTGTCTCATTCCTGCATGTAGTAAATTCTTCTAAGAGTTTTTGGAATTTCAAATTTCAAATTTTTTATTTTTTACTTTCCCTTTCTGTTTCTTTTGTCTCTCTCTCTTAACCCAATCTTTCCTTCCCTTTCTTTGAGGGGAATTTTAACCTTGAGGAGCGGGTGGTCTGGGTGCAGGTGGGGGGTGAAAACCAGGAAAAATGAGAGCGCATCCGGAAGCTGGCTCCAGCCCACCGACTTCCACATTTAACTCAAATGCGTTAGGCTGTGTGCTCGCAACCCCCTTGGGAAAGCAGGTTGCCTATTAACATATGCTAATCATTCAATTGGAGTAATATTTCAACTGACTTTTAAATTCAATGGTGCATCCATGGGTTTCCTGGGCTTCCTGAGACTCACCAGTGAAAGCAAGGCGAGAGCACAACGGCAATTGAGGGGGCTAGAAATACTACAATAAATACTCAGTACTCACAGCTGCTTTCTTACCTGCTAGTGGGAAAGGGTTTGTTCACAGTACTTTTGCTGAGAGTGTACTCTCTCAGGAGTCTCAGGTTGTTGTGTCATGTGGTGGCAGACATCTGCAGCCTCCCAGAAGAAGACCTGCTCCCTGCTGGACCTGGTGGCCATGCATTACCGGTCACTGCCAAAGTCACCACCACCCTCAACATTTTTGCTTCCGGGTCCTTCCAGTGCTCTGCCGGAGACAGATCCAGGATCTCCCAGTCAGTGGCCCACAAATGCATTAGATAGGTGACTGATGGCTTGTTCAGCAGATCCGGCAATTATGTGAATTTTGCCTGCGATGATGCCAGTCAGAATGAGCGGGCATTTGGGTTTCCATCTCTGGCTAGCATCCCACAGGTGCAGGGGGTCATCGACTGCACACAAGTGGCAATCTGAGCACCCCCAGATCAGCCAGGGTTAATCGTTAATCACAAAGGCTTCCACTTCATCAATGTGCAGCTGGTGTGCAACTGCAAAAAGATATTTCTGCAGGTGTGTGCAACATTCCCGGGTAGCTGCCACGATGCTTTCGTCCTGTGGCAGTTCAAGCTGCCTGACATCTTCGGACCTGCAAGCAGACTTAAGGGGTGGGTGCTAGGGGACAAGGACTTTGCTGATGAACTCATCAGAAACCTGACCAATGAAGCCCAACAGCGCTACAATGAATGCCATATGACCACCAGATGTGTGATCAAACAAGCCATCGGCATGCTGAAGTTGCGCTTCAGGTGCCTAGACAGATCTGGAGGTGCCCTTCAGTACACACCAGCCAGTGTCCAGAATGGTCGTGGTGTGCTGTATTCTGCACAACATTGTGCAGCAGCAAGGTTTGGACCTGCAGAAGAAATAAGGCAGAAAGCTCAGAGCCTCTTCGGATGATTCCGAGGGAGAGGAGGAGGAGTAAGATGAGGAGGAGGAAGATGATGTGGGCAAATCTTACATTGTTGCCCGGGATGCCCTTATTAATGCAAGGTTCACTTAGGTTACACCATTGGGAATGGTAGTATAGTGGTTATGTTAGTGGACTAATAATCCAGAGATGTGAATTCAAATCCCACCATGGGGAATTTAAATTCAGTTAATTAAATAAATCTGGAATTAAAAAGCTAGTATCAGTAATGGTGACCATGAAACTATCGGATTGTTGTTAAGAACCCATTTGGTTCACTAATGTTCTTTAGGGAAGGAAATCTGCTGCCTTTACCTGGTCTGGCCTATATGTGACTCCAAACCCACAGCAATGTGGTTGATTCCACTCAGTTGTAAAAAACTGCTACAAAGAACAGCAGTTCAAGAAGGTGGCTCACCACCACCTTCTCAAGGGCAATTAGGGATGGACAATAAATGTTGGCCTTGCTAGTGACACCCACATCCCAGGAACGAATAAAAAAAAACACCAGTGGACTGATGAAAGAAGGTGGCAAGCAGGAGTGGGGCCAGAAGAGGCCCATAAAAATTAGTACAATCTATTGTTGTAGTTTCCCTGTGGGCCAAAATGAGCAGTAATAAACACCCCCCTCACCGCTTACCTTAATCCACGGACAGTTCTCTCGGGTCCCCGGCAACAGCCTCCTCCTGCCATATGAAATCCTGCTCCCGCCTTCTGGCTAGATAAGGATTACTACTGGGATTGAGCGGAAATCTGACTTGAAACATTGAAATGAGGCCCAGGAGTTATACAGGCCACACTCGTGCCCACAAGTTATAACCGGGCCTTAAATGTCTGAATCTTTATCGCCCATTGCCATTCTGTGTGCATCAATGTGGGGTAAAATGTGAGCCCTTCAATAGGTCTGACAAACAGTTGTTGCACTATAATTACATAAACTGTGCAACAGAAGCCTGGATGTTGTTCAAGTAATCACAAATTAGCACAACCAATATTTAGTTTGCAATAGCTAACGATTTGTCTTATCCGGCATTTAAATTATATTTATTTATTAAATTATATTGTATTTTATTTTGCATTCTATTGAGTCAAGATCCTTTTGTAAACTTGTCTTGCTGAATGGAAATCCTGTAAAAATATTACAAATCCTAATGGTCAATGTCCTTGTTCACATTCCAGGCAAAGAGTTGCTTTTCCGAGCTTTTCCTTTCATATATCCTGCACTGTGTATTTGGGTCTTTTGTTTAAATTATCATTAAGAAAATAAAAAAAATCCCCAATACAGGTTGGAACACTGATAAGACGAGAATTGTAGATATCGGCAAACATTTGTGAACTCTTCCTGTTTAAGCAGTGATAACAAGAGATTTAGAGCCTTCATCATCTTCCACGAAGGTTCTGACGTCTGATCCTGTCACTAACATCAATTACAGAAAGGAATGGAGCAAAAGCAAACGGCGAAGTGTGACATGACAAAATAGCCATGGGAATAAGATCGATTGGCCCCAGAGAGTTTAAAACAGTGCTCGGAGGAGCAGAGAGTCAGCAGAGACCTCAGAGACACCATGTACACCTGGACGCTCATCTGTGCCGTGGCTATTCTGTCGGCAGCCAGTCGATTGAAAGCTCTTCCAGTCTTTCCTGAGACCCCCAGGATACAAGAAGGTAAGTGGGATGTCTGCAGCACCTCTAATGTGGAAGATAACTTTTACATTTGCAAACTTTTTTTTTGTGCATCTGTTATGTGGAGTTTGTCCTATGGATTCATGTCCATGGGCAACTGGGCTAAGATTGGCCAAACTCAGGACACTAGCATCTGGCAGAGAGGAGAACTTCGCCCAACATCTGCAGGTTGAATGGGAGCCCAGGTCTTGGAAGTGACAGAACAGTGTTTGAACATACTGCTCCAATGCCACCTATTCAAACAGTACAAATTTTACACACTTTATTTGAGTAACTGGTGTCAGGTAATGTCATGACAGAAAATAAGACTGATCTAAGTACTGGAAATTGTCATTCAGTGAGAACAGAGACTTTTATATAACAAATGGAGAAAATCATCAACAGACCAAGATCAGAATATTCCTCTCATAAGGGTAAGCAGCATTAAAGCAGTTTGCCTTTCTCCATTAACTCTCTGTGTGGCATCTTTCTCTAGCCAATGTTCATAGAATCATAGAATCTTACAGCATGGAAGGAGGCCATTCAGCCCATCATGCCTGTGCCAGCTCTTTGGAAGAGCTATCCAATTAGTCCCACTCTCCCTGCTCTTTCCCCATAGCCCTTCAATTTTTTTCTTTTCAAGTATTTATCCAATTCCTTTTTGAAAGTTACTATTGGATCTGCTTCCACCACCCTTGCAGGCAGTCCATTCCAGATCATAAAAGCTCGCTGCGTAAAGAAATGTCTCCTCATCTTGCCTCTGGTTGTTTTGCCAATTACCTTAAATCTGTGTCCTTTGGTTACTGACTCTCCCGCTAGTGGAAACAGTTTCTCCTTATTTACTCTATCAAAACCACTCAAAATTTTGAACACCTCAATTAAATCTCTCTACTCTAAAGAGAACAAACCCAGCTTCTCTAATCTCTCCATATAACTAACTAACATAACTAACCACACCCCTGGTATCGTTCTAAATGTTGCATCATCTTCAAGCATTTTGTTTGTTATTTTAGGAGGGTTATTCTCAAACCTTGCAGACATTCATAATGCCGTCCATCCATGTCTTCTGTCTGCTTCATCTGCAAACTATTACTTAGATGTAAAAAGTGCGCATTGATTGTACTGTAGATAATAACGCTGCAGACAGAATCAACGAGAATTAACTCATATAAACAATTATATTTCTTGCACTTCCACACTTTTTCAATGGAGATGTTGCAATTTTCCAATCATTTTTCACACTGATACCACCTACACATACCAATTGCATGCTCACACTGCAAGTCGCTAACCCATATCCGCCGTCTTTGATAGATCTACTCAGAGGATACACTTAGAAGGACATAATTCTGTGATGGACCTGTTCATTTCTTTTATAACTCACTTGAACATTGATTTTATCCTTTAAAATGCAAGTGCATCTTTTACTTTATGTAACATCATATAAACAGAATCTGCAAAATCCCACGGTGGTGCTGTAAAGAACTGAGATGGCGCACACAGAACATTGGTTAACCCACAATATGGAATATACTGAACATTTCTAAACCTGTTCTGTGTGTGATTTTTAGTACTCTAAATGTATGCCCACTATTCTGCTTCTGTACGAGTTAAGCAATGCAGCATAATCTGCAAACTGATACCAGAATATAGGTGATATATAGGGGTAAATTTTATGATTTACACTATTGTGTCCTTCCACACATTTAGGGCTATATTTTTCTCTTCGCTAATATTAGTGTAAGAGTGGATGTAACTATAAAAAAGGTTCCATCATTTTATATTGGTGTCTTAAATTTTTAATAAAACTGACAGATCGTGCTGCTCCAATGACCAGCTGCTGGTAGGTCAGAGGATATGCTATTGTACTGAGGGGGAGCTGCACTGTCAGAGGTGCCGTCTTTTGGATGAGATGTTAAACAGAACCCCCTTCCCCCATCTACCTGCATGTGAAAGATCTCCCCAAACTATTGGAAGAAGAGCAGGGCAGTTTTCACTGATATCCTGGCCAATATTTACCCCTCAACCAACATTACCATAACAGATTATCTGGTGATTTATCTCATCATTTTTGTGGGATTGGCTGTGTGTAAATTGGCTGCCATGTTTACCTACATTACAGCAGTGACTACACTTCAAAAGTAATCCATTGTCTGTGAAGCACTTTGGGACGTCCTGAGGTCATGAAAGACACCACATAAATGCAATAGCAAAATACTGCGGATGCTGGAAATCTGAAATAAAAAGAGAAAATGCTGGAAATACTCAGCAGGTCGGCAGCATCTGTGAGCTGGTGAAGTGTCAGCCACTAGCTCAGTTGGTAGCATCTGTGCCTTTGAGTCAGAAGGTTGTGGGTTTAAGACTGACTTCAGTGACTTGAGCATGAAAATCTAGGCAGGGAGTGCTGTGCTGTCTTTCAGATGAGATGTTAAACAGAAACCCCGTCTGCTCTCTCAAATGGATGTAAAAGATCCCATGGCACTATTTTGATAGAAGAGCAGGATATTATCCCCGGTGTCCTGGCCAATATTTATCTCTCAATCAACATCACTAAAACAGATTATCTGGTCATTATCACATTACTGTTTGTGGGAGCTTGCTGTGTGCCTAATGGCTGCTTCATTTCCTATATTACAACAGTGACTACACTTCAAAAGTACTTCATTGGCTGTAAAGTGCTTTGGGACGTCCGGTGGTCGTGAAAGGCGCTATATAAGTGCAAGTCTTTCTTTCTTTATACCGGTCATCGACCTGAAACATTAACTCTGTTTCTCCACGGATGCTGCCTGACCTACTGAATATTTCCAGCATTTTCTGTTTTTATACTATATAAATGCAAGTCCTTTCTTTCTTTTATAGTAACAGGAGTACAATACCATGTGATGCAAAATTATTGCGCGAAAGTGCTGCGGTGTCTAAATGGAAAATGTCACTTTAAGGCCATAAGATGTACTTGCTGTGCCTTCCTCGGTCAATTCGTCGACTTCAGGTTAATTAGTGGCCAGAGTTCCTTTCTTTCTCATACATTGTTTTAAAGTGTGATTCCTGAAGTCAATTAGAAGGTATTCTTTGTTGGCATGAAAGTTTCTCTGTGTATTGGAAATGACTGACTTTTTTTCTTATCTGAGATTGCGGTTAAGACAATCTATTGATGTTACTCGTGTTATCTAAGCGCATTTGATGCTGACACTAGATATTTGAAGTTATAAAGTGTTGTATCCCTTGAGCAGCAATAAACCTTCACCAAACATCCAAACTTTTTAATGAATAAAAAAGAAGGAAGGAGTCCTCTTGGCATTAAACATTTCTCCCAAGGTATTCTGACAAAGCATTCAGAGCTCAGAGGAGATAATGCGATTTTCAGATTAATTTTCAAGCCCATTGCTTTTCTCCTCTAATTTCCCCTCCTCGCTTCTGTCACAAAGACGGTAACTCATGCTGCGATGTGGTCCCAAGGGTGCAGGCAGCTCTCTGGTACCTTGCCCAAGTGGCAGTTATTCATGGGTCAATTTAGTGAATGTTCACGGGTTATTTCACACTGGAAAGAAAAGAAAGTCTTGCATTTATATAGCTCCTTTCACAACCACAGGGTGTCCCAGAGCATTTTACAGCCAATGAAGAACTTCTGAAGTGTAGTCACTGATGTAATGGAGGCCATCACAATCTAGCTTCAGTACAGTTTTGGTCTCCTTACCTAAGGAAGGATATACTTGTCATAGAGGGAGTGCAACAAAGGTTCACCAGACTGATTCCTGGGATGGGGGGGATTGTCCTATGAGGAAAGATTGAGTAGACTAGGCTGAGTTTAGAAGGATGAGAGGTGATCTCATTGATGCATACAACATTTTTACAGGGCTTGACAGGGTAGATGCAGGGAGGATGTTTCCCCTGACTGAGGAGTCTAGAACCAGGGGGCACAGTCTCAGAATAAGGGTCGGCCATTTAGGACTGAGATGAGGAGAAATTTCTTCACTCAGAGGGTGATGAATCTTTGGAATTCTCTACCCCAGAGGGCTGTGGATGCTCAGTTGCTGAGTATATTCAAGACAGAGATCAATAGATTGTTGGACATTAAGGGAATCAAGGGATATGGGGATAGTGCAGGAAAGTGTAGATGAGGTAGAAGATCAGCCATGATCTCATTGAATGGCGGAGCAGGCTCGAGGGGCCGAATGGCCTACTCCAGCTCCTATTTCTTAAGTTCTTATGACTGTTGATCCTGGCCTTATATCTACAGCCGTGCACTTTCTGCAAGGTTCGTTGTACAGCTACAAGGAGTCAGAATGCCGGATGATTTTCCCCTCCCTAGCCAGAATAATGAAACCAATTGTTGCACGCCCATGGCAGAGATCTGCTAAATCACCATGAATCAAGGTTTTGAACCCTGGAATCTTTGTGGTTTGCATGGCTCAGTGCAACTTTAATTTAGCCACTCAGCCACCAGTGGCACTTTAACTCACCACACACCACCATGGAGCCACTCCACTGGTATCAGCTACGGGACATCAGTGAGTAGCTCCATAGGAAATCTCACAAATTTTCATTTTAGCCAGTCCTGGGTAATGATTGGGAAGTGTCCAAGGCTTATTTTATTTATAAACATTGGGGGTTGCAAATGTAGTGACAGGGATGCTCAGCTAAAACCAGGCAATGCACTTACACCAGGGAACAACGTCCTTATCTCAAAAGGGAAGCTGCAACAATTCTTTACATAAGTCAACAGCTCGGCATGTCCCAGAAAGATTCTTGAAGAAAAATGAAAAGTTTTTAAAAGCTACATTTTATCAGTTTATTTGCTATATCTAACTTCTTTGGAGACAAGTGCTCAATAAACAAAACAACTAACCACAACTCTCAGAAACCAACAGTTCAATCTAAAGTAGTCTGTTTTAAATTTATGTGCGACTAATAATAGGAGGAAGTTACATCTGAATGGTTCTAACAGCCTTCAGTACCACCTTCCAACTGATCTGATTGCCAGCCTTCAGCAACCGCAACAACAACTTGCATTTATATAGCACCTTAAACATTGCAAGGCGCTTCACAGAAGCGTTATCAAACAAAATATGACACCAAGTCACATAAGGAGATATTAGGGCAGATGGGTCAAAGAGGTAGGTTTTAAGGAGCGTCTTAAAGGAGGAAAGAGAGCTGGAGAGGCGGAGAGGTTTAGGGAGGGAATTCCAGAGCTTAGGGCTGTGTCTTCAGCTGCCAATGGTGGAGCGATGAAAATCGGCAATGCACAAGAAGCCAGGATTGGCGGAATGCAGATATCTCAGAGGGTTGTAGGGCTGGAAGAGGGTACAGAGATAGGGAGGAGCGAGGCCATGGAGGGATTTGAAAACAAGGATGAGAATTTTAAATTTGAGGCATTGCTTAACCGGGAGCCAATGTAGGTCAGCGAGCACAGGGGTGATGGGTGAACGGGACTTGGTGTGAGTTAGAACACGGGCAGCAGAGTTTTGGATGAGCTTAAGTTTATGGAGGGTGAAAGGTTGGAGGCTGGCCAGGAGTGAGTTGGAATAGTCAAAGACATGGATGAGGGTTTCAGCAGCGGATGAGCTGAGGCAAGGGCGGAGTCGGGCGATGTTACGGAGCTAAAATAGGCGATCTCAGTGGTTGAATGGATATGTGGTTGGAAGCTCATCTCGGGGTCAACTATGACACCAAGGTTGTGAACAGTCTGGTTCAGCCTCAGACAGTTGCCGGAGGAGGGATGGAGTCAGTGGCTAGGGAACGGAGTTTGCGGCGGGGACTGAATAGCAATGGCTTCTGTTTTCCCAATATTTAGTTGGAGGAAATTTCTGCTCATCCAATACTGGATGTTGGACAAGCAGTCTGACAAATCAGAGATAGTGGAGGGAGCAGGAGATGAGTCTCATGGACAGGATGAGCTCGGAGAGGGTATGAGGGGAGATAAGAGAGAATCTGGAGAAAGATGTGAGTTGAGGGCTAGGGCAGGGGGGAACCTTAGAGGAAGCTTGACCCGGTGGGCTAGGGGAAGGGAGGGAAGTGGCAGAGGCAGCTGAACAGATGGTCTGAATCTTAGTGACAAAGAAGTCCGTGAGCTCCTCACACTTGTTGTTGGAAGTGACGGTGGAGGGGGCAGGGGGAGGTGTTTAAGAAGACGGATTGCAGTAGAGAAAAAAAGCCAGGGGTTGTCTTTGCATACAGTTCCATCCTCCAACTGATCTGATTGGTTCTAACAGCCTTCAGTCCCATCCTCCAACTGCTCTGATTGGTTCTAACAGCCTTCAGTCCCATCCTCCAACTGATCTGATTGGTTCTAACAGCCTTCAGTCCCATCCTCCAACTGATCTGATTGGTTCTAACAGCCTTCAGTCCCATCCTCCAACTGATCTGATTGGTTCTAACAGCTTTCATGCCCACCCTCCAACTGATCTGATTGGTTCCAACAGCCTTCAGTCGCAAAATGATTTGATGGATTCCAGTAGCCTGTCTTTCTGCCTGACGATCATTCTGATTGGTTGATACTGACAACCTCCAATCCTGGTAAAAACAAGCTGATTTTTCCTGTGAAACATTAACACGCTGACACATGTGTTGAAGCGTCAAATGTCAGCATGAAACACTGGCTGTTGCCTTGTAGAAAATAAAATTGCATGAGCTCTGGAAAAATGCGAAACTCTGCAAAGATTATGCAGCTAATGCTGTTGTCTAACTGCTTGTCTCATTTTGCCTTAACATTTGACAGAATTTGACCCCAGAATGGCTGAGGATGCAGTTGGGTTCCTGTCGAATGACATTTCCTCTGTTGGAACTCAGAGGATGGCTGATTTCTATCCTGTGCTTCCAAAGCGAGAGGAGATGGTGATAGATATAGGAGGAGCTGGTCCGCAGGAAGGTAGGACACACAATGCCTTCCTACCAACTCTGTTTTGTGTGATTGAGCCGCTTCCTTTTCATTCTATAGAAATTTCTTCTTTTTCCCTTTGCAAACCGCTCTTGCAGTACCAAGTCTTGGTGTACAACAATGGCTGGAAACCAGCAAGCAAAATCAAGCTTCAGGTGCTTGTGAATACCTGAGTTAGGCCCAACTCTGACCACCATGAGTTTGTAAATTTTTTATGCTTTTCTGCATATTTTAGGATTTTGGCCAATACAGCAGTTTTGTTTAACACAACCTTATCCACAATTAAATCCCTATCTCTACTGTTTTTGGGATTGACTTGTACTATAGTCGGTTGCCATGATTTTAGGATTGCTGGCAATGAACCTTGTTCCATAACCCAGTATTAATGCATTGCTTTAATTGTTTACAGATACTGTAGAGCAATTTGGAGACAATGCCAACCTGGTAAGTGTCAGGATGTGTTCACTAACTTTTATAGATTGTTTTTTCTTCTTATTCTGTTATCTTCCCTGGTGAGTCACCTGCCATCACCTGCCATGACCTACGTAGGTTCCCGGTCCAGTAACGACTTAATTTTAAAATTCTCATCTTTGTGTTCAAATCTCTCCATGACCTCACTCCTCGCTATCTCTGTAATCTCCTCCAGCCCTACAACTCTCCAAGATCTCTGCGCTACTCCAATTCTGGCCTCTTGCACATCACAGATTTTAAACACTCCACCATTGGCAGGCGTGGCTTCAGCTGCCTCGCGCCCCTAAGCTCTGGAATTCCCTCCCTAAACTTCTCCACCTCTCTACCTCTCTCTCCTCCTTTATATGGCTCCTTATCTCCTTATGTGGCTTGGTGTCAAATTTTGTCTGATAACACTCTTGTGAGGTGCCATGGGATCTCCTATCAGTTTTATCATCTGAAAAACCAGGTGTTTGAAATTAACTCCTTTAATATCTGCTCCTTCAGTTATGGATCCTCTGTAGGAACTGGGGTTCCTAGCCGAAGAATTGAGATCGACTCAGAAAATCAAAAACAATAAAATTTAATGAACAAACGAAGCTGTACAGGAAACTGTAGGATACAATGCAAATAGGTCTGGTCTGCTTGAAAGCCTCTCTGGAAACTGCTAGAAGGTTCCGAGCTCAACTGCTAGAAGGTTCCGAGCTCTACTGCTAGAAGGTTCCGAGCTCTGACGTCATGACATCATCACGTTCTTCCCGCCGTTGAGAGATCATGTGACGGACGGCATGACGTCATCACGCGGAGTACAGGAAAGAAGCCCTAGTACAGTTAACAGATACATTAAAGTTGCAGCCCCCAGCTGTACTACATTGCTGTAAAAGGAATTATATACAATTGTCCGTAATCCTCTGGTAGTTCTGCCACATGTGCCCCCCCAGAATTGCTTTTAACAGAGAAGGTAAGGCGAGAAGGGGGTCTGACGAGTTTGTCCGACCGACTGCGATACCCCGGCAGCTGGAACGGAGTGCTAGAAGACGAACTGGCCGTTAGCTGTGGTTGGCATGACGCTGCAGGCGGAGGAGAAGAGGAGGCCGGCTGTGGTCGACCCGGTGAGGCGGGCACTGGCGACTCGGCGGATGACTGTGGCTGTACTGGACCGGCAGTTGACGGTGGACGACCACGACGAGGCGGCTGAGCGGTGACGACTGGTTCGCTCAGATCCAGATGCGCCGGTTTCAACCGGTCGATGGAGATGTGGTCAGGCTTACCGCCAACGTCGACTGCGAAGGACTTGTCACCTGACGAGATGACGCGGAACGGACCTGTGTAAGGCGGTTTGAGTGGGTTTTTGCGAGCATCCTGCCGAATGAACACATATTCTGCGCTCTTAAGATCCACCGGGACATGGGAGCGCTGCAGGTCATGATGCGACGTAGGCACTGGGATGAAATTCCTAGCCGCTTCCTGGTGGCTGACGAGCTGCTGAGCTGGGGACCAGGGTTCCGTGTGAGGAGGAAGAAAATCGCCAGGCACTCTGAGTGGTTGGCCGTAAACCAGCTCTGCTGAAGAAGAATGCAAGTCATCCTTAGGCGCCGTGCGAAGGCCTAGCAGCACCCAAGGGAGCCTGTCCACCCAACTAGGCCCACGGAGACCAGCACGGACCTGTGGAATCTTTCACACAGACCGTTCGCCTGTGGATGGTAGGCGGTGGTACGATGAAGCTTGGTGCCCAAACCTTGAGCTACGGCATTCCAAAGCTCAGAGGTAAATTGAGGCCCCCAGTCGGAGGAGATGTCAGCCGGTACCCCGAACCGAGCTACCCACGATGAGATGAAGGCTCTGGAGACGTCTGCCGCTGTGGTGGCAACCAAAGTAATTGCCTCTGGCCACCTGGTGGTGCGGTCTACCACAGTGAGGAGGTGAGTGTACCCGCGAGAGGAAGGGAGAGGACCAACCAGGTCCACGTGCACATGGTCGAATCGACGCTCCGGTACCGGAAAAGTGGAGACTGGGGCCTTAACATGGCGTTGTATCTTGGACTTCTGGCAACTCACGTAGGTATTGGTCCAGTCACGGATGTCGAGATGCATGCCCTTCCAGACGAATTTCTTTGCCATGAGTCGCTGTGACGCTCTCATGCCAGGGTGTGACAACCCGTGGATAGTGTCGAAAATTCTCCTGCGCCATTCGACTGGAACGATTGGACGTGGGACGCCCATCGAGATGTCACACAGGAGTGTGGTCCCTGCGGCCTGGAAACTGACATCAGCCACTTGTAAGCTGGAAGGTGCGGTCCGGTATGCCTGCACTTCAGGGTCTGCCTTCTGTTCTTTTGCCAAACCAACATAGTCGACTCCCAGGTGTACTGCGTGGAGCTGGGCGCGGGAGAGACAATCCGCCACCAGGTTGTCTTTGCCCGAGACATGTTGTATGTCGGTTGTAAATTCAGATATGTACGTAAGATGACGTTGTTGCCATGCCGACCATGGTTCCGCTGTCTTGGCCATCGCAAAAGTAAGTGGCTTGTGGTCTACAAAAGCCGTGAATGGGCGTCCTTCCAGTAGGAAGCGAAAATGGTGGATGGCCAGAAACAATGCCAACAACTCCCTATCAAAAGTACTATACTTGCGTTCGTTCTTCCGCAATTGGCAGCTGAAGAAATCCAGTGGTTGCCATGTGCCGTCGACCCACTGCTCCTGTACTGCCCCGATGGCATAATCAGATGCGTCGGTGGTAAGGGCAATGGTTGCGCCCGGAAGGGGATGTGCCAACATGGTCGCAGCAGCCAAAGCGTTCTTAGTGTCAAGGAAAGCCTGGTCCATCTGGGGTGTCCAATCGATCGGGTCTTTGCCCGATTTACCTCTGAGGGCCTCGTACAAAGGTTGCATCAACAATACCGCCTTGGGGACGAACCGATGATAAAAATTGACCATTCCCAGAAATTCCTGGAGGGCCCTGACGGTCTGAGGAAGAGGGAACGAGGTGACTGCTTCCACCTTCGTGGCCAGCGGGACGGCACCTTCTGAGGTGATTCTGTGTCCCAGGAAATCAATGCTGTGCAACCCAAACTGGCACTTGGCCGGGTTGATACTAAGGCCATGTTGGCTGAGACGAGAAAAAAGGGTACACAAGTGCGTAATGTGTTCTTTCGTGCTGTTACTGGCAATAAGGATGTCATCTAGGTGGACGAAGATGAACGGCAGATCGCGCAACACGGAATCCATGAGACGTTGGAAGGCTTGTGCTGCATTCTTCAGCCCAAACGGCATACGAAGGAACTCAAAGAGCCCAAAAGGTGTGATGACGGCAGTTTTGGGGAAGTCCTGAGGATGCACGGGCACTTGATGATAGCCTCGGATGAGGTCTACTTTGGAAAAGATGGAATTCCCTGCCAGATGGGTCGAAAAATCCTGTATGTGAGGAATTGGGTACCGATCCGGTGTGGTAGCCTCATTCAGGCGTCTGTAGTCGCCACATGGTCGCCATCCGCCGCCCGGCTTAGGAACAATGTGTAATGGCGAGGACCAAGGACTATTCGAACGTCGAATAATACCCAGGCGTTCCACTCCGCCTTGGCGGCCGCGAGTTTACCGGGTTCCAGCCTTCGAGCTCTCGCATAAACGGGGGATCCTGTCGTGGTAATGTGGTGCGCCACACCATGCCTCGCGACTGAAGAAGAAAATGTGGGTCTGGTGAGCTCAGGGAACTCACTGAGAAGACGAGAGAACTCATTTGGAGATGGGGCTGCACAGGCAACTGACCAAGACATCGCGGTGCTTCGGTGGCAGGGGACCGAGTGAAAAGTGGAGGCACTGATTAGCCGGCAATGTCGGACGTCGACGAGAAACCCGTTTGCGCAGAAGAAATCTGCCCCCAGGATGACCTGTGAGACATTCGCCGTGATGAACTCCCAAACAAAACGTTGGCCGCCAAAACTCAACTGGACCCTATGCTTTCCGAACGTGCGAATGGCCGCACCATTGGCTGCCTCGAGGGGGGCACCTTGACCGCCGGATTGAAGATCTAGCTTTGACGCTGGTAGGATACTGCACTGGGAGCCAGTATCACAGAGAAAACGTCGCCCTGACAGGGAGTCTGTAATGTATAGGAGTTTCCCTGCGGACCCGACGGCCATCGCAACTCCGGCGCATCCCTTAGGCCTTATTGATCTTCTCAGAAACCGCTGGTTTGAGATAGGTTTTTTTTTTGGTGAGAAACTGCAGGGCGGACGGCAATTTCTGGCCTTCGTGCCGAAACAAGCGTGGTATGCACACCAGCCTGCAGGAGGAGGAGTCGGATTCGCTCTTGTGGGGGATGGGCACCTCGTGGCTGCACAAGATTGTTGTGAGACGGTGAATATTTTATCCGCTTCCACGGCGAGTTCAGCACAATCCGTGATCGCGGAATTGGCCAAGGCCGTCTGTACTGGCTCTGGTAGTTGACAGAGAAACAGCTCGCGGAACAGAAAACATTGCGATTCCGAGCCCAAAAGTGTGAGCATTTGGCTCATGAGCTCTGAGGGTTTTGAGTCCCCGAGGCCGGGCATGGAGATAAGTTTGCGAGCGCGCTCCGACTTGGACAGACCGAAAATCTGCAGTAAACGTGCTTTTAAAGCTTCATACTTGCCATTGTTCGGTGGACTCTCGAGGAGGCTGACGACCCGCAAGGCCGTGGTGCTGTCAAGGCTGGAGACCACTTAATTATAACGGGTCAAATCCGCTGCTACTCCCTGGATTGCAAATTGGGCTTCCGCCTGGAAAGACCACGCGGCCGGTTGTTGCTCCCAAAATTGCGGCAGCTTGAGGGTGACGTCGTTCGTGTCCATGATGTAACTTCAACGAAAGTTGTTCGAAGAAATCGGGGTCACCAATGTAGGAACTGGGGTTCCTAGCCGAAGAATTGAGATCGACTCAGAAAATCAAAAACAATAAAATTTAATGAACAAACGAAGCTGTACAGGAAACTGTAGGATACAATGCAAATAGGTCTGGTCTGCTTGAAAGCCTCTCTGGAAACTGCTAGAAGGTTCCGAGCTCAACTGCTAGCAGGTTCCGAGCTCAACTGCTAGAAGGTTCCGAGCTCTGACGTCATGACATCATCACGTTCTTCCCGCCGTTGAGAGATCACGTGACGGACGGCATGACGTCATCATGCGGAGTACAGGAAAGAGGCTCTAGTACAGTTAACAGATACATTAAAGTTGCAGGCCCCAGCTGTACTACATTGCTGTAAAAGGAATTATATACAATTGTCCGTAATTCTCTGGTGGTTCCGCCACACCTCCAGTTTTGCTTGTCGACACAACTGCCATCATGCTGCTTCTGTAATGGCCACTAGGTGGTGCTGTGGCATATCTTCCCTCACTGACTTTACACGACCTCAACTTGGGGATGATAATTTACTGTCGAGAGAAAGCCTTGGTTTAAATTGCCAGAAAGATCAGAAGTTGAATCTGTGTGGGAAAGTGTCCCAACAGCAGATCAGCATGTAATTAAAACAATGTGACCCGACCAAGTGATTAAGCACAATAGCACAACTTGCCTGGCAGCCATGGTTCAGTGGTGAGCACTCTTGCCTCTTGAATCAGAAGTTTGTTGGTTCACGTCCCACTCCAGAGCACGTAAAGTAGGCTGGCATTTCAGTGCAGTACTGAGGGAGTGCTAGACTGTTGGAGGTGCTGTCTTTTGGATGAGATATTAAATTGAGACCCCGTCTGCGCTCTCAGGTGGACGTAAAAGAGCAGAGGAGTTATCCCCGGTGTCCTGTCTAATATTTATCCCTCAACCAACATCACTAAAACAGATTATTTGGTCATTATCACATTGCTGTTTATGGGATCTTTGTGTGTAAATTGCCTGCCGTATTTCCTACATTGCCATAGTGATTACACTTCAAAAAGTACTTCATTGGCTATAAAGTGCATTTAGGTGCCCTGAGGTTGTGATAGGTGCTATATAAATGCACTTCTTTCTTTTTTAATATCAGTTTTATCGTTCAGTTGCCTGCCTTGCGTCAGTTTGGCATGTCACTGGACGTTCATTTAATATTATTTGACCAAAAGCTAATGGGGACCCTTTACCTACCTACCAGGATTCTCAACTGACCTAAATAGTGCCTCTTTAGTTCAGTTGGTAGCACTCATGCCTCACAGTTAGATGAGTTGAATTCAAACCCCACTCTAGGACTTGAACACTTAGGAGGGAATTTTAACCTAAAAAAAACAGGTGGGGTGGGAGTAGTTAAAGTGTTAAAAATCTGAATCCTGCCTGCAACCCACCCACTTCCGGTTTTAACAGCGGTGGGACAGGGGAGCGGGCAGCCAATCCACTGCCAGGAGGCGGGCTGCCTATTTAAATATTATAATGAGGCTGGAAGCCTCTGCTTTAACCTCCATTTTGTATTTAACTTCAGCAGGTCAGGTTTTGCAGACCTCGTGAAACCCACCAGCTAAAGCATGGCGAGGACTGCTGGATCCAGGAGTGGAGTGCCTTTACACTTACCTCCTGCACTCAAGGTCCCTGCCTAATCCACCCCCAGTGATCAGAGATCCCCCCCAGGCCTCCGATCATCCCCCCAAGCCACTGATTCCCCCGCCGCACCCAGACCTCCGATCACCCCACGAGGCCTCCTCCCGCACCCCCCCACTCTGCCTCCGGCCCTCCCAGTGCTGCTCCTACCCACCGATCCCTTCCAACCCCACCCGCTCCTCCAGCCAGCCCATGATCGCGATCTTGTGGAGACCCCCCAACCCGTGCTCCTCCCGACCCGCGGTCTTTCATTGACCCGCCCCTGTCCCCACCCGATCCTTCCTTCCCTAGTGCCGCAGGCCTAACTGCCAGGAGCCAGCCAGCCTCTCAATCTGTTCAATTCGGCAGGGCCTGCAGGAGACCCTCCTCCAACCCATCTTCCCCATTAAAATTCAGCCCTTAATGTGGGCTGACACTTCAGTGCAGTTCTTGAGGTAGTGCTGAAGATGCTGCATTTTTCATGAGATGCTGTGCACAAATTGGCTGTTGCACTTCACTAAATATCAACAGTGACTACACTTCAAAACTAATTTAATGGATGAGGAATGCTTTGGGACATCCTGAGGATGTGATAAAACACAATTTAAATACGAGTTCCTTCTTTCTTAACTCTGCATTGTCACTCATCAGTCCTAACACACTCTGATGGCATTATCTAGAACTCGATAAACACAGATAAAAATAACCTAGAGAGGGACTCATGCCAATTGTGCTGGTGGAACATTTCATCACTTTGGTAGTCATGTCCAAACTCGCCATATACAGTATAAGCCTGTCACGGAGTTGTATTTTGTTTCTTTATCTCAATGACAATTTTTTTGTTGTTGCTTCTGGTGGACATTTCTCATGCAGATTGATGATATGAAGGTGCTATTGTGGAAGCTTGCTGCTGCTCAACATCTCCAACAACGCAGGTTCACAAAGTCCAATCAGGCTGCTCTGAGGTCCAGTAAGAGAGGTGAGGGTCTGAGCAATCAGAAACAGCTGTCGGGTTCTCCCGGTCCCTGCCCCGGGAAATCATCACAATTCATTGAATGCATGAGAAAGGCTTTCATTTTATTTGCTAAAACATTTTAAGCTTTGACCACTGATCCCATGGCCTTGCCCCTCCCTATTTCAGAAAGCTCCTCCAGCCCTATCAGCCTCCGAGATCTCTGCGCTCCTCCAATTCTGGCCTCTTGCACATTCCCGATTTTAAGTGCTCCACCATTAGTGGTCGTGCTTTCTTCTGATGAGGCCCTAAGGACTGGAATCCCGTCCCTAAACCTTTCCGCCTCTCTATCTTGCTCTCCTCTTTTAAGACGCTCCTTAAAACCTACCTCTTTGAGCAAGCTTTTGATCATCTGTCCTAACGGCCCAGAAATTCGGGTCGGGGGCTTCCCGCAGGTGCAAGCCCCCGACCTGCATTTACCTTGCGCGCCAGCCGTTGAGCTGTGGGCCCCCGTGGAATTCCGATCCAGGGCCTGCTCCAGCTGTCGGCGCGCAGTGCTTGCATATCCCAGGAGCGCAGTTAGTTCGAAGCGTCCCCTGGGATCACGTGGGCCATGGGGAGCCAATCAGAGCAGGGAATGCTCCATTCATAAGTCTGACAGGAAGTGCTGTCAAACTTAGAAATACTACGGCCCAAAACATCACTAAATTTTCAAATAAATGTTTTAAAAAACATCACATTTTTTAAATAAACTATAAATTACATGAAATAACTATTTTAAACAATAATTTAAATTTTTGAAAAAAATAATTTTATTTTCCAATGGGGCTAAAAATAAACTTACCTTTCTTTAAAGTATTTAAAAATAATAAACCTGTGGAAAAAATGTTTTAATTTTAAATAATTCACCACTTACCTTGTAAAAAGCAGGCCTTACGCCTGCTTTTTACATGCCTAACTTCTGGAGACTTACCCTCCTGGGAAAACCTGTAAAAAATAAACGAAGTTCGATGCGCACACGCAGCCTCGCCCGCGCACGTGTTCGACCTCTGAACCCCTGCTTTCAGGGGAACGGAAGTGCTGGTTTCCCGCGCATGCGCTGTGCATGCAGGAAACCGACACTTCCATTGGGCCTACGGGTGAGTACCCCGTGCGTACTCACCCGTGGAGACCCGAATTTCTGGGCCAACATCTCCTTATGTGGCTTGGTATCAAATTTTGTTGATAACGTCCTTGTGAAGCATCTGGGGATGTTTTACTATGTTAAAGGAGGTATTTAAATGCAAGTTGTTGTTGTTGGCCAGGGATTTTTAACAGCCTCAGCATTGAAATATATCCAGTGTGATCTGCGCGTTTAATCATTCATTATGCAACATATTATAAGAACATAAGAAATAGGAGCAGGAGTAGGCCATACGGCCCCTCGGGCCTGCTCCGCCATTCAATAGGATCATGGCTGATCCAAACCTAGACTCACGTCCACTTCCCTGCCCGCTCCCCATAACCCTTAATTCCCTTATCAGCTAGGAAACTGTCTATCTCCGTTTTAAATTTATTTAATGTTGCAGCTTCCACAGCTCTCTGGGGTAGCAAATTCCATAGATTTACTACCCTCTGAGTGAAGAAGTTTCTCCTCATCTCAGTTTTGAAACGGCAGCCCCTTATTCTAAGATTATGCCCCCTAGTTCTATTCTCACCCATCAGTGGAAACATCCTCACCACATCCACCCGATCAAGCCCCCTCACAATCTTATGTTTTGATAAGGTCGCCTCTCATTCTTCTGAATTCCAATGAGTAGAGGCCCAACCTACTCAACCTTTCCTCATACATCAACCCCCTCATCTCCGGAATCAACCGAGTGAACCTTCTCTGAACTGCCTCGAGAGCAAGTATATCTTTTCTTAAATATGGAAACCAAAATTGTACGCAGTATTCCAGGTGTGGCCTCACCAATACCCTGTATAACTGCAGCAAGACTTCCCTGCTTTTATACTCCATCCCCCTGGCAATAAAAGCCAAGATTCCAATGGCCTTCCTGATCACCTGCTGTACCTGCATACTAACCTTCTGTGTTTCATAAAAAGGTTATAGAGACACTGGAGAAGGTGCAGAAAAGATTTACTAGAATGATACCAGAACTGAGAAGTGATAATTGTCAGGGAACTGAACAGGCTGGGTCTCTTTTCTCTCGAAAAGGGAAGGCTGAGGGGTGACCTGATAGAGGTCTTTAGAATTATGAAAGGGTTTGATGGGGTAGACGTAGAGAAAATATTTCTGCTTGTGGGGTAATCCAAAACTAGGGGTCATAAATATAAGGGAGTCACTCATAAATCCAATAAGGAATTTAGGAGAAGCTTCTTTACCCAGAGAATGGTTAGAATGTGGAACTTGCTACCAGATAGAGTAATTGAGGCCAATAGCATAGATGCATTTATGGGAAAGCTAGATAAGTATATGAAGGAGAAAGGGATAGAAAGTTGTGCTGATAAGGTTAGATGGAATAGGGTGGGAGGAATCTCATGTGGAGTATAAACACCAGTCTCGAACAGTTGGACCAAATGGCCTCTTTCTGTGCTGTAATGTCTATGTAATTCTGTGTAACTGACTCTGAATGATGGTAATCCAAAACTGTTTACTATTACAAAATATAATCTGCTAAATTCTATCTAAGGGACTAGATTTCCAACACGCTGCTGTGTTTAATTAAAGATAGGTAATGTAGGCTGACATGAATGTGGTTAAATAGGCTTATCCACTTGCCTTTCTGAGTTATTTTACACAGCACAAATAAACAAAAATGACCATTATTATATTATTTAATTGTCAGACTCCAATGCTCTTCTAGCCAGCCTCCCATACTCCACCCTCCATAAACTCTAGCTATTCCAAAACTCACCTGCCCATATCCTAGCCTGCACCAAGCCCAGCTCACCCATCACCCCATACTCATCGACCTACACTGGCTTCTCGGCCCCACAATCCCACAAATTTAAAATTCCCATCCTGTGTTTAAATCCCTCCAAGCCTCGCACTTCCCTTTTTCTGTAACCTCCTCCAGCATTATGCCTGCTCTGAACTCTCCGTTCCTCTCATTCTAACACCATGCGCATCTCCCCATCACTTCACCCTGCCATTGGTGGCTGTGCTTTCAGCTTTCAAAGTCCAATGCTCTGGATTCCCTCCCTAAACCCTTCTGCCTCTCCACCTCCCTTTAATACCCTCCTTAAAACCTACCTCTTCGACCAAGTTTTTGTTTACCCTTCCTCATATCTCCTCTTGATGCAGCATTGATATTTTTGCCCCTTATGCTTCTGTGAAGCTCCTTGGGATATTTTTCTACATTAAAAGCACCAAATAAATGCAAGTTGATGTTGTCGTTGACACTTGCTCAGGCAAATGAATGGGGAGAATTTTGGTTTTTAAAACTGGTACAATTTAAATGTGGATGCACTAAATAGTTTTAGACTTAAGTACAACAGACTATAACACATATATGTTCTAATAATAAGAGGCAGCGAGCCCACGTAACAAGGTGGATGAATTAGCTGTGCAAACGGATATGATATAATTGGGATTACGGAGACATGGCTCCAGGGTGACCAAGGCTGGGAATTCAACATCCAGGGGTATTCAATATTCAGGAAGGACAGGAAAAAAGGAAAAGGAGGTGGGGTAGCATTGCTGGTTAAAGAGGAGATTAACACAATAGTAAGGAAGGATATTAACTCTGATGATGTGGAATCTGTATGGGCAGAGCTGAGAAATACCAAGGGGCAGAAAACGTTAGTGGGAGTTGTATACAGATCCCCCAACAGTAATGCTGAGGTTGAGGATGGCATTAAATGGGAAATTAGAGACGCATGCAATAAGGGCACAGCAGTTATCATGGGTGACTTTAATCTACATATAGATTGGGCTAACCAAACTAGTAACAATACTGTGGCGGAGGAATTCATAGAGTGTATACGGAATGGTTTCCTGGACCAATATGTCGAGGGACCAACTAGAAATCAGATCATCTTAGACTGGGTATTATGTAATGAGAAAGGATTAATTAGCAATCTTGTTGTGCGAGGCCCCTTGGGGAAGAGTGATCATAATATGATAGAATTCTTCATTAAAATGGAGAGTGAAGTAGTTGATTCAGAGGTTAGGGTCCTGAATTTAAATAAAGGAAACTATGATGGTATGAGGCATGAGTTTGCTAGGATGGATTGGGGAATGTTACTTAAAGGGTTGACGGTGGATAGGCAATGGCAAACATTTAAAGATCGCATGGATGAACTACAGAATTTGTTCATCCCTGTTTGGCATAAAAATAAAACAAAAAAGCTGACTCAACCGTGGCTAACAAGGGAAATTAGGGATAGCATAAGATCCAAGGAGAGGACATATAATTTGGCCAGAAAAAGCAGCAAACCTGAGGATTGGGAGCAGTTTAGGATTCAGCAAAGGAGGACAAAAGGATTAATTAAGAGGGGGAAAATAGATTATGAGAGTAAGCTTGCTGGGAGCATAAAAACTGAATGTAAAAGCTTCTATAGATATGTGAAGAGAAAAAGATTGGTGAAGTCAAGTGCAGGTCCCTTGCAGTCAGAATCAGGGGAATTTATAATGGGGAACAAAGAAATGGCAGATCAATTAAATACATATTTTGGTTCTGTCTTCACAAAGAAGGACACAAATAACCTCCCAGAGATGTCAGGGAACATAGGGTCTAATGAGAGGCAGGAATTGAATGAAATCAGTATTTGTAGGGAAATGGTGTTAGGGAGATTGACGGGATTGAAGGCCGATAAATCCCCAGGGCCTGATAATGTACATCCTAGGGTACTTAAGGAAGTGGCCCTAGAAATAGTAGATGCATTGCTGGTCATCTTCCAAAATTCTATAGACTCTGGAACAGTTCCCATGGATTGGAGGATAGCTAATGTAACCCCACTATTTAAAAAGGGTGGTAGAGAGAAAATGGGGAATTATAGACATAGATAAGACAAGGAAGGAGGTTCTGCTGAGGGAGTTTGAGCAGCTAGGGGCCAAATTAAAAAGCAGAACCACAAGGGTAATATGAGCCACGAGCGAATTTGACTAGGACAAATAAAATTAGAGAGTTAAATGCGTGGCTCAAAGACTGGTGTGGGAGAAATGGGTTTTGCTTCCTGGGACACTGGCACCAGTACTGGGGCAGGAGGGAGCTGTTCCGTTGGGACGGGCTTCACTTGGCCAGTGCTGGGACTAGAGTCCTGGCGGATCATATAACTAGGGCTGTAGAGAGGGCTTTAAACTAACTAGTGGGGGGGAGGTTCCTAGAGAGCAAATAATAAAAATGACAACAGAGAAGGTCATAGACTTAGGTAGCAGTGGGGAAATTAAAAACCAGAGCGTGTCAGGAAGGGGCAGAAGGTATGGAGTAAAAGGTAAAGTAATAAAAAGGGCAAAAGCAGGAACTAAGTGTCACAAAACATCTTTGAAAGTTCTCTATCTGAATGCACGTAGCATTCGTAACAAAATAGACGAGTTAATGGCACAAATAACTACATATGGGTATGATCTTGTGGCCATTACAGAAACATGGCTGCAGGGTGACAATGCCTGGGAATTAAACATACCAGGTTATTTAACGATCCGGAAGGACAGGCAGGAAGGAAGGGGAGGTGGGGTGGCTATGTTAATAAAGGAAGGAATCACTAATACAGAGAAATGATATTGGGTCAAAAGATCAGGATAATGGGTGGAGGTAAGGAATAATAAGGGGAAAAAAACACTAGTGGGCGTAGTCTATAGGCCTCCGAACAGTGGCAACTCTGTTGGACGGAGTATCAATCAGGAAATAGTTGAGGCTTGTAATAAGGGAACATCTATAATTATGGGGGATTTTAACTATCATATTAATTGGACAAATCAAATTGGGCAGGGCAGCCTTGAGGATGAGTTCATTGAGTGTTTTAGGGATGGATTTCTTGAGCAGTATGTAACTGAATCGACCAGGGGGCAAGCAACCTTAGATCTGGTCCTGTGTAACGAGACGGGATTAATTAAAAATGTCCTAGTAAAGGATCCCCTTGGAATGAGTGACCATAACATGGTTGAATTCCATATTCAATTAGAGGGTGAGAAGGTTGGATCTCAAACAAGCGTGCTAAGCTTGAATAAAGGAGACTATGAAGGTATGAGAGTGGAATTGAGTAGAGTGGATTGGGAAAATAGATTAAAGGGTAAGACGATACATGATCAGTGGTGTACATTTAAGGAGTTATTTTACAACTTCCAAAAAAAATATATTCCACTGAGAAGAAAAGGGTGTAAAAGAAAAGACAGCCATCCGTGGCTAAGTAAAGAAATTAAGGATAGTATTCGACTAAAAACAAGGGCATATAAGGTAGCCAAATCTAGTGGGAGGATAGAGGATTGGGAAAACTTTAAAAGACAGCAAAAAATAACAAAAAGATTGATTAAGAAAGGGAAGATAGATTATGAAAGTAAATTAGCAAAAAATATAAAAACAGATAGTAAGAGTTTTTATAGTTATATAAAAAGAAAAAAGGGTGGCTAAAGTAAATGTTGGTCCCTTAGAGGATGAGACCGGGAAATTAATGGTGGGAAATATGGAGATGGCAAAAACACTGAATGAATATTTTACATCAGTCTTTACAGTAGAAGACACTAAGAATATCCCAACACTGGACAAACAGGGGGCTAAAGGGGGGGGAGGAGCTAAACACGATCAAAATCACTAAGGAAGTGGTACTCGGTAAAATAATGGGACTCAAGGCGGATAAATCACCTGGACCTGATGGCTTACATCCTAGGGTCTTGAGGGAAGTGGCGGTAGGGATTGTGGATGCATTGGTAATAATTTTCCCAAACTCCCTGGACTCGGCAAAGGTCCCGGCAGACTGGAAAACTACTAATGTAACGCCCTTATTTAAAAAGGGCAGTAGACAGAAGGCTGGAAACTATAGACCGGTTAGCCTAACATCTGTGGTAGGTAAAATTTTGGAGTCCATTATTAAGGAGACAGTAACAGGACATTTGGATAATCATAATTTAATAGGGCAAAGTCAGCATGGTTTTATGAAGGGGAAGTCATGTTTGACAAATTTGCTGGAGTTCTTTGAGGAAGTAACGTATAGGGTGGATAAACGGGAACCAGTGGACGTAGTGTATTTAGACTTCCAAAAGGCATTTGACAAGGTGCCACACAAAGGATTATTGCTTAGGATAAAAAATCACGGGATTGGGGGTAGTATTCTGGCATGGATAGAGGATTGGCTATCTAACAGAAGGCAGAGAGTTGGGATAAATGGTTCATTCTCAGGCTGGCAATCAGTAACTAGTGGTGTTCCGCAGGGGTCAGTGCTGGGTCCCCAACTCTTTACAATCTATATTAACGATTTGGAGGAGGGGACCGAGTGTAACATATCAAAGTTTGCAGATGATACTAAGATGGGAGGGAATGTAGTGAGTGAGGAGGACATAAAAAACCTGCAAGGGGACATCGACAGGCTAAGTAAGTGGGCAGAAATTTGGCAGATGGAATACAATACTGGAAAGTGTGAGGTTATGCACTTTGGCAGGAAAAATCGTAGAGCAAGCTATTATCTTAATGGCAAGAAACTGGAAAGTACTGAAGTACAAAGGGATCTGGGGGTCCTGGTGGACGAAACTCAAAAGGTTAGTATGCAGGTGCAGCAAGTGATTAAGAAGGCCAATGGAATGTTGGCTTTCATTGCTAGGGGGATAGAATATAAAAATAGGGAGGTATTGCTTCAGTTGTACAAGGTATTGGTGAGACCGCACCTGGAATACTGCGTACAGTTTTGGTGTCCATACTTGCTCTCGAGTCAGTACAAAGAAGGTTCACTCGGTTAATCCCGGGGATGAGGGGATGGACATATGAGGAGAGGTTGAGTAGATTGGGACTCTACTCATTGGAGTTCAGAAGAATGAGAGGCGATCTTATTGAAACATATAAGATTGTGAAGGGGTTGGATCGGGTGGATGCGGGGAAGATGTTCCCGATGATGGGTGAAACTAGAACTAGGGGGCATAGTCTTAGAATAAGGGGCTGCTCTTTCAAAACTGAGATGAGGAGGAACTACTTCACTCAGAGGGTGGTAGGTCCATGGAATATGCTGCCCCAAAAAGCTGTAGAAGCTACATCATTACATAAATTTAAAACAGAAATAGACAGTTTCCTAGAAGTAAAGGGAATTAAGGGTTACAGGGAGCGGGCAGGAATTTGGACATGAGTCTAGGTTCGGATCGGTCATGGCCCTGTGGGTAGCGGAGCGGGCCCAGGGGCCGTGTAGCCTGATCCTGCTCCTATTTCATGTGTCTAATTCTGTTAGATTCAGGAGATGGTTCTGTGATAATGGATTGGCGGTTAGGATCAGATCAGCCATGATCTTATTGAATGGCGGAGCAGGCTCGAGGGGGCGATTGGCCTACTCCTGCTCCTATTTCTTATGTTCTTATGTTCTTATGTAAGCCTGACATTAGTAGTGGGGAAAATGCTAGAGTCCATTATAAAAGATGTAATAGCAGAGCACTTGGAAACAGTGACAGGATCGGACAAAGTCAACATGGATTTACAAAAGGTAAATCATGCTTGACTAATCTACTGGAATTTTTTGAGGATGTAACTGGTAGAGTAGTTAAGGGAGAACCAGTGGATGTGGTGTATTTGGACTTTTAGAAGGCTTTCGATAAGGTCCCGCATAAGAGATTAGCGTGCAAAGTTAAAGCACATGGGATTGGGGGTAAGGTACTGTCTTGGATAGAGAACTGGTTGGCAGACAGGAAGCAAAGAGTTGGAATAAACTGGTCTTTTTCCGAGTGGCAGGCAGTGACTAGTGGGGTACCGCAGGGATCGGTGCTAGGACCCCAGCTATTCACAATATATATAAATGATCTAGACGAGGGAACTAGATGTAATATCTCCAAGTTTGCAGACAACACAAAGCTGGGTGGGCGTGTGTGCTGTGAGGAGGATGCAGACAAACTCCAGCATGATTTGGACAGGTTAGGTGATTGGGCAGATGCATGGTAAATGCAGTATAATGTGGATAAATGCGAGGTTATCCACTTCGGTGGCAAAAACAGGAAAGCAGATTATTATCTGAATGGCAATAGATTGGGAAAAGGGGAAGTGCAATGAGACCTGGGTGTCCATGTGCACCAGTCGCTGAAGGTAAGCATGCAGGTGCAGCAGGCGGTTAAGAAGGCAAATGGTATGTTGGCCTTCATAGCGAGAGGATTCGTGTACAGGAGCAAGGATGTCTTGCTGCAGTTGTACAGGGCCTTGGTGAGACCGCACCTTGAGTATTGTGTGCAGTTTTGGTCGTCTTATTTGAGGAAGGATGTTCTTGCCATGGAGAGAGTGCAGCGAAGATTCACCAGATTGATACCTGGGATGGCAGGAATGACGTATGAGGAGTGATTGGGTCGATTAGGCTTATATTCGCTAGAGTTTAGAAGAATGAGGGGGGATCTCATTGAAACTTATAAAATTCTAACAGGACTAGACAGACTAGATGCAGGAAGGATGTTCCCGATGGCAGGGGAGTCCAGAACCAGGGGTCACAGTCTAAGGATAAGGGGTAAGCCATTTAGGACTGGGATAAGGAAGAATGTCTTCACCCAGAGAGTGGTGAACCTGTGGAATTCTCTGCCACACAGGGCAGTAGAGGCCAATTCATTAAATATATTTAAGAAGGAGTTGAATATATTTCTTGAGGCTAAAGGGACCAAGGGATATGGTGAGAAAGCAGGGACAGGGTACTGAATTTGGATGATCAGCCTTGATCTCATTAAATGGCGGAGCGGGCTCGAGGGGCCGAATGGCCTACTGCTGCTCCTATCTTCTATGTTTCTATGTAACACAGCCTGATCACAACATGGTGGCCACTATCATCAACAACAGTGACAATACCATCAACACCAGAACCCAGAAATACTTCCTGAGTTCCAAGTATACCAATAAGTCTGCAAAGAAGAATCAGAGAATCAGAGAATGATACAGCACAGAAGAAGACCATTCGGCGAAGTCTTGGAAGGATTCAAACACAAGGATAAGGTGTTAGGATATACGCTGAGCCTCACACGTGACTAAGGCAGTGATGAGAAGCATTTGAAAGAGGGTGAAAGTTTCAAGTTAGCTCAAGCTCTAACTGAGGACAGCACTGACTACAAATAATGTCAAGCAGTTTTCAAGTCCATGTGTTAGAATACACAAAATCAGGTTCTTCAAACAACAACAACAACATGCTTTTATATAGCACCTTTAACTTCGTAGAATGTCCCAAGGCACTTCACAGGAGCGCAATCAGCCAAAAAATTGACACCGACCCAAAGAGGGAGATATTAGGACAGATGACCAAAAGCTTGGTCAAAGAGGTAGGTTTTTGGGAGGGTCTTAAAGGAAGGGGGAGAGGTGGAGAGGCGGAGAGGTTTAGGGAGGGAATTCCAGAGCTTAGGACCTAAATGGAGGAAGGCATGGCTGCCAATGGTGGGATGAAGGAAGTGGGAAAGGCCAGAGTTGGAGAAATGCTGAGTTTTTGGAGGGTTGTGGGGCTGACAGAGGTTACAGAGATAGGGAGGAGCGAGGCCATGGAGGGATTTTAACACAAGGATGAGAATTTTAAATTTGAGGCGTTGCCGGACCGGGAGCCAATGTAGGTCAGCGAGCACAGAGGCGTTGGTTGAACGGGACTTGGTATGAGTTAGGATATGGGCAGCAGAGTTTGTGATGAGCTCAAGTTTATGGAGATTGGAAGATGGGAAGCCGGTCAGGAGAGCTGTAGAAGGGGCGCTGGAGTCACTTTTGATAAATGTAAATGAAAGAGCAGCTGCTAAACAGGATAGACAAGACCACCTTGTATAAATCATGTGGGGCAGATGACCTGACCACAGGAAAGATCAAAAGAAGGAGCACTATTTAATTTGAAGTCTTTTAATAATTCTTGCTTGATGAGTGGTGGCAGTTAGCTGAAATACCAAGAAAAAGGCATCCTTACTGCTAACAGGGCCAAAACACATTCAGAGTAGAAGCTTACCACTGGTGACTGTCAGTGGATTAGTCCTCACACTGGCACTGAAAATCATGGCAGTTTAAAAGCTGGTCTCATACTTTACTCAGATCTATTCCAATTTAGTCAACACTTTAAAATAGTTGAAAGAATGGACTTCTGACTACAGAGAGGTAGAAGACCTCAAGCTCTACATTTCAAATGAAACTAAATAAAATCTGAGAAACCAAGTGGCGAGTGATGTTGCTGGTATTCCAACAACAACAACACTTGAATTTATGTAGTGCCTTTAACATAGTAAAACTTCCCAAGGCGCTTCACAGGAATGTTATCAAACAAAATTGGACACCGAGCCACATAAGGAGATAATAGGACAGATGACCAAAAGCTTGGTCAGAAAGGTAGGTTTTAAGAAGCATCTTAAAGGAGGAGAGTTGGAGAGGAGGAGAGGTTTAGGAAGGGAATTCCAGAGCTTGGAGCCTAGGTTGGTGAAAGCACAGCTGCCGAGCACAAAACAATCAAAAGCAGATGTAGAGATAGACAAACGTCATGAAGAAAGTGGAAAATATTGCTTTGTGGAGCGAATGAAATAGACGCCTGCACAAATTGCACTAACACCAAAAGAAAAGGAAAACACATCATTTTTAGTCTGAAAGGTATTAACTGTTTTAAAAATTAAGGTTGGAGTTTACAAGCTGGATTTATTTAAATCTATTAATGAAGTATGGTGTTGAATAGGCTCCAATGTGATAAAAATAGAAGGAAAATGACTTTGGCTGGAATTTTCACCTAAAAAAACGGGTGGGTTTGGAGCGTGGGGGCAGTTAAAGTGTTAAAAATGGGATTCCTGACCTGATCCCGTCTCCAGCCCACCCACTTCCGGTTTTGCCGGAGGCGGGACGGGGGGTGGGCAACCAACCTGCTCCCAGGGGGGTGTTGCCTCAATTTAAATATTGTAATGAGGCTGGAAGCCTCTTTTTTCACCTCCATTTTGTGTTTAACTGCCTGTAGATGGGTTTCACACAATTCGTGAAACCTGGCAGTGACTGCAGCCTCCAGGAGGTAAGTAGCTTCATACCTACCTCCTGGATACAGGGTCCCTGCCTCCCCTCACGAGGCCTCCGAGCACCCCCACCAAGTCTTCCCCCCACCTACCCCAGTCCACCCCCCCCCCAACCCCCCAACAATGATGATGAGGCCGGCCACGATTCTCTGTTGGCCAACCCTGATCCTCTCTCCCCCCCGCTGATCCTTGGCTGATCTGCCCCTCCCCCCGCCGATCCCTGGCCGACCCGCCACCCGATACCCGAGCCCGGCTGATCCTCTCCTCTGCCCCCCTACCCCAATCCCCGACCCCGGCCGATTGCCAACACCCCACCCCCGATCCTCGACCCGAGCCGATTGCTGAACCCCCTCCAGCGATCCCTCCCCCAGCCCCTCGCTTCTGATGCCTACCCGCCCGCAGCCAGCCAGCCTCTCAATCAGGCTGGCTGCAGGCAGGAATCCGAGGCCTCACATTCAAATCGGCAGGGCCTGCGAGAAACCCGGCCTCCCGGGCTTCCCACCTGCCTCGGAGGCCCCCCGCCCCCAACCCACCTCCCTTGAGAAAATTCCGGATATTAATTAAGGCTTTTGTGTGTATGAATATTTTGATAACATCTGGATTTGAATATGAATTTTATACAGTAAGTGTGAATTCAAGTAATTAAGGTGGAACAGGCTCGAGGGGGCTGAATGGCCTACTCCTGTTCCTATGTTCTGAAGTCAAAATCACTGCTGTGAGCAATGGGTGACTGCAGTGTCTTTTTTTATCTCCTTCAGCCTGTTTCTGGAAATACTGTGTCACCGACTGACTGACAGACTCAACACCTAAACATCCAACTGTTGGGTAGTCAGCTCTACAAAGCCAGAGCCAATCTCTCAGTAAAATTCCTATTCTAGCAGACCCTGCCTTATCCAATGAGAAGCTGCAGCCCAGAGGATGTGTAAATACTTTTGTAATTAAACATCTATAACACAATGTCAATAAATGATACTTTTGTACTGAGATCAGTCCCATTGCTCCTTGTGAATCGGACAGTACACGTTACCCAAGATTCCGTAGGTGTGACTCGATTGCCAATCTCAACTAGAGAACAGCTCATCAACTTCCACAATAAATTAAATGGTCAAAAAATAAAATATAAGTGGCAATAAAGGACTAGCATTTAATTTCTGGAAATTGTTTGACTCATATTACGAGGATAATTTGTGAGTGGCTGGGTGCTACAATGGGTTAGCACAATGTTCTTTCACTGGGATATGGGTTTGAATACAATCCAGGCTAAGGAGATGAAAGTTTCAACTTTCTTCTGGCTGCAAGGGTTTTTACGAGAAATGAATTAGGGCAGTCTTAATACAGTTACTTGCGGGTGTGGGTCTGCAGCTCAGAATTTGCTTGGCATTAAATTGCACTAAAATGGCCATCTCACTCAGAAAGCCCTCAGGGATAGCTGATGTGGATAATGGAAATGTCGCACAGATGCAGCAGAGGATGAGGTTTGGAGCATTGTTGCGATGGAGTGAAGGAACCGAGAATGCTAGCCTCTGGGCGCCTAATATAGCAAAGTATTCCATTACCGCCACTAACATCCTTCACTTTAATCAGCGCAAGGATTCCCAAAAATATTACAAAGAAAGGAAAACATTTCCATTAGACTTTGTTGCTCAACCCATGGCAATCCCCTACTATTTCGCACCTAATCTATGTGATATCTGCCAGGGAGTTTTTGCTGATGTGAAAAAAATGCATCATTGCTCCTTATTTTGAGTAGCAAGAAAACTTATATACACACACTCACACAAGGATGCATTCAATCCTCGCAGCCCCAGTGAAACAGGCTAATTAATAACTGGATAAACGACATAAATTTGACAGTGGGGTTTATGCTATATCTATATTCAGATTGAATCACAGAATCATAGATTAGTACAGTACAGAAGAAGGCTATTCGGCCCATTGAGTCTGCGCCGGCTCTTTCGAAGAGCAATCCAGTCAGTCCCACTCTCCCGCTCATTCCCCATATTCCTGCAATTCTTTCTCCTTCAAGTATTTATCCAATTCCTGGTTTTTGTACTCCATGCCTCTATTTATAAAGCCCAGGATCCAAATGCTTTATTAACTGCTTTGTTAACCTGTCCTGCCACCTTCAAAGATTTGCGCACAAACACCCCCAGGTCTCTCACTTCTTGCACCCCCTTTAAAACGGTACCATTTAGTGTGTATGGTCTCTCCTCATTCTTCCTACCAAAATGTATCACCTCACACTTCTCTGCGTTTAAGCTTTTGAATTACCAATTTGATGTTTGAATATTTACTAAAAACCATTAGATCAAATATCCACATTGAGGGGAGCATTGAAAAATGGAAAAAAGAAACATTCGCGCCACACAAGTAACATTCGCGCCGCACAAGTGCCAGGCAATGACTATCTCCAACAAGCGAGAGTCTAACCACCTCCCCATGACATTCAACGGCATTACCATCCTGAATCCCGTACCATCAATGGGGGGTCACCATTGACCAGAAACTTAACTGGAGCAGCCACATCTGTAGTGTATGTAACCGTCTACCTTTAAGAGACGATTGTATGTAACCGTTCACCTTTAAGAGAACTATTTTAGGTGTGGCACTACTTGTTTGGCTTCTGTATACGGTAATACCGACGGTGACCACACCGGTATATAAGTGCTGTGGCATGATTTATAGGGCAGATTCGCCCTGACCTTCGAATAGTAAAGTCCTGTTGTATGTTACTCCTGAAGTCTGTGTCGTAATTAACTGCACAACCCACAGACTTTACAGTGGCGACGAGTCCGATCGTACCCTGCGGCAACAATAATTTCAAAGCAACGAAAGAGCGTCGAAAAGAGGCAACCGCCCTCGTCATTCGGCTGGGAGAAAACTCAAGGCTGCAGCAATAGAAAGGAGGAAGACTTTAGCGACAAAAACCTCCATCAGCAACAGGCACTGACTGTCCCTTCTGCCACGGTGACTGTGAGTAAGGGAAAGTGAAAAGAATAGCCGGAGGATAAGGGCTGGGCACTCGACCACGGTCGAGGGGGAAAAGGAGCCGGACAAAAAGTCGGGTCCAACGGCGTCGTGAGAGACCGCGACCGGCGGGAAAAGCCGGGCGGTGACCGAAGCCACGAAGCGCTGCGACCGGGAGCGTAGGCGCGGGAAGAGAGAAACTCAGCCGCAGCCGGGGAGAGAAGCACCGGACTGCGAGAGGGCTGGGAGGCGCGATTGGGGTCCGAGCGAGCGGGAGAGGCAGAGCCGACCAAGAGAGACTGCGCGAGAGCCAGTCCAGCGGCTGAACTGTCCTCCGTCAACGGGGTGTAACCAGTGCCGGTAGAGCCGAGCGAGCGGGAGAGAGGCAGAGCCGAGCAAGGGGAACTGTGCGAGAGCCAGTCCAGCGGCTGAACTGTCCTCCGTCAACGGGGTGTACCCAGCGCCGGTAGAGCCGAGCGAGCGGGAGAGAGACAGAGCCGAGCAAGGGGAACTGTGCGAGAGCCAGCCCAGCGGCTGAACCTGTTCACCGTCAACGGGGTACCCAGAGCCGGTCGCCCTGCCATAAAATAAAAAAAAAGGGAAAGCCTTGAAGCCGACGCGCAGGCTGTGAACCTGAAAGCCAGCGGCCGTCGCCCGTGGGGAAAGTGTACCCCTCCCGCCAGGGAAGAAACGCGGGAAGCCGCCATTAGGCGGGGAAGAAGACAGAAGCGGGAAACCGCCATTGAAGTGGGCGGGGAGAGAAGATAAGAGCGGGAAACCGCCATTTTCGCGGGAAAACCGCCATCTTAGAAAAAAAAAGAAATAATAATTTAAAGAAATACTTGTGTTGTTCCCAAAGAGAGGAAGATGCCTAAGCGTGGTAACATCAACGATTTTAATTCTGAGGTAGAAGACTGGGCCACGTACGTGGAACGCATTGAGATCTATTGTGAGGCCAATAAAATAGAAGAAGATGACAAAGCTATAACCTTGCTGAACTCGATGGGCGCAAAGACATACGGGCTCTTGAAGCATCTACTAGCACCAGCTAAACCGGCGGATCAGACTTTCGATGATATTGTGGCTGTCCTGAAGGACCACTTGAACCCTACACCGTTGATGTTGGCGGAACGATTCAAATTCTATGCGAGAACGCAACGGAAAGACGAAAGCAACGCAGAATACTTGGTCGAATTGTGTAGACTAGCGAAATACTGCCAGTTTGGAGGGAATCTGACAGAGGCATTGCGAGACAAGTTCGTGTGCGGGTTGGCAAAGGAAGGAACGCAAAAGCGACTACTCGAAGAGAACGACCTTACACTTGACAGGGCTGTCCTTATTGTAGCATCGCACGAAGCCGCAGCGAAGGGAACTGCGGAAATGCAGCTAAAGACAGCAGCACTAAGTGTGGATCAAATTACCTCGACAACAACAAAATCCTATCGTTGTGGGAAGACAACACACGACCAGAACCAATGCTGGTTTAAGAACCAGGAATGTAGGAAATGTGGCAAACTGGGTCACATAGCTAAGGTATGCCGGTCAGGGAAGAAGACCAACAACCAAAGGACCAACAACCAAAGGAAGCCATCACAGGAAAAGTACAACAAGGTACACAAGGTGGCTGAGAAGAGTTCAGACGAACAGAATTCAGACTCAGACCCAAACGGCCAGGAGCTGGGTAGTCTGAGAATTCACAATGTGAGTAAGGAAGCTGACCTACAAACTATCTGGGTCATGCTAAAAATAGCTGGAATCCAAGTGAAAATGGAGTTGGACACTGGATCAGCTCTATCAGTCATAAATCGAAGGGATTACCACCGGCTATTCTCACATATACCCTTAAGAGATACCAAGTTCGTATTGCAGACATACACTGGGCATAAAGTATACCCCATGGGAAAGATAAGAGTCAAAGTGAGAGATAGGGGTAAAGAACACCCAAGAATGAACTTATACGTACTACATGAGGGAGGACCACCACTTCTAGGACGGGAGTGGATCAAGAAAATAGACATGGAATGGCACTATCTAAAAGCCATAACGAGTGAGGACTCGGTGCAGACAATCAGCTCAGATTCTGAAACGGATGACGATAAGACCAACCCAAATATGAAAGACAAGGCTGAAATGGACTTGCCGACGAAGGTTGGAAAAACGAAGGCATGCATAAAGGCTTATGCTCCAGAGAAGAACAAAGTTTCAGAACAGAACTCCACCGAACAACGACAACCTAGTTCGACAGAAAATTCTGAGCCTGTTCAAGTTACGGACATATCCATGACGGAAGAACACCGAGCTCGGACTCAAACTTATTTCAAATTACGACAACAATTAGAACAATTGAGTTACCGTCTCGTACAAGAGATGAAAACAATGAAAAAGTTCTATGACACTGAATGGGAGAATCTGGAAAGACAACAGAAGCAGCTAGCTCAAGCAGAGAGCGACCATAGAGCCATCGTGACCAATTACCGATCACATCTCCCTTATGCTGTTCAGGAGTTAGAATATTTGCAGGAAGAAGCAAATGAAGAGGAATCTTCAGGAAGCCAGGATTTTATTCCAGTTCTTCTCTACGACTCCTTACAAGCAGAGTGTGAGAAGTTGAAAGAACAGTATGAACAGGCCCAGGCTACAATTCTGGAAGGGGTTAACTCGGCAACCTCCGAAAAGCTAGTTTCAGTGGAAGCATATGAGCAACTGAAGGTTGAACATGAGCAAGAAGTCCAAAGGCTGCAGGAAATTCTTGATGAGCTCAAGGCCAAGACAGACTCATCGGTAGAAGTTCCATCCATAGATGAGAAATTAGAGGTGAAAGACATGGCAGAACCTGAAAGACAAGATGTACAAGAACTCAAAAATATTAAAGGAAACCCAAGACAAATATGAGGCGGCAATGACCGAGATTCAACAACTTGAAGAACAGATTCAACTGGGAATCCATTCAGTGGAAGAAAAGGGAACTGTAAGAAACACAGAGACTGTAAGAATGGCCTCTGAACATGAGATAGAGAGCATCAAGGCGCAACTTCTCCGAGCGCTGGAAGCCAAAGTACAAGAGGAAAAGAAGGTGAAAGCATTGGAGGAAAAGGTGGATGAAATGGAGAAGACTCTGACCCACAGTGTTCCCGTGGAAGAGTTAACGGTCAGCCAACTCCTTCATATGCTGAAGGACAAGACTCTACAATGGGAACAATCTGAACACGAGCTTCAATCTTCAAAGGGAAGGAGTTCGGAGCTCTCAAAAGTTATGGAAATAGCTGAGGTGGCAACAGAGATTTTACAGGGATGCCAAAAGTACGCTGAATCACGTCAATGTGAACAGCAGAATGTTGAAACAGCTGCTCCAGTAGAAGGATTGAATAGCCTGATCAATCAATCCCCGAGGGAAGGGGAAGTGTTGAAATCACAAACGAGGTCATTAGTGAAGGATTTGCAGGAAACCCAGGAAGAGCGGGATGAATATGAACGCATGAAGATGTCTCTTCAGGAAAGATGTCTAGGGAGGGAACAACAGTCGGCTAACGTCCAGTTGGGTACGGAAGAAGTAGCAGGCCCTCTCGCTAGACTAGCTCAGGACGACACCGAATATTACCATGACCTGTTGAGTGACACTGAATATTACGAGGATCTGGTCTGCCCAGCTTGTGATGAAAACTCCCAAAGTGCAGAAATCAGGATGAAGCACTTAAAGTCTAAGGAACATAAAGAGATGGTGGCGCTACAGCTGGCAGCTGATAAGGGAGCCCCGAGAGTCTCCAAGAAGCAGAAAAGAAAAAGAAGAAGCAGAAGATGATAACCATCAAAATCATTATCACTCCTACCAGATCATGCACGTGGGCCCTACAAAGGGAGATAAATCAGTTGGAAAGTAAGGAAAATTACCAAGGCAATACAGCTGTTTGTAAAAGTCAGCATTGCTGGTTCAGCAGGACGGGAGTTCAAGCTGTTACGTCAAGGGGAAGACTAGTGGAGGAGTCACGCTAGCAATGTGAACCGGCTACACCACAGCGATGTTGTTCGGACCGAGTCAAGACTAGAGACTGAATCTATACACTGTTCTCACAGAGACTGAACCTGTGAACTGTTTCCCACAGAGACTATATCTGTAAATTGTTTACCTGAAGTTGAATATATGTATGTTAATGAGAAATAGTATGTTGTAAGCTAAAAAGGGAGGATTGTAGTGTATGTAACCGTCTACCTTTAAGAGACTATTGTATGTAACCGTTCACCTTTAAGGGAACTATTTTAGGTGTGGCACTACTTGTTTGGCTTCTGTATACGGTAATACCGACGGTGACCACACCGGTATATAAGTGCTGTGGCATGATTTATAGGGCAGATTCGCCCTGACCTTCGAATAGTAAAGTCCTGTTGTATGTTACTCCTGAAGTCTGTGTCGTAATTAACTGCACAACCCACAGACTTTACAACATCAATACTATGGCAACAAAAGTGGGTCAGAGGCTGGGTATTCTGACGCTAGTGTCTCACCTCCTGACTCCCCAAAGCCTTTCCACCATCTACAAGGCACAAATCAGGAGTGTGATGGAAAACTCTCCACTTGCTTGGATGAGTGCAGCTCCAACAACACTCAAGAGGCTTGACACCATCCAAGACAAAGCAGCCTGCTTGATTGGCACCCCATCCACCACCTTAAACATTCACTCCCTCCACCACCAGCGTACCATGGCTGCAGCGTATACCATCTACAAGATGCATTGCAGCAACTCGCCAAGGCTTCTTCGGCAGTACCTCCCAAACCCACGACCAGTACCACCTAGAAGGACATGGGCAGCAGGTGCACGGGAACAGCACCACCTCCAAGTTCCCCTCTAAGTCACACACCATCCTCACATGGAAATATACTGCTGTTCCTTCGTTGCTGGGTAAAAATCCTGGCACTCCCTCCCTAACAGTACTGTGGGAGTATCTTCAACACACAAACTGCAGCGGTTCAAGAAGGTGGCTCACCACCATCTCCTCAAGGGCAATTAGGGATGGGCAACAAATGCTGGCCTTGCCAGCGACACCCACAAATAAATAAAAAGAAAATGAGGCTGTAGGTGAACATGAGATGAATTAACGCATCAACGAGGTACATCTAAAGCATATAAATATATCAGCCGACTTCGAAAAAAAACAATAGTACAATTCTTTACTGTAGTTAAACAAAATAGTTCCAGGCATATATTAAAGGACATGTTACAGGACAATGTGGCCTTTCCATATTTGCACAATATTATCAAAATATTATATACGTTTATGATTTAACATTTATTCAGATAATACTACTAATAAAGGAACAATCTTTGTGCTGCATACATTTATCTCATTCCTGGGTGGAATGTCAGGATTATCGGACAACATGTCAATCTAAAGCAGATTTATTTTCATAGGAATTCAGAGTTTTATTCCTCTGTCAACTCAAACATACATTCAAGGTAAAACAAAATGCCGTGTGAGATTACAGAGAATGTCAATCGCGCAAACTGAAAATACAAATTTTCAATATTACAAATTGGTCAAGCCTTTATATTTTTTGCTCTGTTGGTTTTGGCTATTTGTGTATTATGAGCCGAGAGTAAGGGATCAATTTGAGATCGTAAGATTTGGGTGAGGTGGGCGGTGGGGTTGGGGGGGGTGGCAGAGGGGGAAGTGGGGGAGGCAGAGGCTGTCCGGTTACTGGCCAAGTACAATCTGACCGTCCCACATGCGGAGTCCTGATTTAGAAATACAAGGATAGCAAAACTGTGAAGCTGAGCTCCAGCACAGTCAGGTGCTGTACCACAAGGGGGCGAGTGATCCGGGATTCTCCATTGATGCCCTTGGGCTGCTTTCTGAAGTTCGAAGTTAATTGACAGTCGTGCCTTGGCCAGCCTTTGGAGCGGAAAAAAATGAGAGGGTGAAGAAGGTTCAGTGCAAACCACTTCCACTTAAATCTATTGCCGGAGGTTGTTTTCCATTTTAGAGGAGATTTTTATTTAAATAGTCACCAGCCCAGTTTATCATGACTGACTCTCATTCCAATGAGGGTCATTATCTTTGAGTACAAAGAACTACCATGACCATTATAGGAGCAATTTCAATGTTTAAGAAACTGTCACTGTGATTGTAACTTTTTGGGGCTTTTTACTGTGAGCAGAGTTTATTATAACCAGGTTCATTATAGCAGGGTCTCATTGTGTGTGGATTTATCTATATTCAATTCATGGCTGCTGCTCAAATTTTATTCATAAGCTGTCAGCAAAAAGCAAAAAATACAGTAAGGGATTTCAGTGCGTTAATGGGGTTCAGCTCCCTCCCAAAATTAGTTGAGAACAGGACCCTCTTTGAAGTATGTTGTCAAAACTAGTAAGTGTCTATGGATTGTTCATGGTAAATCAGATGATATGTTGGTTTATAAATACAGGAGGGCTATATTGTGCAGTGCAAATGTATTATACTGCTGCTAAAGCGGAGCTCTGTGTCTTTAATGCCACAAAGCCTCATTGCTGTTAAGTAAACAAAGCTTGAGGGCAAGTAGAGTTTAAGACCGGAATTTTGCCTACCTGGGCAGGTCTGGTGCGGGCGGTGTCCGTGGCGGGTCGCAACCCCTCTGCTGGCTCCATCCCACTGTTGAATATGAACTTACCTTAATGGGGCCTTATAAGCCCACCCAGCATGGCCCAATTGTATGGAGTGGGTCTGGTGACGTCATTCATGACGCGTTTTCAGCAGGGATATTTAAAGGGACCAGGGCCACATTAGATTTGAAGTTTAATCTAACATAGTTCTGTCAGTGCACTTCAGCATTGGAGTGCTGCAAACACTGACAATGACTGCACAGGCAGAGGGCTGCACCTAGGTTCTCCGATGACTCCCTCCATATGCTTATGGAGCGAGTCAGAGCACACAGGGAGGACCTCTTCCCTTCCGATGAGCGGAAGAGACCTTCCCAAGACACCAAGACAGCCTGGTTGCACATTGCAGAGGAGGGCACAAGCAGGGATGTGGTCAGGAGGACCAGGCTGCAGTGCCACAAATGCTTCAATGATCTCATTAGATCAGGAAACACTAGTACAAAGCCACACTCAACTGCATCCTGCTGTGTCTCTCATCACATCCCCATCACTCTGCCTTCCCTACCCTACTCCTGCTCATCCTTACTCATACCAACATACCTTGCACCTCCACCCATCCCTCTCTCTCTATCTACATTATCACATCACCACCTCACTAGCCACCCCTCACACTCACCCTCATCCTAGTGCAATCATGCCAACTAACACACAAGGGTAGCCACTTTGGTGTTTTAGTCAATGTTAATGGCAAGATTCCGTTAATGTATTGTCAAACATTAAAATCTTTATTTTCAACACATTCCGGTCTAGGACAGATTTGTGTGCACCTTTGGAAGTGGCTTAGTGAGTTGCAGTGAATGGTGAGACATAACGGTACCCCCTGCAATGGTGATGAGTGTGTAAGGAATAGCTTGGTCATTGTAGGGATGCTTTATGTTGTTGCTGTGGGGTAGTGGGAACCTGGTGCAGCATGTGGCAGCCATATGGGTATAGAGTGTAAAGTAAACTAAATCTGGCCATTGTAAGGACATCCCTGGCCTCCCGTGCAGCAATGTGCTCGGGTGCGATGTCCTCTGTCCTGTGCAGTATCAGGTGATTGCGGAGAAGGTTGGTGTTGTTGTTGTTGATGCTGCTGGTGTGCCTGGTGCTGTTGGTGTTGGGCCTCATCTGAGGACCAAGGTGAGACAGTATAAATGGCACCCATCTTAATGGAACAGATGGCAGGTGAAGTACAGATGACAGAAGCAATCTGTCAATGGTGAGACAGTTCTTCCAATGAGGTGACACTGGATGGAGACTTTGCTGGAAAGACTTGCAGCCTTCAGAATCTGTGCTGGAAATGGACTGAGTGACAGATTCTGCCTGAGGAAAGTGATCATCTGTCAGGTGGGAGCTTTTACTGTACATTTGATGCTGTCAAGTAATCAGCTGGAGCAATGGCCACCGAACTCCTGCCTCAGGTTGACGTGGTTCCCGAGCTGCATGAATTCCGTGGCAATGCAGGGAAATTTAAAAAGTAAGTGGAAAAAGGCTCTTAAATGCCTGTAAACTACCTGATAATGATTTCAATTGGGTTGCTCGCTGCTGCTGGTCGGGTCGGCTCCGCGATGACAGATGCGCCGGGGGGAAAGGCGTGTGGGGGTGGGATGACAGTGGGTTCCTGACCCGCTGTCAAAAATAACAACTTTCCCACCTGACCCGCCACCAATCGTGCCTGCTACCACCCTGGAAAACTCATTTCTAAGTGTTGATTGGTGAGGGAACTTTTGCAGGCTGGAAAGTGTTAATGATTTTCAGGCTCCAGGTTGGTGACCATCATTCTTTCTATGTCTTATTTTTAAGATTGTTTTGCATCTGTAACAAAGTGTGTCCATTTTGTGACTGGGAAGTGTGATGCTAGATGTATGACTTTTATAGTTAGATGGCCCATTACTATTGAGCACCCGCGAAGAATGACCAGTAATAACCAAACTGCACTCAACAGGATTCTCGCTAGAACTACAGTGTGAACAAATGGAAATGAAACATTTCCCTGTCACTTCTCTGTTGGAGAAATCATATATGGGTGTGTGGACAATTACATACATTGGAACTTTGCCGCGCAATATGAGTTGGTTTATCTTCATTGCAGATTTTTGGCGATGTCAGCGTAGGCTCGTTCAATCTCTTCATTGGATGGGCAGGTGTGGCTGAACTCATTTCGTTTATATGCATTGTTCAGATAACGCCAGAGAGCAAACATTTGTACAGGTATCTCAAAATCCCGGTATTTCTTTGCAGCCACCTGCAGAGAGGCCAGACAGACAGCGCCAATGTTACTTTAGCATTGAGGAAAATAAATGGACACAGTGAGGTACATGTGGACTACGTTGTCAACTTTGGTGTAGTTTGGAAGCTTGCAGTTTCTAAGTAACGTTAATCGATCAGCAGTACTAATCTACAAAAATGTCTTTAACATATGTATACAAAGAAACAACAGGCCCGATTTTAACCTGGCGAGTTCAGGTCCGGCAACCAATTTAGGCCCCGCCCAATTTTACACTCCATTGACCAGTGTCACCGGGCAGGTTGGGTTAAGGTCAGGTTTATAGAGTCATCAGGCATCAACAAACAGAAGAGATACTAATTAAAACTCCATGGTTTATCAATCGGTTTGAATGGGACCTCAGATTTCATTAAGTACCCTCGCAGCATTGCTCATGGTAAGTCAGATGATGTCCTGTTTTAAAATGACAGAATTATTGCACCATGTAACAATATAATGCACCTTTCTGTTGCTACGGTAGAGTTATATTTAATTGTCATGGTCCACAAAATCTAACTGAACATCCTGAGGTCAATTAGAGACTATTTGCTGTTGTTGAGGGAAGTTTGTAGTTTGGCAGCTGTCTATGTATCTCCAACTGCAGGTCAGAAGAAATCAGGAGAAAATGACTGGCTTTTGTTTTATACTGTTTTTAAAATTGCTGTGTCTTCATTGATAGGTTCTCGATATAGTCAGATGTGATGTGATTAGGCTTAACAAGACACAAGTGTGGTACAGATTGTGTAACACTTTCAAGTGTGGTACAGATCTGCTAGACACAAATGCCCAGAAAATGTGCAATTGGTGGCCACCCGTGGCCCCTGCTCCTGATGACCCTGCCAAAGTAACCATGGTCAAGGGGAGGTCACCTCACTTTGATAATCCAGGCAGGCACCCAACCCAACAGGCCCATGTTAGGCACCTGCTGGAAGGGTAGTGGGGTGGAGGGGGTGGGAGGGAGGGAGGCCGGGATGGGGGGTGGAGGGTGGGAAAGATAGAGCTGGCTATCCACTCACTCAGAAGTCAGCATCACTGGCTTACAAATGTTTCTTCCTGCAGCACAGCTGCTTCCTCTATAATGGGTCCATGAACAATACCGCACATGGATGTTTTATGGGAATAGGTCCTATGCATTTTTGGGGCCAAGACCTTTGTATATAGATAAATAGAATGATTGGGGATACACTTTTAGGTTTTAAAATTATTTAACTGATAAAATTCCATCAAATGCTCCTTGAAAATAATTGTCATTTATTTAGACAATGAAAATGGAAAAAATAATTCCTAAATTTCCACATAACAGGATATTTGTTACACATTAAATTAAAACAACCCTATTCTATGATTCCAGTTTGACATTATTCTATCAATAGCCAATACTGGCAGGATATGCAACAGACAAAATTGTATACATTGATTAATTCAGCTACGGTAGCTGAAGTCTTTTTTCCCTTTTCTCCTGAGGGCAACACTCATCTGGGGTACAGTCCCACGGGTACTGACAGCTCACTGCTACCTTGCTCAAGTAGCAATTCTTCATATGTTCATTTAGACAGTGAGTGTTTGACTTATTCAACTGTGGGAGGCATCCTAGCTTGGACTTGCTTTGGCCTCATCGGATGTCCACACCCACACACTTTCCCTGCAGGGGTCACTAGATTGTGACCAGGAGTGGGGACCTTGTTTGATTGGCCCTGCTCCCAGTCCAGGAAACATAAGCCGATTTAATTCCTCAGCTCAGAGCAACTAATTCATAATAGACAAGGGTTCAAACGTGGGACAGCCAAAAGGTTATGAAATCCTTTTCTGCAACTTTATAAAGAAACCATTTATACTTGATTATCAAGATATCCTACAGCCGGTGTATATATTCTATATATTTATTTTAATTTCGGTTGGGTTGTACTTGTAACTAGACAACACTCCGGATGGTGAAACAGCATTAGACGACAATAAACCACCCATGATAAAGCCATCATATCCTGATTGTGTTTGCTATCCAGATGGAGTTGTTGTGAGATGGAAAATTAAAATAGCACAATGCCGGGAGTTCCCAGGACACCAGGCCAACTCTCATTGTAAGGGATTGGGCCGAGCTGTTCCTGTGACTCCTTAGAATACGGGAGCCTCCTCCACCTCTCCTACTAACTGCATACTTTAGTTTCTTATAATTTCTTATAAATGATACCTTGATGATGTGAAGCTTAGGTAGCAGATTGCAGTCTGCCAGAGTCAGCTCATTTCCGTCTAGGTATTTCCTCTTGGAGACAAGAATCATCTCTGAACTATTGGCATCAATCTCATCAGAGAGGGGTTCTTTCAGGTAGTTGTCCAATCTAGTCAGCTCCTTCAGCAGGGCCTTCTCAAATTCTACAGTGAGCCAAAGAGAGCACAGTTAGCCAGGCAGATATCTGTGTTATACAATTTGCTGTTGTCATCGAGGTCAATATTAAATCCGTGTGTTAATGGAGACACGGAATGCAGGAGTTGGTTTAACAAGTCTTTACTGAATGGAGACAATCTGGAAACTGAAACTACAGAAGCCTGCCAGGGCCTTTTATACAGGGATGGTCACTACCGGTACTGCAGTCTGAGACCAGTTATTCCCTTAAAGGGACATACACAACAGTCAAGACATGTTAGTAATAAACACAGGTTGACACATTTACAAGGTGATAATCACATTGCATAATTTATATTAACCAAATATTAGTTCTCCAGGTACTGAACTTCTGGAAGTCAACTAACTTTTCAACCCTGCCAGAAAATAGCAACTGGAATATCTCGTGACTCATTCGTATAAGATATATTTGACAACTGAAGATCTGAGTTTAACTCTCAGGATAATGTGCAATGGAAGTCTTCTGACCTTTGAAAGCTACTGACACCTGCTGTAATATTTCTAAGACAATTGCTATCTGGGATCGTACCTTGTAAGATATTTTGCCCTGTGTGTAAACACAAATACCTATGATTACATTCATGGTTTGCAAAGACACATTTGTTAAATAAATGTTACATTTATGAGAAAGGTACGTGAAGAAACTCAAGCAGCAGCAGATGCAGCATGTAGTGTAGTTCGAACTGCTCTTGAATCACCATTATGTTGGTCTCTTCAGTGCAGGCTATCTCAGGAATTCAGTCTGTCCTCAAAGTTCTCCATAAGAACAAGTCCACTGCGAGGAGGAGTATGAATTGACATTCTTTTAACAAGCATTTTATATGTCTTTTTGCGCTCATTATTATGTCTTATATATTAAACAGGAAGGAATATTTTTGCTAAATGGTGCAATTTCACCGGAATCTCAGCATATATTTTGCTTTATTTCAATAATGGAAAAATTAAAATTTCTGAAAAATCTTCACTCAGACAACATTTATGATTTGGAATTATATCACTTGGCTTCATTATAAGCATCTGGAAAGATGAAAGATGAAATGGTACAATCCCAAAGACTGCTAATGAATGGAAACCAAGGACCAAAGAAACTACAGCAAAGGAAGTTTTAATCCGAGTTATCTTTGATAAATGGGCAACATCAAACCCAAAACTATATAACTCGCAAAAAAAGCAGAAGATTTTTTTTATTCGTTCATGGGATGTCGGCGTCACTGGCAAGGCCAGCATTTATTACCCAACCCTAATTGCCCTTGAGAAGGTGGTGGTGAGCCGCCTTCTTGAACCGCTGCAGTCCGTGTGGTGAAGGTACTCCCATGGTGCTGTTAGGTGGGGAGTTCCAGGATTTTGACCCAGCGACGATGAAGGAACGGTGATATATGTCCAAGTCAGGATGGTGTGTGACTTGGAGGGGAACTTGGAGATGGTGGTGTTCTCATGTGCCTGCTGCCCTTGTCCTTCTAGGTGATGGTGGTCGCGGGTTTGGGAGGTGCTGCCGACGAAGCCTTGGCGAGTTGCTGCAGTGCATCTTGTAGATGGTACACACGGTAGCCCCGGTACGCCGATGGTAGCAGGAGTGAATGTTTAAGGTGGTGGATGGAGTGCCAATCAAGTGGGCTGCTTTGGCCTGGATGATGTCGAGCTTCTTGAGTGTTGTTGGAGCTGCACCCATCCAGGCAAGTGGAGAGTATTCCATCACACTCCTGACTTGTACCTTGTAGATGGTGGAAAGACTTTGGGGAGTCAGGAGGTGAGAGACTTGCCACAGAATACCTAGCCCCTGCCTGCTCTTGTTGGCATAGTATTTATGTGGCTGGTCCAGTTAAGTTTCTGGTCAATGGTGACCCCCAGGATGTTGATGGTGGGGGATTCAGTGATGGTAATGCTGTTGAATGTCAAGGGGTGGTGGTTAGACTCTCGCTTGTTGGAGATAGTCAATGCCTGGCACTTGTGTGGCACGAATGTTACCTGCCACTTATCAGCCCAAGCCTGAATGTCGTCCAGGTCTTGTTGCATGCAGGCATGGACTGCTTCATTATCTGATGAGTTGCGAACGGCACTGAACACTGTGCAGTCATCAGCGAACATCCCCATTTCTGAACTTATGCTGGAGGGAAGGTCATTGATGAAGCAGCTGAAGATGGTTGGGCCTAGGACTGCCCTAAGGAACTCCTGCAGCGATGTCCTGGGGCTGTGATGATTGACCTCCAACCACCACAACCATCTTCCTTTGTGCTAGGTATGACTCCAGCCAGTGGAGAGTTTTCCCCCTGATTCCCATTGACTTCAGTTTTACTAGGGCTCCTTGATGCCTCACTTGGTCAAATGCTGCCTTGATGTCAAGAGCAGTCACTCCCACCTCACCTCTGGAATTCAGCTCCTTTGTCCATGTTTGGACCAAGGCTGTAATGAGGTCTGGAGCCGAGTGGTCTTGGCAGAACCCAAACTGGGCATCGGTGAGCATATTATTGGTGAGTAAGTATATCTATGCAAATTAACAACACTCTGTTGCTGCTGGGGTAACAAAGCACACAGTCTCACAACAATTAATTTTATTGTATTAAGTCAAACCCACAAGGATCAATTTAAGTCACTTTTCGCCCAGTCTGTAAGTATTGCTGGTGACACAGTTCAGAGCATTTACAATTAATTAATGATGGTAGCAGATCTTACTTTCATTGGCTTCTTTACTTGTGTTCTTGATATACGCTGAAAATTTGGCAAAGATATCACTGCCGGCGGCATAAGATTCTGACTGTCGTGGTGTGAGATGCGGGTACCTGATGGAAAGAGGATAATATGAACTCTCTTCAGCATCTATTTTATGTAAAACATTGAGACCACAGATTACTAAAAGACTGTGCCATTTTACAAGGCCTTTGTTATTTTGCATGGAGTGCTATAGTTCCATAAGGACCCTATTCAACTCATAACGTGAATGGCCAGATTTTTATCTTCACATTCATTCGGGAATCAAATCCTGAAATCTTTCCATTGCTTGTTCAGAAATCGTGAAAACACTTGTCTCCCATTTTGCTTCTCATATCGAAGGTGGTACAAACAGTTACTTGTGCATACAGAGAGATGTTTGTTATCTTTTTGCAGTGGTAGTTTGGTAGCTTGAGTCAACCTGTCATTGTGAAGTGGGTACAGGCTGGAATGTCTCGAAAGCCGGGCCGGTGTAGCAGTGGTGGAGTAGGGGAAATGGGACGGGGAAGCCAACAACTGGATTCCCCACTCCTAAATTCAGCAACGGATACTTTCCTTCCTGCCCCGCCCCCCAAAAAACAAGAATCTCAGCCAAAACCCTCCCCTTGACTGACCCACCATATTTAAATGATGCCGGGGGTGAGGCTATGTAAACTGGTGCATTTCTCTGTCTTCCCGCGACAGTACAGCTGGCCCCAGGTAAGAACGGAAGAGAGGTGTCGGTACTGGTTGTGGCAGCAGTGGGATGGTCATCACAGCCACTGAAGGATCTGCTTGTGGCCATTTCTCCCTCTCTGTTGCCCTCCTCACACCAGAATGTGTTTCACATCTCAGAGAATTCTTGGAGTGTATCTTTGTACAATCTGATTGTGACACTGGACAGAACGTCAACATGAATACCAAGCAGTCCGTATTAAATGTGGGTCAACCTCATTATCATTCATGTATCCTTTATACATGATATAAGCAGCGAGCTCAATTTGAGGGAGAGAAGAGTGGGTCCAAGACTAGTATTTTAAACTTAAATAAGGGCAATTATGAGGGCATGAAAGCAGAGCTAGCTAAAGTGAACTGGCAAATTAGGTTAATGGATAGGTCAATAGAGTTGCAGTGGCAGACATTTAAGGGGATATTTCAGAATACACAGAATATATACATTCCAACGAGAAAGAAAAATTCCAAAGGGAGGACCCACCATCTGTGGTTAACTAAAAAAGTTAAAGATAGTATCAAACTTAAAGAAAAAGCATATAATTGCGCAAAGATGGGTGGCAGGTCAGAAGATTGGACAGTATATAAAAAACAGCAAAGAATGACTAAAAGATTAATGAGAGAAAAATTAGAGTACGATTGAAAGCTAGCTAGAAATATAAAAACAGATTGTAAGAGTTTCTATAGATATTTAAATACAAAAAGAGTTAACTAAGTGAGTGTTGGTCCTATAGAAAGTTAGTCTGCGGGATTAATAATGGAAACTAAGGAGATGGCAGTTGAATTGAACAGATATTTTGCATCGGTCTTCACGATAGAGGATACAAGTAACATCCCAGAAATAGCTGTAAATCAGGAAATGAAAGGGAGGGAGGAACTCAAGAAAATTATAATCACCAGGGAAGTGGTACTGAGCAAATTGTTGGAGCTGCGGGCTGACAAGTTCCCGGGTCCTGATGGACTTCATCCTAGGGTCTTAAAAGAAGTGGCTAGTGAGATAGTTGATGCGTTGGTTTTAATTTTCCAAAATTCCCTAGATTCTGGGAAGGTTCCATTAGATTGGAAAATAGCGAATGTAACTCCTTTATTCAAAAAGGGAGGGAGAGAGAAAGCAGGAAACTACAGGCCAGTTAGCTTAGCATCTGTCATAGGGAAGATGTTAGAAGCTATTATTAAAGACATTATAGCAGGGCACTTAGAAAAGTTCAAGGTAATCAGGCAGAGTCAACATGGTTTTGTGAAAGGGAAATCATGTTTAACCAATTTATTGGCGTTCTTTGAGGAAGTAACTGTGGATAAAGGGGAACCGGTGGATGTACTGTACTTAGATTTCCAGAAGGCATTTGATAAGTTGCCACATCAAAGGTTATTGTGGAAAATAAAAGCTCATGGTGTAGGGGGTAACATATTGGCATGGATAGAAGATTGGCTCGCTAACAGGAAACAGAGTAAGCATAAATGGGTCATTTTCTGGTTGGCAAGATGTAACGAGTGGCGTGCCACAGGGATCAGTGCTGGGGCCTCAACTTTTTACAATTTATATAAATGACTTGGATGAAGGGACCGAAGGTATGGTTGCTAAATTTGCTGATGACACAAAGATAGGTAGGAAAGTAAATTGTGAAGAGGACATAAGGAGGCTACAAAGGGATATAGATAGGTTAAGTGAGTGGGCAACGATCTGGCAAATGGAGTATAATGTGGGAAAATGTGAAATTGTCCATTTTGGCAGGAAGAATAAAAAAGAAGCATATTATCTAAATGGTGAGAGATTGCAGAGCTCTGAGATGCAGAGGGATCTGGGTGTCCTAGTGCATGAATCGCAAAAGGTTAGTATGCAGGTACAGCAAGTAATTAGGAAAGCTAATAGAATGTTATCGTTTATTGTGAGGGGAATTGAATACAAAAGTAGGGAGATTATGCTTCCGTTATATAGGGCATAGGTGAGATCACACCTGGAGTATTGTGTACAGTATTGGTCTCCTTATTTAAGGAAGGATGTAAATGCATTGGAAGTAGTTCAGAGAAGGTTTACTAGACTAATAGCTGGACTGGGCGGGTTGTCTTATGAGGAAAGGTTGGACAGGCTAGGCTTGTCTCTGCTGGAGTTTAGAAGAGTAAGAGGTGACTTGATTGAAACATATAAGATCCTGAGGGGTCTTGATGGGGTGGGTGTGGAGAGGATGTTTCCGCTTGTGGGAGAATCTAGAACTAGGGGTTTAAAAATAAGGGGTCGCCCATTTAAGACAGAGATGAGGAGAATGTTTTTCTCACAGAGGATTGTCAGTCTTTGGAACTTTCTTCCTCAGAGGGTGGTGGAAGCAGAGTCTTTGAATATTTTTAAGGCAGAGGTAGATAGATTCTTGATAAGCAAGGGGGTGAAAGGTTATCGGGGTAGGCGGGAATGTGGAGTAATCAGATCAGCCATGATCTTATTGAATGGCGGAGCAGGCTCAAGGGGCCGAGTGGCCTACTCCTGCTCCTAAATTCGTATGTTCGTATGTTCCATTAACACAATCCAGATTGCTTTCTATATCCCCAAGATGCAGGTTAAAGAAAGCCCATCACCAGTAAATAATAAATAAATAAACCTTTTAGTCACAGTGTAATAACAAAGCACTGACTTCCAATTTGAATGATCTTTCATTAAATCTCAAGGCTACCTGTTATTTAAATCTTCCCACTTCAGTTCGGTGAGCTTAACAAGTTTTCTTAGCCATTAAATTATGTACTGCATCTTGACCAAGTGGCACTGCTCATTTTATTTTTTTTGTATCAGGCCTTCAGCCAGTTTGAAGACACCAGTGTTTGAGACCAAGATATGGAGAAGCTTTTGATTTACTGAGCATCTTTGCTGTTGCAGCTGGTGGAGTATGAATGATGGTGTCAATTACTTCAAAAAATACGGTAGTGAGAAGAATCTACAACAACAACTTGTATTTATATAGCACCTTTAACATAGTAAAACATCCCAAGGCGCTGTACAGGAGTATTTATAAGACAAAACTGTTGACACCGAGCCACATAAGGATAAATTAGGGCAGGTGACCAAGAGCTTGGTCAAAGAGGTAGGTTTTAAGGAGGTCTTAAAGGAGGAAAGAGAGGTAGAGAGGCGGAGAGGTTTAGGCAGGGAATTCCAAAGCCTAAGGCCTAGGCAACAGAAGGTACGGCCACCAATGGTTGAGCGATTATAATCAGGGATGCTCAAGAGGGCAGAATTAGAGGAGCGCAGATATCTCGGCGGGTTGTGGGTCTGAAGGAGAATACAGGGATAGGAAGGGGCGAGGCCATGGAGGGATTTGAAAACAAGGATGAGAATTTTGAAATCGAGGCGCTGCTTATCTATCTATATAATTAAAAGTTTGCCATCTCAAACATACCTGACAGGTGTGAGAAAATGGCCATTCAAAGGCTTAACACGCAAAATGCCTACATCGTAATGCATTCAGGTTGGCGTAATGGTGTTACTGGCCCCAGAATGCACCCATGTGACTTTCTGGTGGATAACCATTCCCAAACAGATAGGTGGAGTCTAATGTGCCTGGGGCAGGGCTGGCAAACAGATGGGCATGGAATGCCCTGTGAATGGCCAGTGTTGCTGCCAGTCATAAAAAGATAGGAAAATTACTTGTGAGCAATCAGCAATTAGTAAAAAGCTACAAATGAACAAGCAGCAAGCACCACAAAACCAACAAATCAAATCAAACAAAATATTTATTTTAATCTGCTCTCAGTGGCCACCTTGGTTGTTCACTGACCTTCGCATATATCCTTAAAAATAAAATTCATGATGTGGCAAATAGATAGGAATGAGTTAATTCACAACAAAATCATTAATCTTACCTATAGAGTTACTTCTTCTGTGTTGCAAATCCCTCCAATAAAGTTTCAGACCCTTGTTGAAGGGCCTGGACTTATTTTGACTCCTTCTTAGTTCCTTAGTCAAAGGCGCAGCCAGTAAACCAAACCTTCCCAGATTTTTGTTGGTTATTTGTTCTCAGGATGTAGGTGACAATGATGCTGGCAAGGCCACATTTATTGACCATCCCTAGCTGCACTAAAAAGGTGGTGGTGGACCTTCTACTTAAAGTGACTTGAGTCACTCACTCGGCCCTTTCAGATAGGATTGTGAGTCAAACCACATATTGGGAGACTGGAGTCACTGAGCCAGACCAGTTAAAAGTGGCAGCTTCGCTTCCTTGCAGTACGTTAATGAACATGTTGGGTTTTTACAATAATCTGGCAGCTTTCATGGTTAATTTCCTGGTGTCTGCCCAAAAATGACCAGCTTTATTGAATTCAATTTACTATAGGGGGATTTGATCTCACCATCTCCAGGCTACTAGTCCAGTACTGCAGCCATTACAGAATGCAGGGTGAGGAGCCATCCAGCCCTGAGAACTGGTCTCTCAGTTGGTGGAGAACAGCAGCCAGAATGGCACTGAGGTGCTGGCAGCAGTGACGGGACCATCTCATGACCTGGCTGAAATTCGGCATTCGGCACAGGTGAGTCACCGGGATCCCACACTTGCTCCACCCACTGAGGTGACGCTTAGAAGGAACAGGAGATTAGATCCTCTGCGAAGATTGACACGCTCCTGAGTTTCACCTGTCCTAGCTTCTGAAAGACAATGTCAGCGACCCAAAGTAAAACAGTGATATCATTGCAGAAGCTGTTTTTAGTATAAAGCAATGGAAATATTGTGCTGGTAAGTCAACAAATACAGAAATCTAATAACAGACAGAAGGACAGAAATTTGATGACCTTGCAAACCCTTTAGGATCCACCTGTACAAGAAGGAGTCCAGGGAAAACCTATGGCCTAAATCGTAACAATTGTTGCACTTCATTGTGTTCAGTCCTTTGAGACGTTTTGGCACGAAATATCAATGTATAACCGAAAATATAATGAACATAGAAACATAGAAAAATAGAGCAGGAGTAGGCCATTCGGCCCTTCGAGCCTGCTCCGCCATTCAATATGATCATGGCTGATCCTCTAGCTCAATACTATGTTCCCCCTCTCTCCCCATACCCCTTGATGCCCCTTGTGTCTAGAAATCTAACTATCTCCTTCTTAAATATATTCAGTGACTTGGCCTCCACAGCCTTCTGTGGTAGAATTCACCACCCTCTGAGTGAAGAAATTTCTCCTCATCTCAGTCCTAAACGTCTTACCCCATATCCTGAGACTGTGACCTCTCGTTCTAGACCCCCCAGCCAGGGGAAACATCCTCCCTGCATCCAATCTGTCTAGCCCTGTCAGAATTTTATACGTTTCAATGAGATCCCCTCTCATTCTTCTAAACTCTAGTGAATACAGGCCTAGTCGACCCAATCTCTCCTCATACGACAGTCCTGCCATCCCAGGAATCAGTCTGGTGAACCTTTGCTGCACTCCCTCTATGGCAAGTATATCCTTTCTTAGGTAAGGAGACCAAAACTGCACACAGTACTCCAGGTGTGGTCTCACCAAGGCCCTGTATAACTGTAACAAGACATCCTTGCTCCTGTACTCAAATCCTCTTGCAATGAAGGCCAGCATACCATTTGCCTTCCTAACTGTTTGCTGCACCTGCATGTTTGCTTTTAGTGACTTGTGTAAAAGGACACCCAGGTCCCTTTGTACATCAACATTTCCCAATCTATCACCATTTAAATAATACTCTGCCTTTCTGTTTTTCCTATCGAAGTGGATAACTTCATATTTATCCAATTTATACTGCATCTGCCATGTATTTGCCCACTCACTCAACTTGTCTAAATCGCCTTGAAGCCTCTTTGCATCCTCCTCACAACTCACAATCCCATCTAGTTTTGTGTCATCAGCAAACTTGGAAATATTACATTTGGTTCCCTCATCCAAATCATTGATATATATTGTGAATAGCTGGGGCCCAGCCTGCCACCCCGAAAAAGACCCATTTATTTCTACTCTCTGTTTCCTGTCAGTTAACTAATTTTCAATCCATGCCAGTATATTACCCCCAATACCATGTACTTTAATTTTGCACACTAATCTCTTATGTGGGACTTTATCAAAGGCCTTCTGAAAATCCAAATACACTACATCCACTGGTTCTCCCTTATCTATTCTACCAGTTACATCCTCAAAAAACTCCAGTAGGTTTGTCAAACATGGTTTCACTTTCATAAATCCATGTTGATTTTGACTAATCCCGTTGATATTTTCTAAGTGTCCTGTTATCACATCCTTTATAATAGACTCTAGCATTTTCCCTACTACCGACGTTAGGCTAACCGATCTGTAGTTCCCTGCTTTCTCTCTCCCTCCTTTTTTAAATAGTGGGGTTACATTTGTCACCCTCCAATTTGCAGGAACTGTTCCATAATCTATAGAATTTTGGAAGATGACAACCAATGCATCCACTATTTCCATGGCTACCTCTTTTAGTACTCTGGGGTGCAGATTATCAGACCCTGGGGATTTATCAGTTTTCAGTCCCATTAATTTCTCCAGCACTATTTTTTTACTAATACTAATTTCCTTTAATTCCTCCTTCTCAGTAGACCCTTGGTTCCCTAGCATATCTGGAAAGTTATTTGTGTCCTCTTCCGTGAAGACAGAATCAAAGTATTTGTTTAATTGCTCTGCCATTTCCTTGTTCCCCATTATAAATTCTCCTGTTTCTGACTGTAAGGGACCTACATTTGTCTTCAGTAATTTTTTTTTTTACATACTTGTAGAAGCTTTTACAGTCCGCTTTTATGTTCCTTGCAAGTTTACTCTCATACTCTATTTTTCCCCTCTTAATCAATCTCTTGGTCCTTTTTTGCTGAACTCTAAGAATCATTAGGACGGATTTCAAAAGCATTCTTGACCAACCTTATTGAATTCTTTGAATGTATTTGTTTGTGTCTCTACACAAGCAATCTGGTGGGTTATAATTCCCAAAATGTAGTTCCAGAGATGCCACATTATACTGACTTTAATGGACATGTAAGCTTAAAGAAATTTCTGACATGTTCTGTGAATGGCTGTCGTTAGTAAAAAAAAAGTGGTTGTGATTTTTTTAATTTTCTCAACCTTCTAAAATGTGTTCTAAAACTCAAAAATAAGTAATCTCAGTCTTAACCTCAGGTTCCTGCTCCTGACTAAACCCTAGGAAAACGTCCACTCTTGTTCTCAGCCCTAGGACCATCTCTACTCCCTTCCCCAGACTCCAAACTTTGCCACTCCCAGTTGCTAGGTACCAGGAAACGGACTCCACTTATTCCTGCTTCCACTCAGGTCGCACTACCCATACCACCCTTGTTCCAGTTCCAATTTCACTCAACTGCTCTGCTCTTTGACCCCCATACTCCATTTCTGCCCTTTGCTCTACATGCATTCCTATGCTCCATCACCCAACCAGTGCTCCAAAGTACCTATGAGGTACTGCACTGGCAATTTACTAGTATGGCTAAATGAGTTCAAGTAAATGCATTGTTATAATAGTTGCAATCCTATTATGGTCTACATTTTATACCTGGGTGGAGCAAGTGTCTCCTCAAGAAACTCTTCAATCTTGATGAAATCAGTTTTCAGCTCCCCATTGAAGATAAGGAATGGAGGATTAGTGCCTGGAGCCAAATCTTTCAATTCTTCCGGTCTCCTGTGAGAATTAGAACTGTTGTCAGTAAAATAATGGAAATAAGTGACTCCAACATGGAGTGGAAATAAGAATACAATGGACCCGCCTCGGTCGGCGAAATTGCGGCCAATGTGCCTCATGTACACAATCAAAGGCCGCGATTTCACCGACCGAGGCAGGTCTGGGGCAGCCGGGGTTGGTGTCACGGTCCCAGCCCACTGCCTACTGCAGCCCGCACTCGCCAAATGATTTTTGTTGATTGGGCTTGTTAAGCCCGCCCTGCGAGTTTCCCAGCCAATTAATAGGAAGCGGGTCTGATGATGTCATTTAATGATGCATCATTAGCTGGTTTCCTTAAAGGGACCATGTCCAAATTGATCTTGACAGTATGCTGTCAGTTTTCTACAGCATTGAGGTGCAGCAAACACTGACAAGCACTGCACAGAGATGCAGAGCTGCACCCAGGCTCTCCCATGACTCCCTCCATATGCTTATGGAGAGAGTTACAGCACGCAGGGAGGTTTTCTTCCCATCCCATGGGTGGAAGAGACCTCCCCAGGAGATCAACGCAGCCTGGTTGCACATTGCACAAGAGGAGACAAGCAGGGATGTTGTCAGGAGGACCTGGCTGCAGTGGCGCAAACCTTTCAATGATCTTAGCACATCATGAAACGTTACTGTAATGCCACACTCAACCTCATCCTGCTGTGCCTCTCATCACATCCACATCACTCTGCCTTCCCTACCCTACTCCTGCACATCTTTACTCATACCAACTTACCTTGCACCTCCACCCAACCTTCTCTATCTACATTATCACTTCCCCATCTCACTAGCCACGTCTCACACTCACCCTCAACCTACTGCAAGCATACCAACTAACAACACACAAGTGCAGGCACCTGGATGGTTTAGCCAATGTTCATGTGAAGTTTCTGTTAATGTGTTGTCAAACATTGAAATCTATGTTTTCAACTCTTTACCTTATTGGACAGATCTGTGCTCACCTTTGGAAGTGTCTTAGTGAGTTCCAGTGAATGTTGAAACATAACTTTCCCTGCCCCCAATTGTGATGAGTGTCAAAGGAATGGCTTGGACATTAAAGGGATGCTTTATGGTGCTGGTGTGGGGTGGTGCCAACCTGGCACATTATGTGGCAGCCAGGGTGTACAGCGTCAGTTGAAGTAAATCTGGCTGTGGTGATGCCGTTGCTGACCTCCCGGGCAGCAATGTTGTCGGGTGCTGGTGTCCTATGCAGCATCAGTTGATTGCGGAGAAGGTTGGTATTGTTGTTGGTGATGTTGGTGTGCCTGGTGATTTTAGTGTTGGGGCTGATCGTGGAGGGATTCAGAGGACCAAGGTGAGATCTTTTCAAGGGCACCAATGTTGCTGGCAGCTGATGTTACGATGACAGAAGTGATCTGTTAATGGTGAGAGAGCTTGCTCCAAGGAGGTGACAGTGGATAGAGAGTTTACTCCAAACACTTCCAAACTGCATAAAGCTCAAAAGTGTCTTCCAAGTCCTGAAGGCTCAAGCTTCTAACATTGGAAAATGACCAGCTGTGAAATGGTAGCTTTCATACCACTTTTGCAGCTGTCACCTATTCACAGCAATGGGGAGACATAGAGAACCCGACCTACTTCCCTGACGTGATCTCTGAACAGCGTGAACCCCGTTAAATAAGTGGGAAAATCGAAATAGGCTGGCAAAATAGTAGTTAACAAGTGTTTAACGGCATTTAACTATCTTAAATGCCTCCCCTGCTGCTTGGTGTTGGGTCTGTTCTGAAATCGCAGACCCGACACTTTGGAAGCTTACATGGAGGCGGGTTCGGAGCGGGTTCCCAACCCGCTGTCAATCATTTTAATTTTGATAGCGGACCTGTGTTGATTATTTCCTATGTTTAATAAGAAGTATTGTGATTGATGAATGGGGTGGTTGTTCTCTGTGTTAGTAAGAAGTATTGTAATTGGTTGTTTGTTTCTACCTTGAGATATATGCTGTAAACTCATTGGTAGTGGATGTCAGGTGATTTGTGGTGGCCATCTTAAATTCAGTTCTCTCCAGTCATGGTTGGAGACTGGTGTTGAAAGATGTGCTACTGGATTTTTAAAGTTAATAAAGCCTAGATTAGAAAGGCAAATCTATTCTTTATTTCAATTTATTAACTTTTTATTAGAATGGAGCGATATCTTCAACCAGAACGATTCAATGCTGACCCTAATTCTGCAGGAGTGGATGATAAATGGAAACATTGGTATTGTACATTTACAAACTTTTTGGGTGTGTTGGAACAAGAGTCTCTGAATAAGCTGAATATGCTGATCAACTACATTGCTCCGGATGTGTATAAGTATATTTTGGACTGTAAAACTTACGAATTGGCTATTTCTACATTGGAGAAGATTTTTGTTGAGGTATTTGCACGTTATCTTCTATCTGCCCGTAGGCAGCAGGTGGGAGAATCTTTGGATACTTATTTACAAGCACTTCGGCACCTTAGTGCTAACTGTAATTATAAAGCCGTGACGGCCGAAGAATATAAGAAAGAATCGGTACGGGATGCTTTTATTAATGGACTACTGTCTAGATCAATTCGTCAGCGGTTGTTAGAAAATAAGACTTTGGATCTCAAGAGTGCTTTTGAGCAAGCTTCTACATTGGATATGGCTCAGAGAAGTTTGGATTCTTATGCTCTTTCTAATCGACCTGCGACTGTGGTTTCGGCAGTTCCGGATGAAAAAGAATTAGGTGGACTTAATGGGAGTGGTTTACTAGATTCTGAAACAGTTTCTACTTCGGCGGCTGTTGCCTCTAGGATTCAGAAGTGTTATTTTTGTGGGAACGTCCGGCATCCTCGTTTGAAGTGTCCTGCCCGGGAGGCTGTGTGTAGTAAATGTGGAAAGAGAGGTCATTATGCACGTGTTTGTAAATCATTAGGTTCAATTACCTCCTCTTCTGCGACTATTCAACCTGTAGCGAGGGCGTTTATTGCATCAATTTCTGCTGCATTTGCTCATGGCCTAAACAAAGCTATAGTTATGGCCCAAGTTAATGGGTTAGAAGTGAAGGCTCTCATAGATACGGGCAGTACCGAGAGTTTTATAAGTCTTCAGTTTGCGAAGGAAAAGTGTTTGAAAATCTTGCCTGTTACTTATCAGGTGTGTATGGCTCAGACGACCCTTACTTCACAAGTAGCTGGTTGTTGCCTTGTGAAAATGATTCTTCTAGGTAATACGTATACTGATATACGCCTATCTGTTTTGCCTAATCTTTGTGCGGATATTTTGATTGGTCATGATGTGCTTAAATTACACGAGTCTCTCAGTCTTTCGTTTGGAGGGACTAAGCCACCCTTATCCATTTGTGGATTAACTTCTTTATCCATTTCTCCATTATCACTTTTTTCCAATTTGATGCTGGATTGTAAGCCAATTGCTACCAAGTCAAGAAGGTATAGCAGTCAGGATAGAGAATTTATTAATTCTGAAGTCCAACGTCTTTTATTGGAAGGAATCATTGAACCTAGTTGTTCGCCTTGGCGGGCTCAGGTAGTTGTCACCACTAACGAGAGACATAAGAAACGAATGGTGATAGACTACTCTCAAACTATTAATAGGTATACTCAATTAGATGCGTACCCTTTGCCTAAGATTGATGAGCTTATCAACAAAGTATCTCAGTATAAGTTTTTTAGCACTATTGATTTAAAGAGTGCTTATCATCAGATTCCTATTGTTAAGAGGGATCAACCATATACAGCCTTTGAGGCTGGTGGAAAGCTGTATCAGTTTTGCCGAATACCATTTGGTGTTACTAATGGTGTTGCTTGTTTTCAACAGGCAATGGATGCTTTTATAAGTGATAACTCTCTCTCTGACACCTTTTCATATTTCGATGATATCACGGTGTGTGGTAAATCAAGGGTGGAGCATGATTCTAATTTAGAAAGATTCCTTCAAGCTGCGGAAAAAGTTGGTTTAACTTTTAATAAAGAGAAGTGTAACTTTTTGACTACTGAGGTAAATCTACTGGGGTATATTATCTCAGGAAATAAGGTTAAACCAGATCCAGAACGTTTGCGACCATTGATTGATTTACCTTATCCTACTAATTCTAAGGCTTTGCAACGAGTTGTTGGACTGTTTTCTTACTATTCTAATTGGATTGCAAACTTTTCGCAGAAGATCCAGCCCCTTATTCGGGTTGCGACATATCCTCTATCATGGGAGGCCAGAACATGTTTTGATAATTTTAAAAAGGATATCTTAGGAGCAGTTGTGCATTCTATTGATGAGCAGGTTCCCTTTGTGATTGAGACGGATGCTTCTGATTTTGCAATTGGGGCTACTCTGAACCAGAATGGAAGACCTGTGGCCTTTTTCTCACGTACCTTGAACAATAGTGAAAAAAGACATTCTTCAATAGAAAAAGAGGCATATGCAATAGTAGAAGCACTGCGTAAATGGAGACATTATTTATCGGGGCGACATTTCACGTTGGTAACCGATCAAAAATCTGTGTCCTTTATGTTTGATGTTAAACATTTTGGAAAGATCAAAAATGATAAAATAATGAGGTGGAGGATTGAGTTGGCATGTTACCATTTTGATATAGTTTATCATCCGGGGAAGGATAATGTTGCTGCTGATGCACTGTCGAGGGCTTATTGTTCTGTGATTCACGGAGATACGCTTATTAATCTTCACAATGCCTTATGTCATCCTGGGGTTACGAGGATGATACACTTCGTATGCAGTAAGAATTTGCCCTTTTCAGTTGAAGACGTCAAGCGGATGACTGCATCATGTTCTATCTGTGCTCGGTGTAAACCGAATTTCTTTAAGCCTCAACGAGCTCATCTTATAAAGGCTACTTCTCCTTTTGAACGTCTGAGCGTTGATTTTAAGGGGCCTCTTCCTTCAACGACTCAAAATCGATTCATATTTACTGTTGTGGATGAGTTTTCAAGGTTTCCTTTTGCTTTTCCTTGCGCAGATGTATCAGCTGCTACAGTTATCAAATGTCTGACTCAACTTTTTGTCATCTTTGGGATGCCTGCGTATATGCATTCGGATCAGGGAAGTTCTTTTATGTCTTCCCAGTTGAAGGAATACCTTCAGAGTCGGGGAATTTCTACTAGTAGAACTACCCCGTATAACCCCCAGGGTAATGGACAGTGCGAACGATACAATGGGGTGATCTGGAAGGCAGTTATGTTGGCTTTGACATCCCGGAACCTTAAGAATACACAGTGGGAAATGGTACTGCCTGATGCCCTGCATTCCATTAGATCATTGCTTTCAACGGCTACTAATGTGACCCCCCATGAAAGGCTCTTTAATTACCCGCGGACATCCACTATCAATGATATCTACTACGGGATATTCGGTACCTTCATGGCTTACTATGCAGGGACCTGTGCTGCTTCGACGCCATGTTAGATTGTCAAAATATGATCCTTTAGTGGAGGAGGTGGAGCTGTTGGAGGCAAATTCCCAATATGCTCATATTTGATTCCAAGATGGGAAAGAAAGTACTGTTTCAATTAAAGATTTGGCTCCTTGTGGTGGCCAGCCCTCTTCTGAGGATACTAATAATAGTCACGATTCAGATAATGTGGATGTTGTTATAGATACTACGAATATTTCCAATCCTACTGCAGATAATTATACTTCTATTAGTCAGCCTTTGATGGATGTTCATGACCGTCCTAGTTTACTTCCTGATGGGATTTCCAATCCGGAAACCATTGATAATCGGGATATGGATAGCCTTCCTGCAGAAGATACTTCGGTGTCTCCGGGTGTGGGAGGGCAAAGAATTTCACCAAGGTTAAGAAGGTCGACACGAACAAGATATCCGGTCAACCGATTGAAAATGGACTTTTAAATTGATAGTAATGTTTTAAAATTGTTGAAATATTATATTTGTATTTTATTTGTAAATAAATTAATTATAAATTGTAATGGTTGTTTTAGGTTGGAGCATGTTTTAAAAGGAGGGGTGAATGTGGTGATTATTTCCTATGTTTAATAAGAAGTATTGTGATTGATGAATGGGGTGGTTGTTCTCTGTGTTAGTAAGAAGTATTGTAATTGGTTGTTTGTTTCTACCTTGAGATATATGCTGTAAACTCATTGGTAGTGGATGTCAGGTGATTTGTGGTGGCCATCTTAAATTCAGTTCTCTCCAGTCATGGTTGGAGACTGGTGTTGAAAGATGTGCTACTGGATTTTTAAAGTTAATAAAGCCTAGATTAGAAAGGCAAATCTATTCTTTATTTCAGGACCCACCTCTGAATCTGCACTCTGAGTGCTGGCAAAATCGCAGCCCTGGTCTCCTCTCACTGCTGACTGTTGGTGGCTAGCAATTTTCGGAGATGCCAAATTTCAAAATACTGAGCTGTATATCCCTGCAAAATAGGGGTCCATGAGGCACCAGCTGTCAGGGCTCATGCGAAGCAGGGCAACAGAATTAACACCAGAAATTACCAGTCCTGTGCTAGTGTAGCGTTCTCAAAATTCCCACATTCCCCAAAGTTATGGATAAAGGGACCCTGCATGGACAAGTTATGAAAAGACAGGATACCCAAAATGGCTTCTGCAGCCTCGTGACCAAAAGGACAGGATTTTAAAAGCAAGGCCCTGCAGACAGGCAGGCCTGGAGACAAAATTTAAAATGCAGGGATCTGTGAAAAGACTCTGGAGCCAGACAGCCAAAGTTAACACAGAATATGCACTCATTCGCCTTGAAACAAATCAGGCTAGAATGGGCCTATAATCGAGGCCATTAGGTTTTTGCATTTTAATCGGTAACAGCTCACAGAAGCCAACAAGTCAGGAAAACCCGATTAAGTCTCATACATAACCAACAACCAGGACAGCGAAACCATTAAAACACAGAGACAGCCATTTCAGGGTCATTAAAGCAAATGGCTGTAATCAGTTTAAACGAGCCCGCCAAAAGTTAGACAAAAGGACTGACCTGATTTGGCGCACAGATAAGGAATGAAGAATCGGGTATAATTGTAGGCCCATCGGTAGTGATCGGTCTCTTAGCTCTCTCATCGTGGTTGGCTCTGAGCTTTTGCTCTCAGTTTTCTTGTGCCCTGGCCTCGTGGCGGGCTCTCTTCTCGCTCCCCGCGACGCTCAACACCAAGGACGCCCATTACTACACCGAGGGCCCAAACGCGGGAGGAGAACGAGACCCAAGTTCGAAACCACACAGGCCACAAACGGGCAGACGAGACGAGACGAGACGAAGAATTACGGTAAACCGATAAGAGCAGAGAAGGGCAGCGAAAGACGCATTGGGGAAACCAAACGCCTGGTTATAAGCTGGCGTTTGGTGAATAAGTTGGCATTGCATGCATGGACAGTAAAACCCCAATTTGAAGAATAAGCTGGTATTCGAAGAATGGGTAGAAAAATCTAGACAAAACGGCCTAGTTATAAGCTGGCGTTTGTCACATAGACAGTAATAGCCCAGTTGAAGAATAAGCTGGTGTTCGAAGCATGAGTAACAAAATCATTAGATGGTAAAGACCGCCTACCGACCCCAGACCGCAGCAATACCGTCGGCGACCGCCCAAAGGAGAAGAAGGCCCATCGCGACGAAGTACTCGATGAAGACGTTAACGGAGGAAAAAGGAGGGTGCCTTTGCACAAACAACTTCAGCGTCGCGCCCTGTGACCACGTGGCGACGGGATACCCCAAAGGACAGGAAGAGCGGACCTCAAACCCCACCATCTAAAGCGACAGGTTTTGAATTGGTGAGCATGAATTCCTGGCCCCTCATAGCTTAATCTAGTTAGGTATGGGGGGGGGGATTAAGGATAAGGGGATTTTTAATGTATTTGTTTCCCTCGATGTGCCGTGTGTTCCCCATTCCCATATAAGTGTATTAACTGTTTTATGCCTGTAACTATACCAGTAATTCTCAGTAGTATTGTGTTTTATTCAGCCTTTTAATAACATTTTGGTTTTCTTGCACCAAACCACTTGTCTACTCGATTTTCTGTATCGCCGCCTGTACCTAGGTCCGGTGTCTAGAACCCAGCGGGTGTGGAGCGATTCGAACCGCTCAGGGACAGTCAGGGGTAGAGCTGACTGGGCACACACGCCAATAACCCACTACACTAGGCTTTCTCCCAAGGAGCCCTTGCGGTGTCCAGCACCTCCCAAACCCACGACCTCTTCCACCTAGAAGGACAAGGGCAGCAGGCGCATGGGAACATCATCACCTGCAAGTTCCCCTCCAAGTCACACACCATCCTGATTTAGAAGTATATTGCCGATCCTTCCTCGTCGCTGGGTCAAAATCCTGGAACTCCCTCCCTAACAGCACTGTGGGAGTACCTTCACCACGCGGACTGCAGAGGTTCAAGAAGGCGGCTCACCACCACCTTCTCAAGGGCAACAAGGGATGGGCAATAAATGCTAGCATTGCCAGCGACGCCCTGATCCCATAAACGAATAAAAAAAAACACTACAAATCCCCTAAACTAACTTTCTCATCACAAATTAGAATTGTGTTAAAGTGATGTGCAACTATCAGGACATTTCTAGACATGTCCTGATCATCCATGCTGCTTTTCAAACATGACTATATCAACAGTTTAAAAATCATACTACAAATACCCTAAATAAACTCAAGGGTCACCAAGAAAATGAACATTAAGTGTTAGCCTTGACTCAGTGTCATGACTGAAGGTTGTGGGTTCAAGGCCCACTCCAGAGACAGGAGCGCATAATCTAGGCTGACAACCTTCTTGCTGTTTGAAAAAAAACCCTGACTGACTGTTGGTTTCAGTGTTTTGTCTCTCACTGTTCACAGCCAGTAAAGGAAGACAACTTACCAGGTGTTTATTGATTACCAAGACAAGTTAACGAATAACAAATTATTTAGTTTATGAGAAAACAACATCGAACCTAGCTGATTAGTACCTTAACTACCTTTTTTGACCTTTTGTGGGCATGGCTGGCAAGACCAGCATTTATTATCCATCCTTAGTTGCCCTGAGAAGGTGGTGGTGGGCTGTCTTCTTGACCCACTACAGTGGTTCGATACAACTGAGCAGCTTGATAGGCCACTTCAGAAGACAGTTAAGAGCCACCTATGTTGATGTGAGACTGGAGTCACATATAGGCCAGACCAGAAAGGATGGCAGGTTTCCTTCCCTAAAGGATATTAGTGAACCAGTTGGGCTTTGACGGCAATCTAACAGCTTCATGGTCACTTTTACTGATTTTTAAAACTGAATTCAAATTCTCAAACTGCCCTGGTGGGATTTGAACTCTGGATTATTAGTCCAGGCCACGGTATTACTAGTCCAATCATGACACTACCTGTCACTTTACTATCTTCATAATCATCACGTCACCTGTCATCACAGAGCCTTTTTAAAACGTGTGTGAATACACGATGCTTTAAAACGCATTTGAAAGTAACTCTCTTTTTCCAAATCCATTCTGTGGAAAAAAACCCGAGATATGTTTTGTACTTACCTTTTGGAGCCTCTGCATCTGCTCTGGCTGCTTCTACTGAGCAGAGTGTCCTCAGCCGATGCTCCATTCAGTAGGCTATTAACATAGCTCTAAGGTCCTATCTAAGTGATAGAACCCCTAGTTGCATATATTTATGAACTGGTCACTTAAATCTAGTGGGCACCTCAACTGCCCAGGAAAACAGGCTGCGGGGCAGGAACAGATTGGTAAATGGACTGCTTTCATTTTAACTCTTATTCGCCAGGCGGCGGGAGTTAAAATCCCCCCCCCCCCCCCAACGTTTGAGTTCTAATCATTGTCATCCACCACTTTTATCAGCACACAATTAGAAAGGAAACTGAACAGGAAAATGTATGGATCTGTCAATCAACTTGAGAGTGGAACAAAACAAAACACTCTTTTTAATCTGCCATCCCTTGCCCACAAACTGCAAAGGTCAATAGGTTCCTAATAGAGTTTCTAGATAAACTTACATGATAGATTGACTTAAAATGTGATAGATCAGGCTCTAACAGTTATTGAAATTATACCAAGCATAACCCCCCCAGTTCTGAGGACCTTACTTTTTCATATCCACTGTTGTTACATTAAAGACGACGCCTTTCAGCCACAGGACCATGAAGAGACGTTGACAAAAAGGGCAGTTCCCAATGTTCTCTCCATCGAAACCAGCCTAGAGAAAAGGAAAAAAAGAATAACAGGAAGCTTAGGTTCTCAATAAAGTAGTCCACAGTATTCTGCTTTAATAGAATGAATGTAAGGGGCTGAATATTATGGTTATTCCATACACTGAAGGGAAAACTGATGATGATTTTATAACATCAGCTGTAAGGGATCACTGGAAGAGCCCAGTTAGAAATTTCCTTTACAGCTACCCGCAGTCCAATAAAGAAAGAACTTGCCTTCATATAATGCTTTTCATGACCTCAAGATGTCCCAAAGCGCTTCACAGACAATGAATTACAAATTAGGCTTCAGTGTCTGGGACTGGTAATATATACCTTAAATAATTGGCAAGTGCTTAGAACTTCATCTTCTGACACGCTGCTTCTTAGATAAGACCCTGAATTCTTTAAAGGGTTAGATTGCTCAGAATATGGAAGATGTAAAAATGGTTGAGAAATGTCTCAGTTCAGTGAACAAAGCCAGTAACCAGTAAATGTTTGAAACTCAGCAAAATGCAAAACACATTAAAAGTTTAATATTTTACTGTTTGGAATGCTGCTTGAGAAATTCAACAATGTCTAATATGAATTTCTAAATTTCTAAAATGAAAATAATTTACTGATTATCTCCGTCACAGAAGGGCAGAAATTATTGCTGGTGATGATATTGCACGAATGTGCTTTCTTCAAGTCCCTCTCTCCACTTCTTTAACAGAGGCACTAATCATTTACTTTAGGGTTAATAGCTTTTTTACATATGTTAAAAAATAATTTTCTATATATTTGAATTTGAACACACCAGTACGGGTTTCTAATATTTTGTTGTCATTTAATTTGTGTTAGTATATATCTGAAATAACATTTACTTTCCAAAGTGCTTGGAGCTTCATTTTCTGACACCCTGTTTTTTTAGATAAGACATCCATCATAGGGGTAGCTGCCAAACCCCACCATCAGGGAACGACTGATAAAGTTCACTGACGACTTCTCAAATCTACAAAGTGTGAGAAGGTCACGCACCCAGCAGGGTTCAGGAATAAGCTTCTTACCCTGTCAGCACTCTGAGGGTGCAGTTATATTGCAGCTGTTGGTTAGATTCTAATAGAGCCTTTCTATTGCTTGGCTCCTGTTCAGGAGAGAGTGCTGCATATGCCTAGATACACACATAGAGTTATCTCTCAAAAATTGGAAATGTAAATACTTGGAGGGTGAGGAGGGGAGAATCCCAGCGCTCTCGCCATTTAAGTTAAGGTTGGGCGGGTTTACAAAGTGTCCAGGCTTTGCAAACCAGGTTTAACTGGAGTTACACTCCATGACTCTACACTTCATTCCTGACTTACACTGCCAATTTAGCATCAATGCAAAGGAGGAGTCACTTCACACTAAACCTGTAGTGTAAATGCTCCAAGTTGGGTAACAACACAAGAAGAATTTCCAAAGAAGAGGTAAAAATGAACAACTGCGTAGTTATCACTATTATTGCTTAGCGCATGCACTAGCACAGAGGAACTTTACTCATAATGACAGAATAATGAGGCAATAATTCTGTCTCGGGGCTCAGATTTAATAGTGTTCACACAGCAAGACCAGAAACCCTCTGTAGAATGCTTTGTATATTCTTTGCTACATATTATTATTTTGTACGTAGCATGCAAGAGATGCAACTTCCAGGCGTTGTTGAACACCATGCAATCACATGAGTGATATATTCAATTTGAAGCCGCAGCCTTAGCTGTGATGTTTTTTAAAGTCTGTTATTTCCAAATGGAGAAGATCAATACTTGTCTCAAAAATCTGATCAATTCAAGTTGCTCCTCGGACAGAAAGATTTATTCAGGAAGCTGGCCAGGAATGTTAAGTTAGAAAAAGACAGGACGCAGCTGATGGCCACTGAGATTAAAAAAAGAAAGGAAAGGCTTATTATATTGTGGTAATTGTTACCTCAGCCAATTTATACACAGTAGAGCTAATGAGACAGAGATTTTCAGCTCTTTCATTATTGGTTTGGCTCATGCTCGGGTTCAAGGAGTCAGTCCAGCCCCCCTGCCCTGCCCCAAGATCAGTTTCAATTTTAACAGTATCTGCTCCTGTGCTCCTTTTAACACTGGTGCGTTAACAAGAAACACAGGGGATAGGCAAACAGATTGCTCTCCACTTCATCCTGTCAAGTCTTCAATTTGTTTCATAGCACTCACCGCCAGCAATCTTACTCTACTGGCTGTTGTTAGCTTCCTTATCCCTACAGAATGTGAAATAAATCTCAAGCTTGGTACTAAACAAACTTAAATTGAAAATATTGTATATATTATCATTTATTATTTATTATTAGCACAATACTTTAATTAATTTTAATACTCATTGATAGTGTCATTCTAAATTGAACCACAATTCAAGTCTTTAAAAGAATTTAAGATAACAATATTTTAAATGTTTACATATTTGGATAATAAAACTGTTGACATTTAAAAGATAAACTAGGTGGATGAAGTAAAGCCATCATCCACTCTAGATTCAAACTGCAGAGAAAGGTTTTGTGTAATTCCCCATCAAAAAAATCCATCAACTTTTTACCTTAATGAAAAGTTCAATGTCTGGGTTTTTCCTGCCAGATCCTTGTTTGGCCATTGCTGGATCAGAGGAACAATCAACCAAGCAGTCCAAGTGTAAGGCAAGTCTTCATAAGGAGTCTCGAAAGAAGCAAGAAGCACCAAACAAGTATGGCAGCCTCTTTGATTATCCCGCTCTCTTCTGAGCTTTTCTTAATGTGCAGGGCACTATAGAGTCACCGCAGCGACAATAAACCTTCACAAGGCACACAACAGTTTTGCTTTCTCTTCAGTTAGGGTGTAACGTCCTGCCTGTCTTAACACTATGCTTCCCTTAGTTGTAATCAGAGGGTGGCTCTAACTTTATAAGCCAGAAAGCAACACCTATGACTCAGCACTATCCCAATATTATTTACAGTAAAATACAGAAACAAATTCAAACAGCATAAAAAAAGCACAGACAAATGCAAAATGCCAACAAATTTGAAAAAAAATGTTTTTTTATTAATATCATGTAATATTGCTAGATCACCAGCCTCTTTAATCAAACACAGATATTTAGAATAGAAGCATTCATATAAATTCCTGAATCCTTAAAACTGATTATATTATATTCTATAAATACCCTATAAATATCTGTCAGCAGACTTTGGCACCAGAATTGAAAGAAAGAACTCTATCACCATCCCTGGGTATGTCCTGTCCCGCCGGTAGGACAGGCCCACCAGAGGTGGCGGCACGGTGGTATACAGTCGGGAAGGAGTGGCCCTGGGAGTCCTCAACATTGACTCTGGACCCCATGAAATCTCATGGCATCAGGTCAAACATGGGCACGGAAACCTGCTGATTGCTACCTACCCGCCTCCCTCAGCTGATGAATCAGTACTCCTCCATGTTGAACACCACTTGGAGGAAGCACTGAGGGCAGCAAGGGCACAGAATGTACTCTGGGTGGGGATTTCAACGTCCAACACCAAGAGTGGCTCGGCAGCACCACTATTGACCAAGCTGGCCGAGTCCTGAAGGACATAACTGTCAGGCTGGGCCTGCGGAAGGTGGTGAGAGAACCAACATGAGGGAAAAACCTACTTGACCTTGTCCTCACCAATCTACCTGTTGCAGATGCATCTATCCATGGTAGTATTGGTAGGAGTGACCACCGCACAGTCCTTGTGGAGACAAAGTTCCATTTTCACACTGAGAGCACCCGCTATGATGTTGTGTGGCACTACCACCGTGTTAAATGGGATAGACTCAGAACAGATCTAGCAGCTTAAAACTGGGCATCTATGAGGCACTGTGGGCTATCATCAGCAACAGAATTGTACTCCACCACAATCTGTAACCTCATGGCTCAGCATATCCCTTACTCTACCATTACCATCAAGCCAGGGGACCGACCCTGGTTCAATAAGGAGTGTAGAAGATTATGCCAGGAGCAGCACGAGGTGTACCTGAAAATGAGGTGCCAACCCGGTGAAACTACAACACGGGACTACATGCATGCTAATCAGAGGAAGCAGCATGCTATAGACATAGCCGTGCGATCCCACAACCAATGGATCAGATCAAAGCTCTGCAGTCCTGCCACATCCAGTCGTTAATGGTGGTGGACAACTAAACAATTAACAGGAGGAGGAGGCTCCATGAAAATACCCTTCCTCAATGATGGTGGAGCCTAGCACATGATTACAATGCCGTTGAATGTCAAGGGGAGATGGTTAGACTCTCTCTTATTGAAGATGATCATTGTTTGGCACTTGTGTGGCATGAATGTTACTTGCCACTTATCAGCCCAAGCTTGAATATTTTGTATCAGTCTTCACGGTAGAAGACACTAAAGCCATCCCAATAATAGATGATCAAGGGGCAATAGGGAGGGGGGAACGTAAAACAATTACTATCACTAAAGAAAAAGTACTCGGTAAAATAATGGGACTAAAGGTGGACAAGTCCCCTGGACCTGATGGCCTACATCCTAGGGTATTAAAAGAAGTGGCTACAGAGATAGTGGATGCATTGGTTGCAATATACCAAAATTCGCTGGATTCTGGAGAGGCCGCAGCGGATTGGAAAACCGCATATGTAACACCCCTTTTTAAGAAGGGAGGGAGACAGAAAGCAGCAAACTATGGACCAGTTAGCCTAACATCTCTCATTGGGAAAATGCTGGAGTCCATTATTAAGGAAGCAGTAGCAGGACATTTAGAAAATCATAATACAGTCGAGCAGAGTCAGCGTGGTTTTATGACAGGGAAATCATCTTTGACAAATTTGCTGGAGTTCTTTAAGGATGTAACGAGCAGGGTGGATAAAGGGGAACCAGTGGCTATGGTGTATTTGGATTTCCAGAAGGCATTCGATAGGGTGCCACATAAAAGGTTACTGCACAAGATAAGAGCTCATGGGGTTCGGGGTAATATATTAGCATGGATAGAGGATTGGTAAGTAACAGAAAACAGAGAGTCGGGATAAATGGGTCATTTTCCGGTTGGCAAGCGATAACTAGTGGGGTGCCACAGGGATCAGCGCTGGGGCCTCAACTATTTACAATCTACATTAATGACTTGGATGAAGAGACCGAGTGTAATGTAGCCAAATTTGCTGATGATACAAAGATAAGTGGGAAAGCAAGTTGTGAAGAGGACACAAAGAACCTGCAAAGGAATATAGACAGGCTAAGTGAGTGGGCAAACATTTGGCAGATGGAGTATAATGTGGGAAAGTGCGAGGTTATCCACTTTGGTACGACAAATAAAAAAACAAATTATTATTTAACTGGAGAGAGATTACAAAATGCTGAGGTACAGAGGGACCTGGGGGTCCTTGTGCATGAAACACAAAAAGTTAGCATGCAGGTACAGCAAGTAATCAGGAAGGCAAATAGAATGTTGGCCTTTATTGCAAGGGGGTTGGAGTATAAAAGCAGGGAAGTCCTGCTACAACTGTACAGGGTATTGGTGAGACCACACCTGGAGTACTGCGTACAGTTTTGGTCTCCTTATTTAAGGAGGGATATACTTGCATTGGAGGCAGTTCAGAGAAGGTTCATGACGTTGATTCCTGAGATGAAGGGATTGACTTAGGAAGAAAGGTTGAGCAGGTTGGGTCTATACTCATTGGAGTTTAGAAGAATGAGAGGTGATCTTATTGAAACATATAAGATACTGAGGGGGCTCGACAAGGTAGATTCAGAGAAGATGTTTCCCCTCATGGGGGAATCTAGAACTAGGGGGCATAGTTTCAGAATAAGGGGTCACCCATTTAAAACAGAGATGAGGAGGAATTTCTTCTCTCAGAGGGTCGTAAATCTGTGGAATTCTCTGCCCCAGAGACCTGTGGAGGCTGGGTCATTGAATATATTTAAGGTGGAGATAGACAGATTTTTGAACAATAAGGGAATGAAGTGTTAAGGGGAGCGGGCAGGGAAATGGAGCTGAGCTCAAGATCAGATCAGCCATGATCTCATTAAATGGCGGAGCAGGCTCGAGGGGCCAAATGGCCTACTCCTGCTCCTATTTCTTATGTTCTTATGTCCAGGTCTTGCTGCATGCGGGCACGGTCTGCTTTATTATCCAGACGTCTGGACTTGCAGCAACTCGTCAAGTCTTCTTCGGCAGCACCTCTTAAGCCTGCGACCTCCATCACGTAGAAGAACATGGGCAGCAGATGCATGGGAACTCCATCACCTCCAGGTTCCTCTCCAAGTCACACACTATCCTGACTTGCATAAATATCAACATTCCTTCATTGTTGCAGGGTCAAAATCATGGAACGCCTGGAAAATCTTTGTGGTAGCACTTGCACCACACGAGCTGCAGCGATTCAAAAAGGCGGCTCACCCCCACCTTCTCAAGGGTAACTAGATATGGGCGATAAATGCCGGCCTTGCCAGCGATGCCCACATCCTGAGTTTTTTTAAATTTGTTGATGGTAATTTCTAGTATAATGAGTCTTGAAGGCATTTTAACAGACTGAAGGAGCCAAGTGTAATATATCATAGTCAGGGGAACCAGGTCAAACAAATGAAATGGTGACCCCTCCCACCAAACCTCTTAGCGGCAGATGAACACTGAAAACAATGATGATCAGGGGCTTTGGGAGTTAGCAACAGGAAAATGGAAACTCTGATACAGAAACCTTAGAAAGCCAGAGGAAGTATGATTCCTGTAATTCAGAGGATGTTTAAAAAAAAAACACACATATCAGAAGTTCCACAACTATGGAAACATTTACTTAGAAATAAAAAAGTGAAAAATTCATTTTCAATGCAATCTAGGATCATACAGAAAGATGCATAGCACTTCTGGCAAACAATAGGTGAACTAATTTAATAAATACTTGATTAATATTTACATAGAATTACATAGAATTTACAGCAGAGAAACAGGCCATTCAGTCCAACTGGTCTATACTTCAACATTCACACAACCATCCTTCATGTTTATGCTTCAAACTAGCCTCCTCCCACCCTACTTCATCTTACCTTATCACCATATCCTTCTATTCTTTTCTCCCTCGTTTACGTATCTAGCTTTGTCTTAAATGCATCTATGCTATTTGCCTCAATTACTCCCTGTGGTAACAAGTTCCACGTTCTAACCACTCTCTTGGTAAAGAACTTTCTCCCGAATTCCTTACTGGATTTATTAGTTCTGCCAGGACCACTTGGCTTCAGACCTCATTACAGCCTTGGTCCAAACATGGACAAAAGAGCTGAATTCCAGAGGTGAGGTGAGAGTGACTGCCCTTGACACCAAGGCAGCATTTGACCAAGTGTGGCATCAAGGAGCTCTAGTAAAATTGAAGTCAATGGGAATAAGTGGGAAAACTCTCCACTGGCTGAAGTCATACCTAGCATGAAGGAAGATGATTGTGGTTGTTGGAGGTCAATCATCACAGCCCCAGGACATCGCTGCAGGAGTTCCTCAGGGCAGTGTCCTAAGCCCAACCATCTTCAGCTGCTTTATCAATGATCTTCCCTCCATCATAAAGTCAGGAATGGGGATGTTTGCTGATGATTGCACAGTGTTCAGTTCCATTTGCAACTCCTCAGATAATGAAGCAGTTCATGCTCGAATACAGCAAGACCTGGATGACATTCAGACTTGGGCTGACATTCACATTCGTGCCACACAAGTGCCAGGCAATGACTGTCTCCAACAAGCGAGAGTCTAATCACCGCCCCTTGACATTCAACAGCATTACCATCGCCAAATCCCACACCATCAACATCCTCGGTGTCACCATTGACCAGAAACTTAACTGGACCAGCCACGTAAATACTGTGGCTACAAGAGCAGGTCAGAGGCTAGGTATTCTGCGGCGAGTGTCTCACCACCTGACTCCCCAAAGCTTTTCCACCATTTACAAGGCACAAATCAGGAGTGTGATGGAATAATCTCCACTTTCTTGGATGAGTGCAGCTCCAACAACATTCAAGAAGCTCGACACCATCCAGGACAAAGCAGCCTGCTTGATTGGCACCCCATCCACCACCTTAAACAATTACTCCCTCCACCACCAGCGTACAGTGGCTGCACCGTATACCATCTACAAGATTCACTGCAGCAACTCGCCAAGGCTTCTTCGGCAGCACCTCCCAAACCCGTGACCTCTACCACCTAGAAGGACAAGGGCAGCAGGCGCATGGGAACACTACCACCTCCAAGTTCCCCTCCAAGTTACACGCCATCCTGACTTAGAAGTATATTGCCGTTCCTTCATCGTCGCTGGGTCAAAATCCTGGAACTCCATCCCTAATAGCACTGTCGGAATACCTTCACCACAAGGACTGCAGCAGTTCAGAAGGCGGCTCACCACCACCTTCTCAAGGGCAATTAGGGATGGGCAATAAATGTTGGCATTGCCAGCAACACCCACATCCCAGGAACAAATTTTAAAAAATAGTGACTATCTTATATTTATGTCCCCTAGTTTCAGACTTCTCCACTAGTGGAAATATCTTCTCTACATTTACCCTATCAAACCCTTATATAATCCCAAATACCTCTATCAGGTCACTCCTCCGTCTTCTCTTTTCTAGAGTAAAGAGTCCCAGCCTGTTCAGTTTTCCCTGATAGTTCTAACTTCTTAGTTCTGGTATCATCCTTGTAAATCTTGTTTGGACCTCCTTCAGTGCCTCGATCTCCTTTTTGTAACATGGAGACCAGAACTGTGCACAGTACTCCAAAATAAAAACAGAAAATGCTGGAAATACTCAGCAGGTCAGGCAGCATCTGTGGAGAGAGAAACAGAGTTAATGTTTCAAGTCGATGAACCTTCGTCAGAACTGGGAAAAGCTGGAGATGTAACAGATTTTAAGCAAGTGCCGGGGCAGGGAAAGCGGGGAGGGGAGGAAAGAACAAAAGGGAAGGTCTGTGATAGGATGGAAGGCAGGAGAAATTAAGAGACATTAAGAGAGATTAAGAGATGGTGCAAGGCAAAAGGATGTAAGGGTGACCCCGAGCTTCCGGTCGCCTGTCACTTTAATTCTCCGCTCCACTCCCACTCAGACCTCACTGTCTCGGCCTCTTACACTGTTCCAATGAAGCTCAACGTAAGCTCGAGGAACAGCACCTCAGCTTTCGATTAGACACTTTACAGCCTTCTGGACTCAACATAGAGTTCAACAATTTCAGACTATAACCTCCGCCCCTATCCTTCTTTTTCCATTTATTTTATTTTTCTCTCTCCCACATGGCAGCTGTCTTTTATTCTGCCAGTGCCATTTACACTTCTCTAGAGCCATCTTTTGTTTCTTAACTTGTCCCATTACCATCTCCTTTTGCCTTGCACCGTCATCCCTTTTGTCTCTTAATCTCTCCTGCCTTCCATCCTATCACAGACCTTCCCTTTTGTTCTTTCCTCCCCTCCCCCCTTTCCCTGCCCCAACATTTGCTTAAAATCTGTTATATCTCCAGCTTTTCCCAGTTCTGACGAAGGGTCATCAACCAGAAACGTTAACTCTGTTTCTCTCTCCACAGATGCTGCCTGACCTGCTGAATATTTCCAGCATTTTCTGTTTTTATTTCAGATTTCCAGCATCCACAGTATTTTGCTTTTGCACAGTATTCCAAATGTGGTCTAACCAAAGTTCTATACAAGTTTAACATAACCTCTCGGCTTTTCAATTCGATACCCCTAGAAATGAATCCCAGTGCTTGGTTTGCTATTTTTATGGCCTTATTAACCTGTGCTGCTGCTTTTAATGATTTGGGAATCTGTACCTCTAGATCCTTTTGCTTCTCCATGTCATTTATACTCTTCTTATCCAAACAGTATGGGGCCTCTATTTTTATTACCAAAATGCACCACCTGACACTTATCTATATTGAAATGAATTTGCCATTTACACATCTATTCTGCAAGTTTATTTTAAAAAGTTTATTTTTGTATTTTATCACAGTCTTCCTCAGTATTAACTACAGCCCCCCAATTTGGTGTCATCTGCAAATTTTGAAATTGTACTTCCAATTCCAGAGTCCAAATTGTTTATATAAATGTTGAACTACTGTCGTCCCAGCACTAATCCCTGTGGAACATCACTTCCCACCTTCCGCCAGTCTGAGTAAATATTTTGAACTCCGATGCTCTGTTTTCTGTTTTATAGCCAGCTTGCTATCCATTCTGCTACTTGCCCCCTGACTCCACATGCTCTAACCTTAGTCATGAGTCTACTATGCAATCACTTATCAAAGGCCTTGTGAAAATCCAAGTATATTACATCTATTACATTACCCCTATCTACTCTTTCTGTTATTTCTTCAAAGAATTCAATAAGGTTGGTCAAGCATGACCTTCCCTTTTCAAATCCATGTTGCCTATTCTTTATTATACTTTTGGTTAGACATTGATATCATGTCTTTCATGCCAAAACATCATCAAAGAATCATCAAAGGCGCGAGCCACCCCAGCCACAACCTCTTCGCCCTGCTCCCATCTGGTAAGAGATACCGAAGCATACGGTCTCGTACCAGCAGGTTTCGAAACAGCTTCTACCCCCAGGCCATAAGACTCATGAACGAATAATTTATTATTATTTATTACTGTTGTTTTATTTATTATTACTGTATTTCTATTAGTATTTTTATCATTGCTATGCCATATTTATTCCAATGTTGGGAGGACTCATAAAAATCAACATTTCATTGTGCAGTCCACACGTCTGCTGCATATATGACAAATAAAATTGAATTGAATTGAAAACGTCTCAAAGGACTGAATACAATGAAGTGTAGTAATTGTTATGATGTAGGCCATAGGTTTTCCCTGGACTCATTCTTGCACAGGTGGATCCAAAACAGTTTGCAGAGTCATCAAATTTCTGTCCTTCTGTTTGTTATTAGATTTCTGTATTTGTTGACTTACCAAGTTTTTTTCATTGCTGTATGCTAAAAACAGTTTCTGCAATTATATCACTGTTTTACTTTGGGTCACTGACATTGTCTTTCAGAAGCTAGGACAGGTGATACACAGGAGCGTGTCAATCTTTGCAGGCGATCTAATCTCCTGTTTCTTCGAAGTGTCACTTCAGTGGGTGGAGCAAGTGTGGTGACATGATGCTGCTCCTCAGTGGGATCCCGGTGACTCACCTGTGCCGAATGCCGAGTTTCAGCCAGGCCATGAGATGGTCCCGTCACTGCTGCCAGCACCTCAGTGCCATTCTGGCTGCTGTTCTCCACCTGCCTCCTTTGGCTGACAGCTGCTGCTCTCCACCTGCTTTCGACCCTCTGAGGGACCATCTGAAAGGTCAAGTACACATCTGTCTCTTCGCTTGCCATGCCCCAGCTGCTGGATGCAGATGATCAGGGTGTTTTGGCCATTACTAAAAAGCGCGAAACCTGCTAACAGGGATTTCTCAAGCAAATCTCCAATATTGCATAGACCACTAGTGAAAACATCCTGTACATGGGAGCCAAAGTTATCAATCGTGGCAGAACAGTGTTGACAAGCAAAACTGCATCAGTGCTTGGGCCTTCTGTCCTTGGGGCGCCCTACAGGATGCCCTGGAGCTGCCACACACTCCATGGTATAATGCAGGTTCACAAACCCTCTTGTGTGCCTACACAGATGACTGAGCATGTTGCATGTTCTGGGCCATTCCATGCAGGGAGCTCTGAAGATTCTCAAAGTTCTGTACAAAGAGATGCCCCTGATTCATGATGCAGCTTAGGATGTAGCCCATCTGGCCCTACCCCTCACTTCATCCTGTTGCTGCTGTTATGCTGCCAACTACACTAGTTCCTCCCCGTTGTTGCTCGGTTCCTCACCAGATGCTTCCTGCTGATTCCCTTCTATCTGATTTCCCCAAGGTGGATGTTTCTGCACTTTCAGATTCTGGAGTGCATGATGGGTGCTCATGTGATGGGACTACTTCCTGCTCCTCCCTGATGCCAGCGCAGCGGCCTCATCTTGGGAGAGCCCTGCACAAAGGAAAGGGAACATGTTGGCACAGGGTTGATGGGCAATGGATGTGTGAAATGGTCTAAATGGTTCCTTGCAGCAGAAGGGCAGATGTGACAACCTCTTGGGGATTGGGGGCAATATTACTAGCATGGATTGAGGATTGGTTAAAGGACAGACAACAGAGAGTAGGAATAAACAGGTTATTTTCAGGTTGGCAGGCTGTAACTAGTGGGGTACCGCAAGGATCAGTTCTTGGGGCTCAGCTAATCACAATCTATATCAATCATTTGGATGAGGGGACCAAATGTAATATATCCAAGTTTGCTGATGATACAAAGCTGGGTGGGAATGTAAGTTGTGAGGAGGTTGCAAAGAAGCTTCAAGGGGATATAGACAAGCTAAGTGAGTAGGCAAGAACATGGCAAATGGAATATAATGTGGAGAAATGTGAAGTTATCCAAATTGGTAGGAAAAATAGAAAAGCAGAATATTTTTTAAATGGTGAGAGATTGGGAAATGTTGGTGTTCAGAGGGACCTGGGTGTCCTTGTACACGAATCACTGAAAGTTAACATGCAGGTACAGCAAGCAATTAGGAAAGCAAATGGTATGTTGGCCTTTATTACAAGAGGATTTGAGTATAAGAGTAAAGGGCCTAGAAATTCGGTTGTGGGTTCGCCAGGGCTTTAGCGCCGGAAATTTAGCGCCGGCGCTAAGTCCCCCTGCGCGCGCCAAAAATTCAGTAGCGCCGCGCCCAAACGGCTGCCGGCGCTACTAGAGGGTGTCAGCGCCTCGAAATGGGCGCTGAGTGCCGCATTGCGGCGCAATTCCGGCGCTGCAGCACCCGATGCGGTGCGGCAGGCTGGGGAAGTGCAGGCCTCCTCCTTCAGTTAAGGAGGAGCTGCCTGCACCCGCCCGCTGGCCGTTCAAATGTTCAGAAAAATGAGCCCGGCACCTCGGACAAGTGCCGGGCTTGCAGGCCAGACGCATCTGTTCCGCAGGGGGGGGGGTGGAGGAGTCCGGGGAGGGAGGTGCGGGCAGGCGGCCGGCGGGAAAGCGGCCGGCCGCTGCGCGACCTTAATGCGCCGGCGCTAACTCCTGCAAGACTCGGTTGCCAAAGTCTTAGTTGCGGCTGCCACGGGCGAGGCGGCCGCAACTCAATTTCGGCGCTGGGGCCCGTCACCACGGCAACCGGGACGCTGCGCACACCGATGACGTCATCGGTGCCGGCGCAGCGCAACCAGTGTAACGCCGACGGAAGGGCCCCACTGAATTTGCCAACTGGCCATAACTCCGGCGCTAGGCCCTCCAGCGCCCCAAATGGGGCGCTAAGACTACTGAATTTCTAGGCCAAGATGTCTTACTCCAATTATATAGGGTCTGGTGAGACCACACCTGGAGTATTGTATACTGTTTTGGTCTCCTTACCGAAGGAAGGATATACTTGCTATAGAGGGAGTGCAACAAAGGTTCACCAGACTGATTCCTGGGATGCGGGGATTCTCCTGTGAGCAGAGATTGAGTAGACTAGGCCTATATTCTCTGGAGTTTAGAAGAATGAGAGGTGATCTCATTGATGCATACAAAATTCTTACAGGGCTTGACAGGGTAGATGCAGGGAGGATGTTTCCCCTGGCTGGAGAGTCTAGAAACTGGAGTCGCAGTCTCAGAATAAGGGGTCGGTCATTTAGGACCGAGATGAGGAGAAATTTCTTCACTCAGAGGGTGGTGAATCTTTGGAATTGTCTACCCCAGAGGGCTGTGGAGGCTCAGTCGTTGAGTATATTCAAGACAGAGATCGATAGATATTTGGATATTAAGGGAATCAAGGGATATGGGTATAGTGCTGGAAAGTCAAGTTGAGTTAGAAGATCAGCCATGATCTTATTGAATGGCAGAGCAGGCTCAAGGGGCTAAATGGCCTACTCCTGCTCCTATTTCTTATGTTCTCTTAACTGTTGATTAAGTGCTAAATGCTAGCAAGAAGAGGAAGTTGAACTTTGTTTGGTTGGCATGGAGCCACTAAGAGCTCCCTCACTTACCACGTAAATTAGTTGGAAGGCCTGCTTCTCATGTCCCTTGAGGTGATGCAGGTTAAGAGATCCGACTTCAGTAGATGTCCTGTGCCTAAGGTTGTGTGTGACCTTCAAAACAGAGCTGGAAATTCTTCATTACCAATGAAGACTAGCTGCAGCCCTATTGCCCTATCCACATCCCTCCTGCTGTGAAAGGTATGGTGACCATACACATAGATTGAGGAGCCATAGTGAGTGGGTGAACAATTGTGCACATTTCTGTGACTAAAAGAAAGCCTTGGCCTTCCTCTATTGCAAGTTGGAGCTGAGGCTTCAATGAGATGGTAGTGAGGGGTTGTTAGATGTGACTGCCTTAGGCCAGTGCTTTGCAGGCTGCATTGCTGATTTGGCAACATACTGAGTACTAGGTATAAGCCTATTAGAGGCTTTCCTTTCCTTTAAGTGAGTGACATTTATGAAGTCTACTGTGTACTCTTCCTCAGTCGTGAGACCTTGTTTGAACGTTCACTCCTACAACCTATGGACATGCGAGGCTGCATTCACACTCCTGCCATACCTGAGCATCATCTCATCCAGCCGGATCTCCAGGCTCTCCTCAGTGAAGGGAGCACTTATTAGAGCTCCTCTAGTTGTTATTTCTACTTAACACTCAACGTCTACTGTTATAAATCTCATTATTCATCAAGAAACTACTCGTGAAATAATGCTGGACGGCCAGCTGGTGGCGCCGTCCAAGGAGCATAAATACTTGGGCGTCGGCCCCAGCTTGCCAGGGACATTTTGTAAGACAAAGAACTAGTGAAGTACAACTAGACCTCCATGTTCTGAAACAAGTTGATTAAAGCCTTGCTTTATACTCAAACCAAGTGCGTAGTGAGTTTTATTACATCATCTACCAGAAGCAATGCTGCAGCCCTTTGAGTGCAGCAGTCCTTTAAGAGTTGCTGCACTTCAGATGCTTCCCCTCCCCACCCCAGGTGGCTTAGTGCTTCCCTTAAATGTAAAAAATGCACAGAAAGCTTCAGCAAATTATTTAAATTAGCTGACCCTACTAAATCCGGTGTGGTCAGCTGACGATACAACCTGCGGGAGTGCACCACAAGTGTCAGGAGCTCAGACTGTATTTTGATCTGATTGAGGCCCATGTATTGTGTACATAGCTTGGCATACGTGATAGCATTCAAAATTTCAAAGGGGGCTCACACCACCAGCATCTACCTATCAATGAATGCCCACTGCCTGAGGGATTGAGTTCTCTTTAGTAGGCCCATATGGAGCGCTTACCATGCACGTCATGATATTAGGTCGCCTTTATAAATTTACTTGTAAACACTTATGTACCTTATCACAGTTACACGTTCCTAATGATCAGTGCCAAAGACCAATGCCAAAGACCAATCTCATAAGGGAATCCCCACTTCCCAACAAACTAGAGTGCTCATTATCTAAGTAACTGCAACAATCTCAGGGTTCAAACAGAAACCCATGTCACTGGATTTGGCTTGCAGGATAAAGCACATAGCCTCATGGAAAGCAGTTGGCTAAACACTCTATCAGATCATGGCTTAGGCTACAAACTACCAAAGAGATTTATTAACAATTAACAGATAGGCAAACATGACCAGCAGATATACAGAACTTAACCATCCCTCCTTGGAAGATAGGAAATAATAAACAGTCGTGTCTCCTATGTTAAAACTCGTAGGGCTAGAATTTCGTCTCGGGCGGTAGTGCCATACGGGCGGTATCGGATCGGCCGCCCGTTATATGCAGCGTCTGATATTCTGTTCCATTGCAGTCAACAGAACAGGCGGCTGATCCGGCACCGCCCATTTTGCCCCGCCATCTGAGATGAATTTCTACCCCAATGTAAAAGTTGACCTGCAACTAGGTCACAGACTAACTTTCTGTTGGGGTTTATTACTAACCCTTCATAGAGCTTCCTGTCTATCTATCTATCTCTCTTTCTCTCTCTCTCTTGCTCTACTGGCTTCAGAAGGACTGGTCAACTTGGGCAAGTTGGCCTGAGATTTATGTTCCAATTCCTTTGAAACACAACTGGTGAACAAAGGAAATCAAAATATATACATATCTCCGAATTGCATCATTCTGACAAACATGCACAGGATGTCATAGATAATGGCTGAGTTTCCCAGTAACTGCCTCCAAGGTGATAACATAGAAGGCTAGTCAATTTCAGTATGCGTGCAAACAGCTTACTAGAAATGTATGCCGACACACCTAATCAAATATCAGACCTGGACCTCTGCTGAGCTAACAGCTGCTGGAATAATCCAATTGTCACTACATTGTGACAGCCCCAGTGAAATCAATGAACAAAACAATAAGTTGAACAAGGGTGCAATTTAAGGCATTTACATATTAAGGTCTCCCTGATACATGTAACAGTCATGTCACTTGTTTCCTGAGCGGCTGCTTATCAAACAGACTGGTTTATTTTCTTTAGGTGAATCTGGTTTTCACCCCAAAGGTTGTGTGATGAAAGGAAAAGGCAACAGAAACCCATACAAAAATGAATGACTTTGAAATACAGTGACTGTTGTCGTGTAGACAGAAGCAGCAGCCATTTTGCATCCACAAAAAGCAACAAGAACAAGGGCCGGTCAAACCTACTTCTGGTGGCGTTGGTTGAAGGAGGAATGTTGGCTAGGAAACTGGAACTACTTTCTGCTCCTCGTCCTCGTCACATTGACCTAATTAAAGCATTCAGGACCTTACTTTAAGGCCTCCTGTGAGAGACAGTAGGGCCAATTTTCTTCTGGGGGGGGGGGGGGGAGGTGGTGGGGACGGCGGGGACATTGGACATCCAACAACGGCAGCATAATTGTGAGAGGCAAGGTGCCCACAATTTTCCTGTCCAGGGCTATTTGCATGGTCTGGGTGTACTCCCAGGGTAGGGCTGGAGCCTGGTGGGACTTCACATAGGAATTGGTGGACAGCAACAGGAGCAGAGCTGAAGGCCTGGCTGCCAGCTGGAAAGCAGCAAACTAGAAAGCCCCGAAGCCCAAAGATCATCCTAGGGCAAGTGAAGATCTAAATTCCTGTGCCAATCTTCTATCTCCAGGCTTCCTAGAAGCACTCATAAATGCTCTGTTCCAAGTAGGGTCCCAGTACAAGCCCCAACATCAGGTTTCTTTGGGCTGGGATACATCTTGGTCCAACTATTCCCAAATAAACTGGAAAGAAGAGGTAGGTAAAAGGTAAAAGAGAATGGAGCTTTTACAATGTGTTTAGGACTCCTTTCTTACCCAGTACTTAAAAAGCCCAACCAGATAGGAATCACTGCTTGATCTAGTAATGGGAAATGAACCAGAGCAGATAAGAATAGTAAGCAAAGGGGAACATTTAGGCAATAACGATCACAACATAATAAGGATGAAAATAAAGATTGAGAAAGACATAAGTAAGACAAAGATCAAAGTAATAGATTATTTTAAAAAAAGCTAATTTTGAGGAGATAAGAATGGTACTAAGGAAGGTAAACTGGAAAAATAGCTGTTGACAGACAAAGAGATTGAACAGCATTGGGAAGTATTTAAAAATTTGATCAATAGAGCTCAGGAGAAATATATTCCACTAAAAAACAAGAAAAACTAGCCAATAATGAAATGCCCTGAATGAATAAAGAGACGTGGGTAAAATTGAAACTAAAGAAAAAGGCATCCACTAAGTACATAGACAATAAAGGAGAGGATGACAAAAGGGAATATGGAGAGGTTAGGAAAGAAGTAAAACAAATTAGAATAGCAAAGAAGAGTTATGAAATTAAATTAGCAAGGAATTTAAAAAGAAATAGTAAGGTATTCTACAGACACAAGAACAATAAAAGAAAAATTAGGATAGGGACAGGACTACTAAGGGATACACACGATAAACTCACAATAATGACAGCACAATGGCAGAAATATTAAATAGTGCTTTGCCTCAGTATTTACCAGGGAGACTAACAAGGTAGACAAGATATTAGAAGAAGTTATCAAAAAAAGATACAAAGACATTTAAAATAGAAAGGGGGAGATAATTAATAAATTAATCAAACTTAGAGAGGATAAAACCAGGTCCAGATGGATTGCATCCATGTGTATTAAAAGAAGTTAGGGAAGAGATAGCAGAGGACTGGTGGGCAACTAATGTTATTCTTATATTTAAAAAGGGTGATAGACAAGACCAGGGAACTATAGACCAGTTAGCTTAACATTGCTGGTAGGAAAAATAATGGAATCTTTACTCAAAGATTTAATAGAAAAAAATGTAGAAACTAAACATATAATAAAGAGTAGCCAGCACAGATTTCAAAAGGGAAGGTCATGTTTGACCAACCTTATTGAATTCTTTGAAGAAGTAACAGAAAGAGTAGACAAGGGTAATGTAGTAGATGTAATAAATTGGATTTTCAAAAGGCCTCAATAAGGTACTGCATAGTAGACCCATGACTAAGGTCATGGGATGAAGTGAGGGGAGAATAAGCAGAATGGATAGCAAGCTGGCTACAAAATAGAAAACAGAGATTAGGGGTTAAGGGTAGCTATTCAGACTGGCAAAACGTGGGAAGCAGTGTTCCAGAGGGATCGGTGCCAGAAACACTGTGGCCGTGATTTTGCCAGTGCTCAGCGGACGGGATGGGTGGCGGATCAGTTGTGAAACTTAAAATGATTGACACAAGGCTTGGAACCTGCTGTCAAAACGCGTATACCTGCATTTCACGATGTTGGGTCTGCCAGTGCTGAGCAGAACTGACAGGCAGCAGCAGGGAACCCAGTTCAAATCATTAATGGCTTGTTTACAACCACTTAACAATGCTTTTTTCCCTAGCTTTTTGAATTTGACAGGTCGCCCACTGGTTTCCCGATGTGCCTAGACCTTGTCTGTGAAGCTGAGGCGGCAGGTCAGTGGCCATTGAATCAGCTGATGAGTTGACAGCTTCAAATATCAAGTCAAAGCTCCCAGCTGATTGAGAAATGTTCCCTTAACCACTAGCTTCTCTAAACTGCATTTCCACTACAGATTCAGAATGCTGCAAGTCTTTACACAAGTCTCCATGCTGTCTGACCTCATTACCTCTCCCATTATTAACAGATCACTTCTGTCATCTCTACTTCACCTGCCGTCTATTCCATCAGCATGGGTGCACTTTATACTCTCTCACCTTGGTCCTCAGAATCTGACCACGCTCAGCCCCAACACCAGCATCATCAGGCACACCAGCAGCACCAACAATAACACCAACCTTCTCCGCAATCACCTGATGCTGCACAGGACAGAGGGCATCAGCACCCGACCACATTGCTGACCAGGACACCAGGGATGGCCTCACCATGGTCACATTTACTTCACTTAACGCTGTACACCCTGGCTGCCGCATGATGCACCAGGTTGGCACCACCCCACACCAGCAACATAAATTATCCCTACAATATCCAAGCCATTCCTTTCACACTCATCAGCATTGCGGGGGGTACCATTGTGTCTCACCATTCACTGCAACTCACTAAGCCACTTCCAAAGGTGCACAGAAATCTGTCCAAGAATGCAAAGTGTTGAAAATAAAGATTTCAATGTTTGACGGCACATTAACAGAAACTTCACATGAACATTGGCTAAAATACACAAGTGCCTACCCTTGTGTGTTGTTAGTTGGTATGATTGCACTAGGATGAGGGTGAGTGTGAGGGGTGGCTAGTGAGATGGGGAAGTGATAATGTAGATAGAGGGGGATGGGTGGAGGTGCAAGGTAAGTTGGTGTGAGTAAGGATGTGCAGGAGTATGGTAGGGAAGGCAGAGTGATGGGGATGTGATGAGTGGCACAGGAGGATGAGGTTGAATGTGGCTTTGTAGTAACATTTCATGATCTACTGAGATCATTGAAAAGTTTGTGGCACTGCACCCAGGTCCTCCTGAACACATCCCTGCTTGTGCCCTCCTCTGCAATGTGCAACCAGGCTGTCTTGGTCTTCAGGGGAGGTCTCTTCTGCTCATTGGAAGGGAAGAGAACCTCCCTGCATGCTGTGACTCCCTCCATTAGCATATGGAGGGAGTCATGGGAGAGCCTGGGTGCAGCCCTGCACCTCTGGGTAGTGCTTGTCAGTGTTTGCAGCACCTCAATGCTGTAGAACACTGACAGCACAAATTTCAAAGTAAATTTGCACATGGTCCCTTTAAGGAAACCGGCTGATGATGTGTCATTAAATGACGTCATCAGACCCGCTTCCTTCAATTGGCCGGAAAACTCGCTGGGCGGACTTAACAAGCCCAATCAGGGGAAAGTCATGTCGGAGGCCGGGATGGAGCCAGCAGTGAGGCCGCGATCCGTCACCGATGTCGCCCGCCACAGACCTGCTGAGGTAGGGAAAATCGCGGCCCATAGTTCACAATTTACATAAATGATTTGGGCTTGGGAATTGGAAGTACAATTTCAAAATTTGCAGACGACACCAAATTTGGAAGTATTGTTCATACTGAGTTGATACTGAGGAAGCATGCAGCGAAATACAAGAAGACAGTAATAAACTTGCAGAATAAGCATATCATTGGAAAATGAATGTCAGTATAAATAAGTGTGAGGTGGTGCATTTTGGTAGGAAGAATAAGGAGGCCACACACATCTTGGATAATAAGATCGAAATGGGGTAGAGGAGCAAAGGGATCTTGGGGTACAGATACACAAATCACTAAAAGGTTAATAAGGCCATTAAAAAAAAAACAAGCACTGGGGTTCATTTCAAGAGGGATAGAATGGAAAAGCAGAGAAGTTATCTTTAATTTGTATAGAACCTTGGTTAGGCCACATTTAGAGAACTAGGCACAGTTCTGGTCTCCATATTATAAAAAAGATATAGAGGCACGGAGGAAGGTTCAAAATAGATTTACTGGAATGATATCAGAAGTGACAGGATATACTTATCAGGAAAGGCTGAACAGGGTGGTGCTCTTTCCTCTAGAAAAGAAAAGGCTGAGGGGTGACCAGATAGAAATATTTAAGATTATGAAGGGGTTTGATAGGATAGACATAGAGAAAATGTTTCCACTTGTGGGGAAGTCCAAAACTCGACGTCATTAATATAAGATAATCACTAATAAATCCAATAGAGAATTCAGGAGAAACTTCTTTACCCAAAGCTTGGTCAAATAGTTAAATTTTAAGGGGTGTCTTAAAGGAGGAGAGATTGGCAGATGGGCGGAGTGGTATAGGGAGAGAATTGCAGAGCTTAGGGCCGAGGCAGCTGAAGGCACGGCCGTCAACGGTGGAGTGAAGAAATTCGAGGGTGTGCAAGAGGCCAGAATTGGAGGGGTGCAGATATCTTGGAAGATTGTAGGGCTGGAGGAGGTTACAGAGATAGGGAGTGGCGACGCCATAGAGGGATGTGAAAACAAGGATGAGAATTTAAAAATCGAGGCATTGCCGGACTGGGAGCCAATGTAGGTCAGTGAGCACAGGGGTTGTAGAGTCCGAGTATAAATAATACACGGACTGCAGGAGAACAATAATAACAGGTATTTACTGAACAGAGGGTAACTTAAGACTGAAATACAGAAGCCTGCTATGGCTTTATAAACAGGGGTGGTCACTGCCGGTGCTGCAGTATAGAATCAGTTCTTCTCTTAAAGGTACATACACAACAGGGGTGATGGGTGAACAGGACTTGGTGGGAGTTAGGATACAGGCAGCAGAGTTTTGGATGAGCTCAAGTTTACGGAGGGTGTAAGATGCGTGCACGGACTGCAGTGATTCAAGAAGAAGGCCCACCACCACCTTCTCCAGGGCAACTAGGGTAGGGCATTAAATGCTCGCTTTACCAGAGATACCCATATCCCAAGACAGAATAAAAAAAAGATGGAGCTGATTTAAAAACTTACAGCTGCTGTGGCTTTCAGTGGAGGCCAGTTTCCCAAAAGCAGTTGATTCCAGAATCTTCCCTTGTGATCAGCGTTGCTAGGGTACAAATGGTGGGCAAAACTCCATATGACATATTTCCCTCATTTGCCTGCCACCACAATGCGCCCACCTCCACTATCGCTAGAATTTTAATGGGCAGAAAACAGGAGGGGAGAACTTGGTGTAACCAGGTCCTACCTCGGGCTCTGCCCCCACCTGCCTACATTACATGGCCTTTGTGGAATCTTTGACCTCTTCAATCTGCTTAAAGAACACAGGGCATGACATCTAACACTGATTAGACTCTAGTAGTCAGATGGTCAGGCAATACATTTGCATTCACGATAGCAGTGAACAGGACTGGAATGGCTAAGCATACACTATTTTAGAAAATGACCTGTTCTGTTTATGCAGCACTTCTCAGAAATAGGTTTCCATAGAAATGAATGAGGGAATTTGAGCTTTTTAAAAAAACTATACACTTACAGGACCATATGTTAAGTGGATGGTTTAGCCAAAATCATTATAGGGAGGTAATTTTCTTTGTACAATTCTGCGCAATTACAAAAGAAAACCACAAACAAATTTAAGTAACTGATGTTAATAAAAAGTATGGGGTCAATTCATGCACACTGAAATGATCTCATATTAAACTATTAAGTTAATCGGTCAAAGAAATGCGGTCTATTGTTGTTATGTATCACATTTTCTTAGCACTGTGTAATGGAAATTTGAGTATAATTGAATGAACAGCATGTTTCCTGCTGATAAGTCTGTGGCCAGAGTATATTGTCATTCATTCTGTGCGTATTTGCCATGGATATGAGAAACTGTACTCATTTTCTATAATAAGCATTGTCTACAGCTCTAGTTAAGTGAGAATCACTTGTATTTCTTTTCAGTTATATGACCAAGAATTAATATCTATCCCGTGGAGCTAAATGCAGAATGCGCAGATGTCAGCAATTATACAAAAATAAAAATACCCTCGCTGTTAATAAAGATTATTTTTCAACTGTTCTCCTCTCCTCTCTCGGTCGTAGCAACTTATGCTGGGATATGGTTCTACAAACACTGGCTGCTCTCTTGTCCCTCAGTGAAGGGGCCACTCTTGGTGTGGGAGCATTGAAGGCCAGCCTCACTCTGTCTTCAACCAACATCCAAACATGCCCAGCTTTCACTATGTATCACTGGATAGTGACGTGGATTGGGAATTCTGGGATTGGTTCTTCCCTAGTTAACACAAACACATTGATGCCAACTGTTTTTGGATCAGTTTGGTATCTGACACACACACAAACCTATCACCTTGTTTAGGAGTCTCCAAATCAAACCACGGAGAAATCTACTTCAGTCTGTAAAGTTCGCATTTGCATTTCCTCCAACTGCAGCCACATTCCGCAAAGAATACATCCTGCCTACCCATGTCTGGATAGCTTAATGCAGGTTGGCAGAGCGAAGACTTATAACCCTCCAGTGTGCACAGTGTTTAACCTGGAGTTTAACCAGCTGAAACTGCACAGCTTGGCACTCTCACCTCCGAGTCAAAAGGTTGTGGGTCCACATCCCACTCTAGAGACTATAGCACATAATCCAGGCTGACACTCCAGTGTAGTACTGAAAGACTGCTACACTGGCAGGGGTGCCGTCTTTCAGATGAGACTTTAAACTGAGGCCCTGTCTGCACACTCAAGTGGATGTAAAAGTTCCCATGGCACTATTTTGAAGAAGAGCAGGGGAGCCCTGGTCAATTTTTATCCCTCAACCAACATCACTTATGTATTGATTTCTTCGTGGGTTCAATGACGAGACATTTATGAAAGAGAATGACTTTTAATCTAAAGCTTGTTCAACTCTTTTATACAGCTTTTACAGGAGACACGATGCTTGTGATGCATCTAGAACAAAACTGAAACTAAACCAAACTGCTTGTCTCTCACATGACCTCTGCTGGTCAGGCATAAGTAATCAATACCTGCAAACATGCTGGTAAGGCATCATAATCAAACAGGCAAATAACATCACGATTTGCTGATATCATTACATCTCCTTTTCTTAAAACAAAAGTATTTTACTTTTAACTAACAACATGTTTTCTTTGTATTAATCTGCATTTTAACTGTAACACTTAATGAACTTACATTATCATTATCATGATCAAGGTTTTTTAACCTTGCTTTGTGTGTTCACATGAAATATGTCAATACACTAGAACTTGAAGAAAGAATAAGATAACATTACTTCCTTCTATAATAATAGTCCTTAAATTTGCTCAATGAGTCTCTCAGGAGGCTTCACGTGTCTTGAGGATTTTCTGATTGATTGTCCTTGAATCTGAGTTGTTGCCTCAGATGATGTGTTCTCAGCTGTGTGATCAGGTTGTTCAACAGTATCAGTCTCTTGACCTGCTGTGGCTGGTCCCATGAGAAGATCTCGACGATTTCTTCTCAGAACAGCACCCTCATCTGTCTGAATGGTGTATGATCTTGGATGAACTTCACTCAGGACAGTTCCCTTCTGCGTCCATGTGTTTGTTTTGTCTTTGAACCTTACTTGGTCACCAGTGTGGAGTTCAGGTAGGTTTTGTGTTCCTCTGTCATAGTAGTACTTTTGCTTTTCTTTCTGTTGCTCTTTGAACTTCCTCACTTTCTCCCCCTCTTTTGTTTTCAGGAGGTTCTCCGGGATGGGTAGGTTTGACCTTAGCCGACGTCCCATCAGGAGTTGGGCTGGTGACTTACCACACTCGAGCAGCATTGTGCGGTATACAAGCATGCTTTGGTAGAAGTCAGTTCCACTGTCTTTTGCCTTGTACATCAGTCTTTTCACTGTCTGGACCGATTTTTCCACTAGTCCATTGGACTGTGGATAGTGAGGACTTGACGTTGTGTGGACAAAGTCCCACTCTTTGGCAAAGTGTCGGAAACTTGCATTGTAAAACTGGGGTCCGTTGTCTGTGAAGACCTCGCTTGCCACGCCATGTCTGGAGAATATGGCTTTCATACATGTTATCACAGCATCTGCAGTGGTGGTGTACAGTCTACAAACCTCTGGATACAGGGAGTAATAGTCTGTGACTACAAGATAGTCCTTCCCTTGACATACGAATAGGTCAGCGCCTACCTTCTGGTAAGGTCTGTCTGGTGCTGGGTGTGGCTTTAGTGGTTCTACCGGATTGCTTGCTCGATATTTCAGGCATATTGTGCAGTTTGACACCTCATTTGTCACATCTTGGTTGATTTGTGGCCAGTACATCATCTCTCATGCTCTTTTCTTACACTTTTCGATTCCCAGATGTCCTCCATGGATCTTTTTTAACATCTCTTTTCTCAGACTCTTTGGGATAACTATTTTACTTCCTTTGTAGATGATGTCTTTGACCACTGATAGTTCCGCCCTGCAGTTCCAGTACTCTGCCATGTCAGGTGAGCAGTCTTGCTTCATGTTGGGCCATCCATCCAAGATGCTTTTCCTCAGTCGTCTCATTGTTTCATCTTTGTTTGTCTCAGTCTTTATGAGCTCCATTTTTGCATCTGCTATTGGCAGTGCACTTGTGATCATGCCCACGTAGGCGTTCACTTTTTCATCCATTGTGGTGTTTGCGGGCTCACTTGGGTCAACAGCTCTGGACAACGTGTCTGCTGTATACATCAGCTTACCCGGTGTGTACGCAACATTCAGTGTATAGCGTTGCAGCCTGATCATCATTCTTTGTTTTCTAAGTGGACAGCTATTTAGTGGCTTTTGGAACAATGCAATCAAGGGCCTATGGTCAGTCTCTACACTGATTGCTTGTCCTGTCACAAACTGGTGAAATCTTTCACAGGCGTATGTGATGCTGAGCAGCTCCTTTTCTATTTGAGCATATCGCGTCTCCGCGTCTGTCATTGAGCGCGATGCATATGCAATAGTTTGCCAGTAGTCATATTTTTGCAGAAGAACAGCACCGAGCCCACTCTGTGATGCATCTGATGATATCTTGATGGGTCTCGCTGGGTCATAAAACCTCAGAACTGGTTCCTCTGTGAGCAGTTTCTTTAGATCGCTCCATGACTTCTCATGCTCATGATTCCATTCCCATTCTATGTTCTTTTCAGTTAGTCTTCTCAGTGGCGCCATCTTTTCTGAGAGGTTGGATATGAATTTACCCATGTAGTTGATCATTCCATTAAACCTCTGCACGTCCTTTTTGCATTGTGGCCTTGGCATATTCTCAATGGCGGACACCTTTCTGGGATCTGGTCTGATGCCCTCACTGCTAAGGATATCTCCCACGAATGTCAGTTCTGTCACCCCGAGCTGGCATTTCTTTCTATTCAGCTTCAGGTTTGTTTTCCTTGTTGCTTCCAACACTTTTTTCAGTCTCTCGTCATGCTCAGTTCTCGTGGTTCCCCATACTATGATGTCATCCATTGATGTATCAACTCCCTCCAGGTGCTCATAGATCATATGGATTGTTTTGTGATACACTTCAGGAGCTGAGGCAATGCCAAATGGTAACCTTAGGAATCTGTATCTGCCAAATGGACTGTTGAACGTGCACAGTCTTGAACTTGCTTCGTCCAGCTTCATCTGCCAAAATCCTGAGGACGCATCTAACTTGCTGAAATATTTTGCATTTGCAAACTGTGCCATGATTTCCTCACATGTAGGAAGCTTGAAGTGCTCTCTCTTTATTGCTCTGTTTAGATCTCTTGGATCCAGGCAAATTCTGAGCTTTCCATTCTTTTTGTCCACTATGACGAGGGAACTCACCCACTCAGTTGGCTCATCTATCTTCCAAATCACGTTCAGGCTTTCCATCCTGTCCAATTCTGCCTTCAGTTGCTTTTGAAGAGCAAACGGAACTTTTCTGCATGGATGTATGACCGGTGTCATACTTTTATCTACTCTGATCGTGTGTTCTCCTGGAATGCAGCCTAGACCCTTAAATAGGTCTTTGTACTCTTTCATGAGTTCATCATAGACTGTCTCTCCTTCGCTTTCCACAACGAGGACTCTCTTTACCAGGTTCAGTCTCTCACAGGCTTTTAAACCTAGTATGGCTTGCACATCCTTTGGCACCACGATTAATGCTAGCGTGTGCTCTCTGTCCTTGTGTGTTACTTTGACAATGCATCTTCCTTTCACTGGTATATCAGTACCTGAGTATCCTGTCACTTTCACTTTGATTCCATGTATCTTTGGTCTGGGTCTAATTTTCTTAAAATCAGTCTCTGATATCACATTAACTTGTGCTCCAGTATCCAATTTAAATGGAATGTGTATGTCATTCACTTTTAGTGTCAACATCCAGTCTCTTTCTTCTTTTTTGTTTTCAGACACAACATCTACATTGAACTCCTCTATCTCGCTTTCATCTACTGCATGGACCTTGCTTTGTTGCACTTGGTTCTTACAGCAACGGGCATAATGGTTGTTCTTGTTGCAACTATTGCATGTTTTACCATATGCTGGACACTTTTTTGGTGGATGCTGTGTACCGCATCGACTACATGTCTTTCGATTGTCCCTTTCATTTTCGTTCGCTGGCCACGCCTCTTTTTTCACATTGGCGCTCTTTTTGTTAAACGGTTTATGTCCGTTCATTCTCACTGCATCCACGTTGCAGCTATTGTCACTGAACAGCTCCTTTGCCTGCAACTTCACAGTCTCTGTAGCCCTACACAGTGCTATGGCTTTTCCCAGGTCTAGATCTTGCTCTCTTAGCAGTCTTTCCCTTAGACCATTATCTGGAATACCACACACCAGTCTGTCTTTTATCAGCGAGTCTGTCAGTCCCCCAAATTCACATGTTTTGCTTCGGTTTCTCAGTTCAGTCACATACTGATCAATAATCTCACCCGTTTTCTGAACACATGTGAAAAATCTGTGCCTCTCAAATGTCACATTATGTTTAGGTATGCAGTAGGCCTCAAACTGTTCCATTATTTTATCTAGCTTCATTTTGTCTCCATCAGCAGCGAATGTGAAGTTATTATACACCTCCAGCGCTTCATCACCCACGACATGTAAGAACAGTGACGATTTCCTTTTATTACTTTTCTCGTCAGCTCCGATTGCTGATAAATACAACCCCACATGTTGTTTGAACCTTCTCCAATTTTCAGCCACATTACCTGTCAACTGAAGCGTCGCCGGTGGGAGTAAACCTTCCATTTTTCACTTCGTTAGCTATTCTCTAATGGTAAGTAACGATGTTCTCTTTTGGCTTGCTAATCTGTGGAGAGCTGATTTAACTTCAGATTTTTTCTCTTCATCTCTTTCAGCCACTTCTGACACCATGTATTGATTTCTTTGTGGGTTCAATGACGAGACATTTATGAAAGAGAATGACTTTTAATCTAAAGCTTGTTCAACTCTTTTATACAGCTTTTACAGGAGACACGATGCTTGTGATGCATCTAGAATGAAACTGAAACTAAACCAAACTGCTTGTCTCTCACATGACCTCTGCTGGTCAGGCATAAGTAATCAATACCTGCAAACATGCTGGTAAGGCATCATAATCAAACAGGCAAATAACATCACTATTTGCTGATATCATTACAACTTAAACAGATTACCTGATCATTAATCTCCTCTTAACCTTCTCTGCTCTAAGGAGAAAACCCCAGTTTCTCCAGTCTCTCTACATAACTGAAGTCATTCATCCCCGGTACCATTCTAGTAAACCTTTTCTGCACCGTCTCCAAGGCCTTGACATCCTTCCTAAAGTGTGGAACCCAGAATTGAACACAGTACTCCAGCTGAAGCCTAACCAGTAGTTAGCATAACTTCCTTGCTTTTGTACTCTATTCCTCTATTAATAAAGCCAAGGATGCCATATGTTTTTTAACAGCCTTCTCAACTAGTCCTGCCACCCTCAAAGATTTGTGTACATACACCCCCAGGTCTCTCTGTTCCTGCAATACAATTTAGTTCATATTGTCTCTCCTCATTCTTCCTACCAAAATGTATCACTTCACACTTCTGTATGTTAAATTTCATCTGCCAGGTGTTTGCCCATTTCACCAGTCTGTCTATGTCCTCCTGAAGTCTGTTACAATCATCTCATTATTTACTACATTTCCGAGTTTCATATCATCTGCAAACTTTGAAATTATGCCCTGCATTCCCAAGTCCATTTAATTAATATATATCAAGAAGAGCAGTGGTCCTAATACCGACCTCTGGGGAACACCACTGTATACTTCCCTCCAGTCTGAAAAACAACCATTCACTGCTACTTCTCTACTTTTTGTCCCTTAGCCAATTGTGTATCTATGTTGTCACTGTCCCTTTAATCCCCTGGGCTTTAATGTTGCTAACAAGTCTATTATGTGGTACTTTGTCAAACGCCTTTTGAAAGTCCATATATACAATATCAACCGCACTACCCTCATCAACCCTCTCCGTTGTTTCAACAAAGAACTCGATCAAGTTAGTCAGACACTACTTGCCTTTAACAATTCCATGCTGACTTCCACTTATTCACCTAAACTTTTCTAAATGCCAATTAATTTTGTCACGGATTATTGTCTCCAAATGTTTCCCCACCACCGATGTTAGGCTGACTTGCCTGTAGTTGCCAGGTTTATCCCTCTCCCTTTTTTTAAACAGGGGTGTAACATTTGCAATCCTCCAGTCATTTTGTGCCACCCCATAACCAATAACAACAACAACTTGCATTTATACAACACCTTTAACGTAGCAAAAGTCCCAAGGCGCTTCACAAGAGTGCGATTAATCACAAGTTGACACCGAGCCACAGAAGGAGACATCAGGACAGATGACCAAAAGCTTGGTCAAAGAGGTAGGTTTTAAGGAGCGTCTTAAAGGAGGAAAGAGAGGTGGAGAAATGGAGAGGTTTAGGGAAGGAATTCCAGAGCTTAGGGCCTAGGCAGCTGAAGGCACGGCCGCTAGTGGTGGAGCGATTAAAATCGGGGATGTGCAAGACGCCAGAATTGGTGGAGCACAGAGATCTCAGAGGCTTGTACCACTGGAGGCGGTTACAGAGAGAGGGAGGGATGACGCCGTGGAGGGATTTTAATACAAGGATGAGAATTTTAAAATTGAGTTGTTGCCAGATCAGGAGCCAATGTAGGTCAGCGAGCACAGGGGTGATGGGTGAACGGGACAACGGGACTTGGTGTGAGTTAAGATATCAGCAGCAGAGTTTTGGATGAGCTGAAGTTTATGTAGGGTGGAAGATGGGAGGCTGGCCAGGAAAGCATTGGAATAGGCAGCTTTGGTGATGGAGTGGATATGTGGTCGGAAGCTCATCTCGGGGTCAAACATACCACGGTTGCGAACGGTCTGGCTCAGGTTCAGACAGTTGCCAGGGAGAGGGATGGGATTGGTGGCCAGGGAATGGAGTTTGTGGCGGGGACCAGAGACAATGGCTTCGCTCTTCCCAATATTTAGTTGGAGGAATTTTCTGCTCACCCAGTACTATAGGAAACTCTCGTTTAAACAGCAGTTATCCGGAATTCTATATTTACCGGCAAAATTCATACTCCGAAAACAACACCTCAATAACCGGAAATGTTGCCGAGTCCGAGTCCGAGTCTCCCGCGGTGGCCGAGTTAGTCAGTGGAGGTAGTTCTCCAAACTGCTACTACTCGGCTTCTTGGCACTGTCGGAAGTCCAAACACCTCAATAACAGGAGTCTGACTCTCCCGCACTGTATACAGTCATTTACTGTATAAGTTTTGTTTTACTGTTAAGTAATTAAAGAGTTATGGATTACCCTCAACTGGCAGTACTGTACTTAATCAAGCATCTTCCATCATCCATTTAACACAACATTCTGCTGGTGAGTACCCAATTACTGTATACTGCACATTTCTTGATTTTTTTATTTTTGTTTGTTAAAAATAGCCTCGGTAGATAACCCTCTCCGTCATCCGGAATTTTTAATCAACCGGCACCATCCCGGTCCCATCGGTGCTGGATACCAAAGAGTTTCCTGTATATGTCGGACAAGCAGTCTGACAAATCAGAGACAGTGGAGGGGTCAAGAAAGGTTTGGAAGATTGTGGCCAGAGCCTCTGCAATTTCCACCCTCACTTCCCTTAGTAAACTAGGATGCATCCCATCTGGACTTTTCTAATTTGAGGATTGCCAACCTTTTAAGTATATCCTATTTATCTATTTTTATCCCATCCAATATCACTACTGCCTCCTCCTTTACTGCTACATTGGCAGCATCCTCTTCTCAGATGCAAAGTACTCATTTAATACCTCAGCCATGCCATCTGCCTCCTCAAGAAGATCTCCTTTTTGGTCTCTAATCGGCCCCACCCTTCCTTTGACTACCCTTTTACAATTGATGTATTTATAAAAGACTTTTAGGTTCCCTTTTATGTTAGCCACTAATTTATTCTCATAATACTCGCTCTTTGCCCCTCTTATTCCCTTTTTTAAATCTCCTCTGTACTTTCTATTATCAGCTTTGTTCTCCATTGTATTATGAACCTTACAATTATCATAAGCCTCCTTTTTCTGTCTCATTTTAACCTCTATATCTTTAGTCATTCAGGGAGCTTTAGCTTTGGGTGCCCTTCCTTTCCTCTTCATGGGAATGTGTCTACTCTGTACCCGAACCATTTCCTCTTTGAAGGCCTCCCATTGTTTAATTATTGTTTTGCCTACCAATTTTTGATTCCAATCCACCTGGGCCAGATCCCTTTTCAACTCACAGAAGTTAGCCCTCCTCCAGTTAAATATTTTTATGCTTGCTTGTATCTTGTCCTTTTCCATAACTGTTCTAAACCCGATGATATTATGATCCACTGTTTCCCAACTGCTCTCCCACTGAAACATGCTTCACTTCCCCCACTTCCTTCCCCACTTCATTCCCCAGACCTAGATCCAGCACTGCTTCCTTCCTCGTTGGGCTGGAAACACACTAATCAAGCAAGTTCTCTTGCACACATCTCAGAAATTCATCCCCCTCTTTGCCCTTTATGCTGTTACTATTCCAGTCCATATTAGGATAATTGAAGTCCCCCACTATCACTACTCCGTAGTTCTTGCCTCTTTTTGTGATTTGCTCCTCTATCTCCTTCCCACTATTTGGGAATAAGCACTCTATAGAGATATGGCAGAAGCTTCAGACCATTAACTGGTTTATTTACATAAAATTCATAATTGAACTGTTTGGAGTTTGCTACAATGAGAACTTATATTCCTCTACACTCCTCAGTTTATGAAATCAATAAGGGTGCAAATTGCTTTCAGTTTTAACTTGGGTCGTAAGAGAAAAGACCGCTCACTCTTGCTTAACCCCTCGAAGTATTGAAGGCTTAAGAAGCCCTTTAGCACTCAAAAAATGGGAGCTGCGTGGCTGAATTTCTAGGCCCAAAAGTTGTGACATTGCTGGCCTACCCTGAGGCCACCGAGTTGTCCATATATGATTCATTACGAACACATAGAGCTGTGAACATTATGTCAATCATCCCTTTGTGTTTCCTCAATTCCCTTTTAATACTCATTTATAAAATTAACATTGGCCTTTTACAAACATTCATATGCAAGGTAACGGTGTTTATTAAAGATATCTTTGTGTTTGAATGTCATTATACTGCCTCCTTCATTTAGTTGAATTTCAGAACATTTAAAATAAAAAGTAATCGTGCATATTATCAGCCTGTCCTTGGCCTGCACTTTACTTGCAATGTGCCTTCACTGGATTGCCTTCACCCATAGCTTGTTTTTCACTGCACTTTGATGTTCGGGTATGGGATTGGCCTTTTCCTGTGCTTCCTGTAAAAGTCATGTTATTTCCACATTGCTTGTTCTTCTCGTATCCCTAGTTAGCTGCTCCAATCCTACAATGTTTGTCTCAGTTACATTAAAAAATATATTAGCAACAGATTCACGGAGAACTTCATGGTTCTTTAGTCTGTCTGAGCTCTGAGCATTCTTCGCATTACTGATTTTGCTCCCTTAAATAGATATGCCTGTTTGTCGCAAACTACAGAAAAAAATTAATCTGCAGGTTTGCAATGAGCTGGTTGGATCCTCTAATGGAAAATTTGGGCATTCCATACCTGCTTTTTATAAATAGACCGATTCAGATCATCACTGGTACGATAGCAAAATACTGCAGATGTTGGAAATCTGAAATAACAACAGAAAATGCTGGAAAAACTTCGATCTAGTTTCTTTCCTTTCCTTTCCTTTCCAGTTTTGAAGAAGGGTCCAACCCGAAACGTCAACTCAAATTTCTCTCCACGGATGTTGCCTGACCTGCTGAGTTTTTCCAGCATTTTCTGTTGTTATTTCAGATCATCACTGCGTAGTTTTCAACTGATCCTGATTTAATTGGAATGTCCTAACTGAGCCACTTGAGAATTCCAAACTGGCAAATCTAGTGACTTGCCAATTTTGCAGGAGCTGCTCTCTTGTCCCTAAGTGTTGGCTTGAATCCCCACCCTTTCAGCACATTGCTGGTTGACGAATAGGAATCAACACAAACCATTGTCCATTCGTTGTTTTCTATTACTGACTTCCATTGGACATAATTGGATTCAAGATAATTCATGAGCCCTGTCCTGGGAATTGGTTCAATTCATAGAATCTTACAGTACCGAAGGAGGCCATTCGGCCCATCATGTTGGTGCCGGCTCTTAGAACAGAGCTATCCAATTAGTCCCACTCCCCCACTGTTTCCCCAGCTCTACAATGTTTTCCTTTTCAAGTACATATCCAATTGCCATTTGAAAGTTACTATTGAATCTTCTTCCAACACCCTTTCAGGTAGTGCATTCTTTTACATTTTGTTGCAGAGAAACTCACACACCCTCTGTGCAGATAAATCTAACGTCCTTGTATATGCCCCCAGCTCGGGACTGACATTCATGCAATTACAAGAACATTACTGATCTCTGTAATGTCTGATCTCTTTGGGGGCAGCCCTCAGGCCAGCTCAGATGCACATAATTAGCAATTGGCAACCACATTAAACCAATGGGACTGAATTCTATATGAATGGCTTCAATACACACTTTAATCTCTGTTTCTCATGGGTCCAGTAACATTGAACTAAGGTGATAAATCTAGCTACCGAACTTGTTAAGGTCCACTGGCTAGTGTAGTAGGTTAGAGTAAAGCAGTGATTAGAATTCATTTGTGCTTTTTGCGACATTTCGTTATTTACACTTTGCACTGTAGCCGCACCTAGGGTTCCATATAATTACAAATTTTAAGTAATTTATTCCCAGTTTATTGACTGGTGCTTATCTGCCAGATGGACAGTGTTATAACTGCACTGCTGTACTGCTGCCTCGGAGGCCCGCACAGGTCTGTTCCCAAAGATATCTCTGGAGAATGGTCTTGGCAGCTGCATAAACATTGGGCCAGACTTTACTGTCAGAATAACAGTGAGGCTAATGCCACTTATTGTTATTTATGCATAAATGGTACAGCAACTTCAGGTGAGGGGCAGATATGTGGCTAAATGCCAATATCCAAAAGTTGATGTCCGAGTTGTGCCGCCCTGGCATTAGCTTCACAAAAATGGCATCTCGCTGTCTGCCTCATCATTGTAATGGATTGAATGGTGTCAAGTTGCTGTATTTGCACAGTAGATATGAACTAAACTCACCACAAAATTAAGACTTATCATTACAAGTGGAAGTACCCTTTTAACAACATGATAATTGTTAATTACTGCCAGTCAACCGCTCTGGCATTGAAAATTAGCTATTACAAGTGTGGAGTCTCATTCCTTCAAGTGTTAATTGTTGTTGGAGATTTTTAAAATGTCAAATTTAAAAATGTTGACATTTTTTAAACTTGTGCTTTCTGTCTTTTTTCTCTCTTAATCCAATCTTTCTTTCCCTCTCTATTTTTCTTGCTGTACCTGATTTGACATTGAATTCACCCACTCGAATTTAACTTCCTTCTCAGTCCTTCCGCTGTTTAGTTCTCAATCCTTCAATCCAATTAGTTAAGGAGCTACACCATTGTTTGCCCTGTTCACTCAGGTCCCAGATGCCCTGTTTCAGTCACTGCACCGTTATCAGCTCGCACTTTCAGCAACATAGTGGGCAAAAATGTTTTGAGCTGAAGGGTGCAAGGGAAAGTCTAATTGACAGCAGATGCCATTAGATGACTTGCTACAGGAAAATCTGTAGGGCCCATTGTAGTCAGAGGTGAAGGTGACCAGAGTGGCTCATTCCACTGGTACAGAACAGCGAGGTTGTTTATTGATCACTAGTTTTCATGCATTTCTGCAGCCACAGGTGAGTATGTTTTGGCCAGAAACAAAGTTGTGAATCACAACTTCAAAGCAACTGCTCAGTTGGTTTTCGGGTTCACTGTGGAATCCAGTCTGCACAGGGCCCCGCAGGTAATAGTGCAGGACCATCTCTTTGAATTGTACCATATGTTTCTAGGAGATGGGAACAAACGCGGTGGTTCTTTGTATATATAGTGTGCATACAGAGGATAAAATGGGGCGGCCCAGTGGTATCTTTTACATCTACCTGAACAGGCAGGTGGGGCCTTGGTTTAACATCTCATCCAAAGGATAGCACATCTAACAAAGCAGCACTCCCTCGCTACTGTAGTGAAGTGCCAACCTGGATTGCATGCTTAACCTTTTATCTCAGAGGGCAGAGTACTATCAACTGACCTGAGAGTCAGCAGAACCTGAATTAAACACAATTGATAAAATGTCTGGTTGAAATGTAATACCTGTAGTAGAATTAATTTTAATGCTGACTTACTGCCACTAGATCACACTTTGGAGATACTGTACTGACCTCTAGTGGTAATTTTTGTGAAGTAGACTAGTGATCCACTCTGCAGTGAATGTTAAATGGCAAGTACCAGACCCCATCAAGTTACAGCATTTTCACATAAATCCTTTTTTTGGTCATTTATAATGCTAAAGACAAAGGAGAATTGACAACATATATAGAACCAATGGATATAACTTTATGTGCATTACTTTTGAAAACCACTGAAATCTTCTTTGCTTCAGAGTACAGGCTATTACAGAATCAAAGGTTACCTTTTGAGCATTTAACCCTTTGAAGATTGAAGAAGTATTACTGCCTATTTAAGTTAAGAACAAACCAGCCCACCATTTATTGAGTGAGCTGTTCACAGAAAGCCATGTTAATGGCACTGACTTTCTTGAAAACTGAAAATGATTTTTTTTCACTAAGTATAAACCTCTTGAGAAGTGAAACAGGTCACAAATTAAGACAAATCATCCATCAGTCCCATAAATACACTAGGGGGCAGGAAAAAGGGGAATGAGTCCAGAAAATCAGGAAATTGAAAAATCTTAAACCTGGGAATGAAGAACCATCAAATAAATTTTATATAAATAAATATTTTAGAGTTGAAATTTACTTTCTTTGCTCAAGTCAAACTGTAAGGTTTCTGGAAATGTGAAAACAATGTATTTATCATTTTTTGTGACTGGCAATCTTTCTCACATTTCAATTTGTGTTGAACAGAAAAGCAAAACATGTTAACGAAGCAGAATTCAAAAACTTAACTTTGGTGACTATGATCATTTAAAAAAAGTGTATTTGAAATTTTTGAAACTTTTTTTTATTGTCTACAGCTTTAATTTTAATAATGAAATAATCAAATGGGCTCTGTAACTATTCCTGGGATCGACTCACTATTTTCTTTGGCTTAACCTCTTGGGATTTTTATTTTTCACATTCCTCGTTTGGCTCAGTAAGGCTGTGGGATGATTTGCTGTTGAGGTCCATAAACCAAAAAATATTACTTTTTCCAATACCCGCTATGATCACAAGTAATTGGTTTCACTTCAAAAAATAAACAAAGCTTGTGACTGATTCATCAATTTACCTTCTGAATTACCCTTTAAATTTTTTTTTAAGTATTAGAGTGATCCTTAGTCCTACCATTTCATGCATCAGTGCATTAATACATTAACCAATGCACTGACGGTGCTTTTTATTTAGAGCATTAGAAATTTGTACTTAACAATTGTAAGGGGAAAAAAATTGTTTAAACTTCTGGGCATTTTAATTCCCCGTCAATCACACCTGGAGAGCGCACTGTTGTAAGTGGCTGGGAATGATTTTATGCACATAATTTGTATTATGTGACTATTCTCCACTCACTGCATATTGCTGGAGCAATCACCTTGCTTTTAATTGGGCAAAGTTGCTGAGTTCTGTTTGCTGCAGTTCCTAGAGACTCTTTTTAAATAGACTCTTTAAATAGACTTTGTTGTTTGCTGAGTAAATGCTGTAAGGCCCGCCCTAAGTCCCACCCCGCCTTCAACTCATTGGCTGACACAGTGGTGTCAATAGGCACACTGTATTTTGTTACTAGTGCCACAATGGAAGCTGTCTTAAGTAACTGTATGCGACTACACAAATAAGATTGTGAGTTGAGTTCTATTTTATATGTCAGACAAGAATAGATTTACTCTGAATTTTGTGGAACAGGGACATTTTTGTGACACACACATGCTGCAATACAGTCTCTCCACTTGGTTCGTTGTGAAAATTAAAGGCACCTTTACATGTATCAACTGCATCTGACAGCAAACGTGCAGTTCACTCGCCTGCCTGATAACAGTTTGAAATATAAATTGCCTGACTGATCAGGTTCCAATGGCAGCAAAGGGCCAATTTTTTCTTCTGCGCAGTGCCTGGTCCCAGGTAGAAGTGCAAAAAGGCTGGTATAGTGCCACTCACTCAAAGAAAAGAAAGATAGATTTGCATTTATATAGCGCCTTTCACAACTTCAGGATGTCCCAATGTGCTTTACAGCCAATGAAGCACTTTTGAGGTGCAGTCACTGTTGTAATTTAGGAACGCCATCTCTGATTGTAAAAGCATCTTAAGAAAGTGAGTGTAAATGCGTATTACATTTGGTGTTGGAGTGAGTCTTTGGCTTAGTGGTATTCCCGCCTGAGCCAGAAGGTGCAGGATTCAAATCCCGGTCGGGACAATCCAGGTGAGTGGAGCCCGGAACTCCGACTCTGAATTCTGGGTTGACATCCAGTGAGATACTTGCATTCAGTGGGTGTGGGTGGATCCCCTCATCATCGTACAAGTCGTGGGAGCCCATAAAACCCTCCCACCATATAGGACCAACCACGTTAGCAGCTGATATAAAGATGGCTATGGCCATGGAAGGAGCACTCACCTCACTGCTGGTCAGACTGTTAATCAGCCTGCAAATCCTTCCACTACTTCACACTGGTCACCAAGGGAAGAGGGTGAAGATACAAAAACAACGGTGTCACCACAGAAATCCTGACGACTGTTGGGTGGTACCAAAAATGAGATAAAATACTTGGATTCCAAGTGCCTTATAAATGGCTTATATCCATTAGATTCTTTTTTATTTTTGATACTTTATAAGTTTACATATGTACATCGCACACCAGTCAAAACAACTATAATGCTTTTTTTTTAATTTTAAAATTTTCTCTGCAGCTCTTCTATCCTGGGGAGGGAACAGTCTCTGCATTTTTTAATTCTCTGTCAAAACTGCAGTACACTGCAAACGCATTATAATTATTTGGCCCTGCAAAGTGATGCTTTGTGCTGACAAATAAACTAGCGGCTTTGTTAGAGCACATTGTTTTGTGTGTTGTAGTGAACAAAATAGCCATTTAATTTAACCGGAACAAAAGTCAGTTAAAAAAATAATAAACGCCTTTAAAGAGATTCTATCCTCGACTTGAGTACTAAAAATAACCATTAAAAATTGAAAATTAAAAATTAAGATCAGGGAAATTGATTTTACACATAATGAGGGCCATTTCATTCTCACACCTCACCTACGAGTAGAGATCTTATTAGCTTATTAGGATAAAAATTATGATTAACAGTAAGTACTTGTACCAATTCACACTCTGAGCTATTCTAACCTTGTTTGGGTTATCAGCTGCATTTTAAAATAAAGCAAAGAACATGGCTGGAGTAAGTTAAGCAGTTGTACCAGAACAGCGCTAGTCCTAATTTTTACCCAGTTAAGACATTTCAACATTAATAGCAAGAACATCAAGAACTTGCAGCAAAACTGAATTTTTGTGCTCCAGCAGAATTGGAGAATTTCAGACCTGCATCAGTGTCGGTGTTAACAGCACTTCTAGACTAAAGTACATTTTGCTCAACTGTGACCTTGCTACAAGGTCAATATGAATAGATTTCGCCTACTCCCCAAACCAAGCATTTATATCACTCTTGGTATCCAAGCTATTACTCCCCCTCTCATTAACTGGCTGTAACTCCAGCAATTCTGTTTCTTATTGTACAAGTGTCTCTGATAATACAGTATCCTTGAACATAACACTCTTTGATGTAACATACTGACTATGGCTCAGCAATTAATAAACAACCCTATCAATCTCTCTTTGTAATACCCGTTGCAATACTGTAAAACCTTTGTTCTTTGGCTCTCAAATATACTGTTATGGCTGAGCGCCCACTCACCATTAACACAGTGCTCAAAACCCCGGTTTTGTGGACCATTCTCAGAGATAACAATTACTCTCCATCTTTCATTTAAATATACAGTTTATTCCTCTTAATTCAATTTGAATTATCTGTTCATTTGAATTCTTTGCAAGCAAAAATATCTATTTTATGCTGGTTTATTTAAATTGCTTAATTCGAACAACTGGATAATTCAAAATATTTTGAGCAAAAATGACTGAATTAACAGGAGTAGACTGCACTCCTGCACCTTTGTTTAATAAAATGAAAAGAGTGCGCACTGAGAGCAGTTAAGATGTTCTGTGCGCATTTAAACACTATATTTGCACTTCAAATAGTTTATTTGAAAGCATCACTAATAATAAATAAAATGTGTCCCTTTTTATATATCTTGCACTGAAAACCATAAGCAAAGCAACTAAGGTAAACATTAGCCCAGAGTGACTGTTCTGCCTCTTCTTCTTGATGCTGCAGTATGACGGCGAATCTTCATAGAGGAGAAACGGTCATTCAGCGTCACACTTGTCTGCAATGAAACACATTCTGTTAGAATTTAATAAACTGATTGGACAAGTATGAACTGATCAAAGAGAGTCAGCATGGATTTGTGAAAGATAGGTCATGTCTGACTAACCTATTTTAATTTTTGAGGTCACCGGTGGATAGGGAAGTGTCTGTGGATGTGGCTATATGGGCTTTTGATAAGGCATTTGATAAGGTTCTGCACAAGAGATTATCAAAAATGAAAGAGCGTAAAATTGGAGGTAACTTTGTGGCATGGGTTGATAATTGGTTAGGAGGCATAGGACAGAGTGGGGGTAAAAGGAACATTCTCCGATTGGTGGGATGTGACAAGTGATCTCTACTTGGGCCCCAGGTTTTCACTATATATATTAAATGGCTTGGATGAAGGAAGAGAGTGTTGTACATCTAAATTTGCAGATGGCCCTAAGTTAGGAGGCACAGTAAGTTGTGCAAATGTGAGCAGGAAGTTAAAGAGATCTAGGCAGACATATTGGCAGGAATTTTCCAGGGTGGCAGCGGGCACAATTGGTGGCGGGCCAGGTGTGAAAGTTGTTATTTCTGACAGCAGGTCAGGAACCCACCTTTCCCCCAGGCGCACCTGTCATCACTGAGCTGACCCAACCGGCAGCGGCAGGCGACCAATTGAAATCATTATCAGGTAGTTTACAGGCATTTAAGAGCCTTTTTCCACTTACAGTACTTTTTAAATTTCCCTACATGGCCACAGAATTCACGCAGCTCGGGAACCACACCTGTCAACCTGAGGCAGGAGTTCAGTGGCCATTGCGCCTGCTGATTACTTGACAGCATCAAATGTACAGTAAAAGCTCCCACCTGACAGATGATCACTTTCCTCAGTCCATTTCCAGCATAGATTCTGCAGGCTGCAAGTCTTTCCAGCAAAGTCTCCATCCAGTGTCACCTCATTGGAAGAACTCTCTCACCATTGCGAGATTGCTTCTGTCATCTGTACTTTATCTGCCGTCTATTCTATCAACATTGGTGCCATTTATACTGTCTCACCTTGGTCCTCAGAATTGGACCACGATGCGCCCAACACCAGCAGCACCAACAAGACCAACCTTCTCCGCAATCACCTGATGCTACACAGGACAGAGGGCATCAGCACCCGACCACATTACTGCATGGGAGGCCAGCGATGGCTTCATCATAGCCAAATTAAGTTTGTACTTAAGCTGTACACCCATATGGCTGCACCAGGTTGGCACCACCCCACAGCAACACCATAAAAATCCCTACAATGACCAAGCCATTTCTTTCACACTCATCACCATTGCAGGGGGTACCGTTATGTCTCACCATTCACTGCAACTCACTAAGCCACTTCCATGGGTGCACACAAATCTGTCCTAGACCGGAGAGTGTTGAAAATAAAGGCTTTTATGTTTGACACCACATTAACAGAAACTTTACATAAACATTGGATAAAATTCCCAAATGGCTACCCTTGTGTGTTGTTAGTTGGTATGATTGCACTTGGATGAGGGTGAGTATGAGGGGTGGCTAGTGAGATGGGGATGTGATAATGTAGCTAGAGAGAGAGGGATGGGTGGAGGTGCAAGGTATGTTGGTGTAAGGATGTGTAGGAGTAGTGTAGGGAAGGCAGTGTGATGGGGATGTGATGAGTGGTACAGCAGGATGCAGTTGAGTGTGGCTTTGTACTAACGTTTCCTGATCTAACGTTTGCTGATCTAATGAGATCATTGAAAGGTTTGCGCCACTGCACCCAGGTCCTCCTGATCACATCTCTGCTTGTGACCTCCTCTGAAATCTGCAACCAGGCTGTTTTGGTCTCCTGGGGAGGTCTCTTCCGCCCATCAGAAGGGAGGAGGACCTCCCTGCGTGCTGTGACTCGGGAGTCATCGGAGAACCTGGGTGCAGCCCTGCACCTCTGTGTAGTCATTGTCAGTGTTTGCAGCACTCCAATGCTGAAGTGCACTGACAGCACTTTGTTAGATTAAACTTCAAATTTAATGTGGCCCTGGTCCCTTTAAATATCCCGGCTGAAAACGCGTCATGATTGACGTCACCAGACCCGCTCCATTTCATTGGGCCGGGTAACGGGCTGGGCGGGCCTAAAAGGCCCCATTAAGGCAAGTTCATTTTCAACAGCGGGATGGAGCCACAACCTCCCATGGGCACCGCATGCACCGGACCTGCCGAGGTATGAAAAATTCCAGCCATTGAGTGGGATAAACTGTGGCAGCAGATGGCGTTCAATGTGGGAAGGTATGAGGTCATCCACTATGGATCCGAAAAAGATAAATTGGAATATTTTCTTAATGGGAAGAAACTAGGAGCTGTGGTGGAGCAAAGGGATTTAGGTGTCCCTGTACACAAATCACTAAAAACTAGTGCACAGGTACAAAAAGCAATCAAAAAAGCTAATGGAATGTTAGCCTTTCAAGGGGATTGTAAAACAAAAGTCAGGAAGTGATGATTCAGTTGTATAGCACCTTGGTCATACCCCATCTGGAGTACTTCCCACACTGAACTCCATCTGCTGCCATAGTTTTGTCCACTCACTTAGTCTGCCGACGTCCCTTTGTAACTTCCTGCTCCCATTTACACAACTTACTCTGCCTCCTAACTTAGTGCCATCTGCAAACTTTGAGCTTTTTTTAAATATAGATTTGATGTCTGCCAATCTGCTGATCACAATTTTCCTGCAGGCAATTTTGTGCAATATTAATTTAATAGTTGGAATGACAGATGATCACCTATAATAATGCTGCCACACTTCACCGGCATCTAAAGTGCCACTCAACCGGTACAAATATTTTGTTTGTCCTGCTGTAGAGTGCTCAAAACAAAGCAAATTTATGACTGAGCTTCCAGTTATGGAAGTAGTAATAGTTGATGCACTGGAGAAAAGATATGCAGGCCAAAATTCCTTGGCCATTTTGGTGGACTTCCACTGTAAGTTTGGTGGGAGTCAGCTGGAATGTCCACAAACTCCGCTGAGACCCAGTAACGTTGAAGGGCAGTATACTGAGCGAGAAGAGGCATACTGACTTCTTGAAGGGTGGAAGTGCACCTGAAATGCTCCAAAAGCTGATTTTTTAAAAAATACTTAAGACACCCCAGCCCCTTATAAAGAGAGCCATTTGGAGGCAACCGATCTACGTGTGTTTCTAGGGGGTGGGGGGGTGTACAACACCCACTCTCAAACCTAGCAGTCAGAGGCGAGATTTCTTGCCAGTCTTGGGAAGATGGGTGCCTGAGATGTGCTGGTAGTAGAGTGGGTACACATCAGCTAATTAGGTGCCACCCCAAATTCCAGCATTGGAGGGCATCAGCATGCTTGATCTTGGCATAAGTGCCAAGAAATACAATCCACCAATGTTCACTATTTTATATTACTGCGCAAAGATGAATTGCGCTGATTGAAATGAGTGAGTCCGATATTAAATTGTTGCTCTATAGGTTCACTTGCTGTCTGAGAAATTAAATGGTCTAGTAATTCATATCTGGTGCTTTCTCTGTCTGTTTTTGAAAAGATTGGAAAGGTGCACAAATATCCAGTTCAGAGCACAAGGGGCTCTCATTGTTACCCCCTAGGTTACACTATCATATAAGAAATAGGAGCAGGGGTAGGCCATATGGCCCCTCGAGCCTGCTCCGCCATTCAATAAGATCATGACTAACCTTCGACCTCAACTCCACTTTCCCGCCCTATCCCCAGATCCCGTGATTCCCTTAGAGTCCAAAAATCTATCGATCTCAGCCTTGAATATAGTCAACGACTGAGCATCCACAGCCCTCTGGGGTAGAGAATTCCAAAGATTCACAACCCGCTGAGTGAAGAAATTCCTCCTCATCGCAGTTCTAAATGGCTGACCCCTTATCCTGAGACTATGCCTCCTAGTTCTAGACTCTCCAGCTGGGGGAAACAGCCTCTCAGCATCTACCCTGTCAAGCCCTCTCAGAATCTTATATGTTTCAATGAAATCACCTCTCATTCTTCTAAACTCCAGAGAATATAGGCCCATTTCTACTCAATCTCTCTTCATGGAACAACCCTCTCATCCCAGTGAACCTTCGTTACACCCGCTCTAAAACAAGTATATCCTTCCTTAGGTACAGTACTCCAGCTGTGGTTTCACCAAAAGCCCTCTACAATTGCAGCAAGACTTCCTTACTCTTGTACTCCAACCTCCTTGCAATAAAGGCCAACATACCATTAGCTTCCTAATTGCTTGCTGTAGCTGCATGTTAACTTTCTGCTTTTTGTGTACAAGGACATATAAATCTCTCTGAACATCAATATTTAATAGTCACTCATCATTTAAAAAATATTCTGTTTTTCTATTCTTCCTACAAAGTGAATATCCTCAGTTAGATATGGGCCATAATGGCACATTCTTAAATATAAGACACTCAGACTTACATGAGAGAGCGTCTTTAATTTTCTTAAGTTAGACTTGTAATGATCAATAACATGTCATTCTATAGTGGACACTAGGTGGAGCCGTAGAGCTGTATATAGCTGTATGTATATAAGACTACACTACCCAGCTGTATGTATATTAAGACTACATTACCCATGAGGCACTAGGCTACCCACAAGGCAGCAGTCAAGATGGATGCCTCTACAGATACTGTACCTAGTCCACATGTGCTCAATAAAAGTGTCTAGCAAAAGCTAGCTGTGTTCATAATAATTCACCTGACGAAGGAGCAGCGCTCCGAAAGCTTGTGATTTCAAATAAAGCTGTTGGACTATAACCTGGTGTTGTGTGACTTCTTACATTTGTCCACCCCAGTCCAACTCCGGCATCTCCACACCATAATAAGAATGTCTATTTATTAATGAACATAAGATGGTACCAGGATGGTGAAGATCTGCTGAAAATTGTGAAAAGCGACATGGAGAATTTGAAGCCAGCAGAGCGTTTGAAACTCACAGGAAATATCGACTACAATTGGCAGACTCTTAAAAACAATTCGAACTCTACATTGCAGCCATGGGATTCGGTACGAAGCCAGACGCAAGGAAGATAGCGTTGCTGCTTACGGTTGCAGGCCCACAGGTGATAGAGGTATTTAATACATTTGTATTTAATCCAGAGGAGAACAGAAAAAAATTAGAAGACGTGCTAAAAAAATTTGATGCACATTGCTCTCCCAAAAAGAATGAGACCTATGAAAGATACATCTTCCGTTCTCGGACACAGCAGCAAAATGAGACTTTTGATAGCTTTATAACTGATCTGAAACTGAAAGCACAGACATGTAATTTCTCTGAGCTCAAAGCATCCATGATTCGTGACCAGATTGTGTTTGGTATTCATGATAAAAAAGTCAGGGAACGTCTGTTGAGAGAAACCGAACTAAATTTGGAAAATGCTGTGAAAATATGCCAAGCCAGCGAGCTAGCGCGAAAGCACGCGAAGACTTTCAGTGAAATCAATAATGATGCGATTGTAATGAGTGATAATGCTGCTGTCGGTGCTGTGTCCTACAAGGGGAAGAAACATGGGCAGAACAGAAATGAAAAGCAATCGGAGGATGAAATTTTTAATTGTAAACGCTGTGGTTACAAACACCAGTTAAGACGATGCCCAGCGTTTGGAAAAATGTGCACAAAGTGTAATGGAAAGAATCACTTTGCCAAACAATGCTTTTCAAAAGTAAAAACTAAGAGAGGGCAACAAGTTAATGTAATTGAGGACACTGATTTAAGGGAGACATTTTTTGTAGGAATGGTGTCATGTGACAATATCAAAAAGGATAGAGAAAATGTGCAGCCCTCAGAAATGGACAATGCTGAACATAAAGTTAATGCAGTAAAAGAGGACAAATGGATGATCCCACTGCAGGTAAATGGAGGCATTAGTTACCTTGAAACTAGACACTGGGGCAAAAGCAAACTTAATCAGTATGAGTGACATTAACAATATGAAAGAAAAGCCCAAAATACAGAAAAAGTCAGTACTACTGAAGGACTATAATGGACAGAAAATAGATAGCTTAGGTGTATGCAGACTTAAAGTGACAGTCAAAGACAAAGTGCATCATCTCATGTTTTCTGTTGTGACTGAAAGACTTGATTCACTACTGGGTGACAAAGCTTGTGAGGACTTAGAACTGGTCAAGAGAGTCTACCGTATAAACTGTGCCATAAGCAGACCAGATGACTCGGTGGATTCTGTAGTGAATAATTTCCAGGATGTGTTCAAAGGATTTGGAGTTCTACCATTCACTTATAAGATCCAGCTAAAGGAGAATGCTCAGCCAGTGGTACATGCTCCACGAAGAGTTCCAGCACCGCTGCGTGACTGGCTCAAGAATGAACTGGACAGAATGACCACACTAGGAGTCATCAGGAAAGTCGAAGAGCCAACAGACTGGGTTAACTCCATGGTATGTGTAAAGAAAAAGAACAATGATCTAAGAATATGCATGGATCCAAAGGACTTAAATGCAAACATAAAACGTGAACACTACCAGATTCCCAAGCGAGAAGAAATCACCAGTGAAATGTCAGGTGCCAGATACTTTACAAAGCTCGATGCCTCACAAGGATTTTGGCAACTAAAACTGGACGAAGAGAGCACCAAATACTGTACCTTCAACACACCATTTGGCAGGTATTGTTTCCTCAGAATGCCTTTCGGGATAATATCTGCATCTGAAATCTTTCATAGAGCGATGGAACACATAATTGAAGGTCTGGAAGGAGTTCGGGTCTATGTTGATGACATCATCATCTGGGGCTCCACACTGAAAGAACACAATGAGAGACTGACTAAAGTGCTACAGAGCATACGCCGGAATGGACTGAAGCTCAACAAAGCCAAGTGTCAGTTTAGCGTCCAGGAAGTCACTTTCCTAGGAGATAATCTATCTGGTAAAGGAATAGAGCCAGATATGGAAAAAGTAAACGCCATACTCAACATGCCCCGACCCACTGACAAAAAAGGAGTGCTACGCATCATGGGGATGATAAACTTCATTGGAAAGTTCATTCCTAACTTGTCAGCCAAGACAGCCTGTCTGCGAGACATGCTATGTAAAACAAATGAGTTCGCATGGACAGAAAGACATGAACAAGAGTGGATAAACCTCAAAACAGTGCTGACAACCACACCTGTACTCACCTTCTTTGACCCAACAAAAAGAATCAAAGTGTCAACGGATGCATCAAAAGATGGCCTAGGTGCGGTCTTGCTACAAGCAGAGGGTGAAGATTGGAAGCCTGTTGCCTATGCCTCCAGGTCTATGACTGATACTGAGTGTCGATACGCGCAGATTGAAAAGGAATGTCTAGGCTTGGTAGTTGGACTAGAAAAGTTTCATGGCTACATATATGGACTTCCCACCTTCACAGTTGAGACAGACCACAGCCCACTGGTTGCCATCATAAAAAAGAACCTGAATGAGATGTCTCCAAGGATTCAACGACTCATGATGAAGCTGCAAAGATATGACTTTGAACTGATCTACACACCAGGCAAATACATAGTGTTAGCAGATGCACTATCCCGAGCACCCACAATGAGTCATGTGAGCTCTACTGAAGAAGACGTGGATGTTCATGTGAGTATGGTCACTGCTGCGCTGCCCGTGTCAGACACAAAATCAAAGCAAATAGCAGAAGAAACAGTAAAAGATACAGTATTACAAACAGTAATAGAGAACATTCATCATGGTTGGCCAAAAGGTTCCTGTCCAAAATATTTTCACATAAGGTCAGAATTGAGTGTCGCAGGTGGACTATTACTCAAACAGAACAGAATAGTCATTCCACAGGCTCTACGTCAAGACGTGCTCAAAAGGATTCATGAGGGACACCTCAGAATTGAAAAATGCAAAAGGAGAGCAAGAGACACTGTTTATTGGCCTGGCATAAATAAGGACATTGAGAACATGATAGGCAAATGTGAGACATGTCAGAAACACCAAAACAAACAAGCAAAGGAACCAATGATAGTAGCTGACATACCAACAGCACCATGGCAAAAGGTTGGTATGGACCTTTTTCATTTAAATGGTAAAGGCTATCTAATAGTGATTGGCTACTATTCTAACTATCCTGAGATGGCACTGCTCTCAAGCACCACAGCAAGCAGTGTCATAATGCATGTGAAATCCATCTTCGCCAGACATGGAATTCCCAGGATTGCCGTTAGCGACAATGGTCCGTGCTTCAACTGTAAGGAGTGGCAACAGTTTGCAGCACAGTATGACTTTCAGCACATCACATCCAGTCCTTTGTATGCTCAGTCAAATGGTAAGGCAGAGAAAGGTGTTCAAGTTCTCAAGCAGCTACTGAAGAAAGCGACAGAAAGCAAGTCTGATCCTTATCTCGCCCTGCTGAGCTACCGAGCCTCACCTTTAGACTGTGGTTCTTCACCTGCTGAACTACTAATGGGTCGCAAGTTGCGCACCACGCTACCCTGCTGTGCAAAAGAACAGCAAAGTGAGGAACTGAGACAGAGACTTCAACTGTTAAAGCTGAAACAGAAATGATATTATGACAAGTCATCCAAAACTCTAAAACCATTGACAAGGGATGGTGTTGTCAGGATTGAGGATCCAGATGCATGGAACAGGAAAGCTACAGTTCTTGAGGAAGTAGGACCAAGGTCATACACTGTTAGAGCTGAGGAAGGATAGATTCTCAGGAGGAACTGCCGTTCCCTCCTAAAAACACAAGAGACTATTCAAGACCAGATTGATGACAATGCCGCAACTGCATCTTATCATTCACCGCCAGAACAATCTCATGAAGACACATCAGACTTACCCGTGTTGAGAAGATCCACACGTGAAGTAAAAAAGCCTGATAGACTTAATCTTTGAGTACAATGTAAAGCTTTGAAAATGTGTTGACTGTTTTGAAAATGTTTATGTTTATAGAGCACTAACAAAAGTGTTACTGATATTATCCTTATTGTTTTCTTGAAAGTTGATTGATATTGATTTTGTTAAACCTCAAAGGGGGATGTAATGATCAATAACATGTCATTCTATAGTGGACACTAGGTGGAGCCGTAGAGCTGTATATAGCTGTATGTATATAAGACTACACTACCCAGCTGTATGTATATTAAGACTACATTACCCATGAGGCACTAGGCTACCCACAAGGCAGCAGTCAAGATGGATGCCTCTACAGATACTGTACCTAGTCCACATGTGCTCAATAAAAGTGTCTAGCAAAAGCTAGCTGTGTTCATAATAAGAATGTCTATTTATTAATGAACATAAGGAGACTGATAAACAGTAATAAAGACCACTGACCACATTAGCCGAAGCATACTCAATACTTCAGTTTTATTTTAACTTTTATTTCCTTTGTCATCCAGGGCACTAACTTTGGATGCTCTACTTTTTCTCTTCAAAGGACTATGCCTAATGTGTACCTGAACACTCTCTTCCCTGAATGTCTTCCATTGCTCTGTTACTGCCAGACCCTGCTATCACTTTTTCCAATCTGCCTGTGCTAGGTTCCTTCTTCAATCACTGAAATTAGCTCTTCCCCAGCATTTTTACCTTCAATATTTTCTAGTCTCTTTCCATAATTACTCTAAACTGAATTGTGTTGTGATCACTGTTAGCTAGATGATCTCCTACTCACCTTACTTCATTTCCCAGAAACAGATCCTACGCTGCTTTCTTCCTTATTGGACTGGAGACAGACTGATCGAAAAAGTTTTCCTGTACATGTATCAAAAATTCCTCTCCTTCCCTGCCCTTAGCACTATTTTTTTCCAGTTTATATTATGGTAATTAAAGTCTCCTAATATTACTACTTTATTTTTGTTACACAACTTTGAAATTTGCCATCAAATTTACTCATCTATCTGCTTTTCACTGTTTGGAGCTCCACAGAAAGCTCCCAGCAATGTAACAGCTCCTCCTCTGGTTTTTTAATTCAAGCAAAATAGATTCAGTCCTAGAACCATCTAATATATCCTTTCTATTTAGAACTGTAACATCATCCTTAATCAATATCGCCACACCCCCTCTTCTTTTTTCCTTCTCTATCATTTCTGAATATTTGGTTACCAGGAATTTGAAGAACCCATTCCTGGCCTTGTTTGAGCCATGTCTCTGTTAATGCAACCACGTCATAATCCCATGCACAACTTGTGGCTGCAGCTCACCAACTTTATTTAGGTACACTACAGACATTGACGTACATACAATTTAATACCTCCTCCTTCGTCACTTTTGCCATTTTCCTCAATCTGGTCCCTGCAATTTTTGGGATATTTCTAATTTTACCCTCTCCAACGGTATTAGTTAACCTCTCAGCGAGAACATTGGTCCCAGTTCTGTTCAGGTGCAACCGGTCCATCTTGTACACATGCCCCTTCCCCCAGAACTGGTCCCAATGTCCCATGAATCTGAAACCCTCCCTCCAGCGCCACTTCTCCAACCATGCATTTACCTGCACTATCTTCCTGTTTCTATATTCACTAGCACATAGCACTGGGCGTAATCCTGACAATACGACCTTTGAGGTCCTGTTTTTTAATCTTTTTCCTAGCTCCTGAAACTCTGCCTGAAAGACCTCAACACGTTTTCTACCTATGCCATTGATTCTAACATGGACCATGACATCTGGCTCTTCCCCTTCCCCTCGCAGAATGTCCTGCACCTGCTCGGTGATATCCTTTACCCTGGCAGCAGGGAGGCAACATACCATTCATGAATCACGTTTGTGGTTACAAAAACGTTTATTGTTTCAAAATTTTCCTTGATGTAAGAGCACTGTGTGAATAAAGGGACGTCCAGAGCTATGTGATTCAGAGCAGAATAGACATGATGGAATGTAGTTACATAAGCTTAACTAAAAATTCCAAATAACAAACACATAGGATCAATTTTGTGAATTGCCCTGGTGGGCAGGGCTTCCCACTGGGAACACACATTCATAAAATCACTCTCATAAATCAACTTAAACATCAATGGGCCATATTTTGCGACCCCTACGGGTGCGTATGAGGTGCGCATGCGCCCGTAGGGGCCGCACACGTTCCGGGTTTAGGCATGCGAAGCGCATGCGCTAAAACCCAACACTTGCGATCCTCCGCATCCATGGGAGATGGGCCTCTGCGGGTGGAGAGTTGCGCTATTTGCACAACTTCCACCCGCTGAATGCCCGTGAAATTCTTATGCCTGGTAAAAGTAGGCATAAGGCACAAGCATAAAAGAGTTTTAAAAAATAGAAAAATAAAATGCTATCATTCATTTATAAATTAAAAATACACTTCAATAAGGTAAGTTTATTTTTAGCCCCGTAAAAACATATAATTTTGTTTTCCAAAAAATTTAATTTTTGTTGAAATGCCATTTTAGTTAAATTTAAATATGTGATTTAAATATATATATTTCATATGTTGGTGTATTTTTTTTTATTTTTTAAAGTGATCCCCATTCATACTTATTGGAGTTCCGCACATACGGAACTCCCATAAGTATGAATGGGGATTCTCTTCTTTTATTGGTTGGGCCGGCCCACATGATTCCAGGAGCGCAAGCCTCCATATCGCCTGGGCCACGAGGTACATTCGTAGAATTTTTGCAGGCTGGAGGCATCCGCAAACGTTGCCCAATGTGTTTCACTACTTGAATGATTATTCTATATAGAATAGATATGTTTTGATGGTATTCTAATATATTGAAGCTTAGAATCATTTAATTAATGGGCAGGTGGATAGCAAGACTTGTTAAACAAAACACCATCCAATTAATGCCTGTTTCAAATGTAAATTGCCTGGAAAAACTTTCAGCATCCCACAGTCCAATGCTGCTATTGTGGGTTAAATTTGTATCTCCATCAAATTTCATTAATTGCTAAATGTCAACTGCGAAAATAATATTGAAGACTGCATGCTGAAGTATATTTATCTGCACATTCAACACACTCGAAAGGCAAACTGAGCTACCCAACTCCATATGAAATCCTTTTAAGTAAAAAGTCCTATTGTGGCGGAGTCACTAAGGGACTCCGATCAACTGTATATAATTCCCTTTAACAATATGTTAGCTACAGCCTGAGTCTGTATCTTTGTATATACTGTTTGCATGTCCAGAGCGCGGTCCCTTTAAGAACGCGGGCAAACGCGATGACGTCACGCCGTTCATCACGTGATCCCCCACCGGCGGGAAAAACATGATGACGTCATGACGCCAGCCACGGGACCGCCCAAGCAATCCTCGTGGAGCCTCCGAACTGACTAGACCTGTATTCGTAGTTCTCGTGCATTTGTTTGTTAAACTCAGTTTGTTTTACATTAAACATCGTTTGTTTGATCGCCTGAGTTGACCTCAGTCTCTTGATAGGAACTAGACATTCCTACACTATATTCTAGGACACATGTGCAAAATGATTTGTCTATATTTGATTTCCCATATTTGTTATATATGTAAATTGTAATTGTACTGTGAAATGAACACCAACAGCAGTAACAATCATTCTGATCTGGGGAAATCTGCCCGCTCACATGCTTCCATAACGTTTGGTTGCACTGCGGCAGCAGAAGCATGTGATTTTGCTTCTACTTTTTGCTTAGATTGCGAAACCTTATTCTCTGGCACAGTGCAGGCAGTGCCTGCCACCGCTGCCGACATTGTTGGTGCTCCTTTACTCTAGTTTTGCCTTTCAGTCTTTGCCCGACTCTAGGTAACTACCCAAACCATGCCTCGCGCTCTTATATTAGTTTATTGGCCAGTAATATATTGTGGTTTAATCCTTTCCCCATCTCCCACCACAGAAAACTATAGACCAGTTAGCCTAACATCTGTAGTTGGGAAAATGCTGGAGTCCGTCATTAAGGAAGCAGTAGCAGGACATTTAGAAAATCATAATACAGTCAAGCAGAGTCAGCATGGTTTTATGAAAGGGAAATCAAGTTTGACAAATTTGCTGGAGTTCTTTGAGGATGTAACGAGCAGGGTGGATAAAGGGGAACCAGTGGATGTGGTTTATTTGGATTTCCAGAAGGTATTCGATAAGGTGCCACATAAAAGGTTACTGCATAAGGTAAGAGCTTACGGAATTGGAGATAATATATTAGCATGGATAGAGGATTGGCTAACAAACAGAAAAGAGAGAGTCGGGATAAATGGGTCATTTTCCGGTTGGCAAACGATAACTAGTGGGGTGCCACAGGGATCAGTGCTGGGGCCTCAACTATTTACAATATATATTAATGACTTGGATGCAGGGACTGAGTATAATGTAGCCAAATTTGCTGATGATACAAAGATAGGTGGTAAAGCAAATTGTGAAGAGGACACAAAGAATCTGCAAAGGGATATAGACAGGCTAAGTGAATGGGCAAATATTTGGCAGATGGAGTGTAATGTGGGAAAGTGCGAGGTTATCCACTTTAGTAAGAAAAATAAGAAAGCAAATTATTATTTAAATAGAGAGAAATTACAAAATGCTGCAGTACGGAGGGACCTGGGGGTCCTTGTGCATGAAACACAAAAGGTTAGCATGCAGGTACAGCAAGTAATCAGGAAGGCAAATGGAATGTTGGCCTTTATTGCAAGGGGGCTGGAGTATAAAAGCAGGGAAGTCCTGCTACAACTGTACAGGGTATTAGTGAGGCCACACCTGGAGCACTGTGTACAGTTTTGGTCTCCTTATTTAAAGGAGGGATATACTTGCATTGGAGGCAGTTCAGAGAAGGTTCATGATGTTGATTTCTGGAATGAAGGGGTTGACTTATGAAAAAAAGGTTGAGCAGGTTGGGTCTATACTCATTGGAGTTTAGAAGAATGAGAGGTGATCTTATTGAAATATATAAGATACTGAAGGGGCTCGACAAGGTAGATGCAGAGAAGATGTTTCCCCTCATGGGGGAATCTAGAACTAGGGGGCATAGTTTCAGAATAAGGGGTCACCCATTTAAAACTGAGATGAGGAGGAATTTCTTCTCTCAGAGGGTCGTAAATCTGTGGAATTCTCTGCCCCAGAGAGCTGTGGAGGCTGGGTCATTGAATATATTTAAGGTGGCAATAGACAGATTTTTGAACAATAAGGGTGTGATGGGTTATGGGAAGTGGGCAGGGAAATGGAGTTGAGCCCAAGATCAGATCAGCCATGATCTCATTAAATGGTGGAGCAGGCTCGAGGGGCCAAATGGCCTACTCCTGCTCCTATTTCTTATGTTCTTATGTGCCTGTAAAGATTGGGTAGCTTATTAACACCTTAGCTAGGGGGACCCTTTATTTCCTCTAATTAAACCACAGACAAGGACAGAGGACAGGCGCTGTGGCCATTTTCTCCCCACCAATCCACCAACCTCCCCCCACCCCCCTCAACCCACTGGAGATGGGCAACTCACTGGCAGAAAAAAATACCATGGAGAGCCCGCCAACAACATGCTAATAAGCCTGACCATGGAAGTGCTGCAGGGTTCAGAGCAGAGACTGACGAGCAACAAAGCTCACTCCACAAAAATGGAAAATCCAGATTCTCATTTCTGAACCAGTGCGTTGAGTTCTAACTGAATGTATAACCTCCATTTTCAATGTTTTGTTTTAAAACCCCATTTGAAACTAAGAGAAAAATTGTAAAAATACAAGAAACCATGGCCGCGATCTTACCTCTGGAGACGTGCTGGAGGCAGGACTTCTGGTTTCCGGGTTTCAGTCCTGCCCCCAGCGACATCTGATGAACCCACGCTATTTTCCAATTAAGGGAAAGCCAGTGACAGATGACGTCAGCGTATGACGTTTCATCTGTTGAAAATTTTTGGCAGATGAATTGTTAGCGTTTGACAGTTGTCAAACGCCAACAATTCATCTGCCAAAAATTCTCAACAGATGAAACGTCATACGCTGATGTCACACTGACAATCTCTGGTTTAAGGTGAGCCCTTGAACAAAAGGCTCACCAAGACCTCTCTCCTTAGCAGAAAGCAGATGGCTGCTGCATCTGAGAATTCAGCAGCCATTCTGTCATCTCTGCCATTGAGATGAGGCACCTCCGGATCCTCAAAGGTCAAAGGTTGAAGCCTGCAGAAAGAAACAAAGGTAAGGAAACTTTTTCCAACACTTTACACTCACCTCTCATACTTACCCGTCCACACTTGCACCCATCACTCACCTCTACAGCTGACATTTCGACCTCATCCCCGTAGACTCACTGCTTGCCTCGTTGACCCTGGTGAAGTTCGCAGCCGTCGGGAAGGCCACACTTGCAGGCGTAAAATGGGGAAAAGCCTCAAAGCTGCCTGTTAACTACCTGTTAACAGCCAGTTAATTGGCTCTAATCCCCTTCCCACCTCGAGGAGATGGGTCCCTGCGCGAGTCAGCGACTCGCCTCCTGGGAAGATGGTTTGGAGTGGGGTTGGGACCCGCTCCCAATTTTTCCCATTTTCCCAGCAGTCCTGTCTCCAAACCCGCCTCCTCAGGGCTGGTAAAATCCAGCCCTATGGACCAAATGCAACTTTAGCCACAGCAATACTTATGTAACTTTCCAAACGTATAATAAATGGTGTCATCACATTCAAATGTCACTGATCTTTACTTATATAATTTGGGAGTTGGTGTTTAAAAGGATACTATAACTTTGAGTCACTACTGACATGGTAGGCACTAGGGCCTGAATAAGCCTGTCTTTGCTAGCACAAGTCTGGCTGCATTTTCATGGTGAATCAATGTCACTGAATTAATGTGAATGCTTTACTATAGCAAAATATTTACCAAGCATTGTGTGCTTTTAAAATGCAATCTCTGAATATTATCAACACTGTTTTCCTTCACATTATTGCCTGTGATCATTCCCAAATTGTATGTTTGGCATATTTCTAATCTTCAATTTTAATAATTAGAAAGAGGAAATTCTCATCTATATTATAGTCTCAATCTGGAGATACTCTTCTTGTGTCTGTGTTTTTAAACTGCATCTCCAGATGCCTATAAATAAGCATTTGCTGGGGAGCATGACCTTGGCTTACCCCAATATAGAATGTTCCAAAAATAACACAGATTTATGTTGACAACTAATCTCGTGTTGATGAAGTTGATACTTCAAGTGAATGTTGATCGTTGAAGCAAAGGTCTAATGATTCAATTAAAATCTACTACCTGATTGGCTGTGCTTTTAAAGTTGAACCCAAGGTAAACTCCTTTTGGTTGTTTCCTCACTGCTTTTGTTGTCATCCTTTTTCTTCCAGTTAAAGGCGGGCGTTGGATTCTTGGTCTTTGACTGCGGATGTAGAATATGCTCCAGTTAAATCTCTGCATTATTTAATTCAATTAAATTATATAGTGTACATAGCAGTACATATCCTAAAAGGGTGATAAAATTACGACTTTATAATTTGAAGAACTCAAAAAATGCAGCCCACAACACCTAAATAGCATTATTTCCCCTGTTTTGTATCAATTCTCATATGCCAAGCAGTTTTAAATATTATTTCTTGACAAGTGATATGCCAATATTACCTTGGTGCATAAACATTTGCATGTTGTATGGAACAAATATTATTAAAGATATTATATGGGGAGGGTTGTCTTTATAAATTTGACCCTGGTTCATGAATTCATATTGGAAAAAGCATTATTTATTCTTGGGACTTTGGCAAGGCACTGCGTATTGTTCATCCCGAGTTGCCCTGAGGGCATCAAGAGTCAACTACAGTCAATCACATGTAAGACAGGCCAGGTAGAGGTAGCAGGTTCCCTTCCCCAAAGGCTAGTATTGTAGCAGGTGGGTTTTTATGACAATCCAACAGCTTTTATAGCCATATAATTGCAAAATACTGCAGATGCTGGAAATCTGAAACAACAACAGAAAATGCTGGAAATACTCAGCAGGCCAGGCCAGGCAGCATCCGTGGAGAGAGAAACAGAGTTAACGTTTCAGGTCTGGGACCCTTCATCAGAACTGGAAAAAGCTGGAGATGTAACATGTGGTGTATGTAACCTGTACCACCTTAAGAGAACTACCTTAAGAAGATGGACTACTTTCTCTTGCTACTGTATATTGTAGTACCGGTGGTGACCACACCGGTATATAAGCTCTGTGTAGTAATTTGTAAAGCAGTTCAGCCCTGACCTTCAAGTAGTAAAGACCTGTTTAAGTTTTTCCTGTTGTCTGTGTCCAGTTATTTAAAATAAGTATATCTGGAACACACAGACTCAACAGTGGCGACGAGTCGATCTTACCCAGCGGCAATTGCATCCAAGGCAGCTTCGTCCCCAGAACGGGCGTCGAGAAGAGGCATCCGCCCTCATCATCCTGCTGAGCACCGCATTCGCACGGGAGGCATCGAGAACCCGGGTTGGAATTGCTGACCACGAAGTCCACCATCAGCGACAGGCAGTGATCATCCTTCTTCCACGGCGGTGGGTAAGCCGATCTAGCGACACGGGCAGAAAGTCAGCCGCGTTGTCAGTGGAGAAGGGGGGAGAGACCGGAGGAAAAAGGGCGGAGAACTCGACCGCAGCTGGTGTAAAGGGCCGGGCTGCAATCGGAATAGACGCGCAGCAAGAAAGGAAGCGCTAATACCCACGAGGACAGCGGGGAGTAAAAGCAGCTGCGTCGGGGGAAATTAAGGACCGCTGGGAGGCGAGAACGGCAACAGCGCGGTAATCGCCATTGTAGCCAGCGGGGGAAGAAGCCAAGCGCGGGAAGCCACCATTTTAGTCGGCGCAGGAAGAAGACAAGCGCGGGAAAAGCCGCCAAGTGCGGGAAGCCGCCATTTTGGAAAAAAAAAAAAAATACTTAAAGAAACTTACAAGGATGCCTAAAAACGGTAACATCACTGCTTTTGATAGCGATGTCGAAGATTGGGCCACTTATGTGGGCCACTTATGTGGAGCGTATTGAAGTTTATTGTACAGCAAATGAGATACCGGCTGAAAAGAAAGCACTAACCCTATTAAACTCGATGGGTGCGAAGACGTATGGGTTATTAAGGCACCTTGTAACACCAGATAAACCGGCGGATAAGACTTTCGCGAATATTGTTACTATCCTGCAAGAGCATTTAAACCCCACGCCGCTGCTGATAGCGGAACAATTTAAATTTTACAGAAGAATGCAGCTGAAAGAGGAAAGCAACGCTGAATTCTTAATTGAACTGCGCAAGCTATCAAAGTACTGTCAGTTTGGTACAGGACTAGCAGATGCTCTGAGAGATAAGTTCGTGTGTGGGCTATTAAAAGAAGGAACTCAGAAGCGACTGCTAGAGGAAAAGGACCTTACGCTAGATAAAGCTGTCACCATTGCAGCATCGCACGAGGTGCCGCGGAAATGCAGCTAAGGCCATCGGAACTCAGCACCAATCAAATGGCATTGGGTGCAGTAAAGTGCTATTGTTGCGGAAGGACAACGCACGATCAGAACCAGTGCTGGTTCAAAGATCAAGAATGCAGAAAATGTGGCAGACTCAGTCACATAGCGAAAGTATGCCGGTCAGGAAAGAAGACCAGCAACAAAAAGTCACCACAGAAGAAGTACAAAAAAGTACACAAGGTGACAGAGAACAGTTCGGATGAACAGAAGATGGATTCAGACTCCAGCAGTAAGGAACTGGGTTGTTTAAGAATACATAATGTGGGTAACACAGCAGACCACCAAACTATTTGGGTTACACTCCAGGTAGCAGGAGTCCAAGTGAAGATGGAATTGGACATGGGATCGGCATTGACGGTCATGAATAAGCAAGATTACAAAAGGTTATTCTCACACATTCCCCTAAGGGATACGGAGATTGTACTGAAAACATACACGGGGCAAAGAGTGTACCCCATCGGAAAGATAAAAGTAAAGGTGGTCCACAAGGGTAAAGAAAGCAAAGGAATGGACTTGTATGTGTTACCTGAGGGAGGTCCACCACTACTGGGACAGGAATGGATCAGGAGAATAAATATGGACTGGCATTCCTTAAAAGCACTAACTGTAGATTCCGGTAAAAAGGACGATGTCAAACCTAAACGACTGTCCAGAATATTGGACGATGCTAAGGAGGTGTTCCAACAGGGACTGGGAACACTGAAAGGAATTACGGCAAACATCAAGGTTGAAGAACATGCAAACCCAAAATTTTTCAAAGCCAGACCGGTACCTTATGCGATACGACCTGCTGTGGAAGCTGAGCTGGAAGGGCTAGAACGTTCAGGAGTACTGTCAAAGGTGGACTGGAGCGAATGGGCCACGCCCATTGTTCCTGTCATGAAGCGTTCATTGAGCAACAAGCCGGGGGGAACCGGGGAAGGTTCGCATCTGTGGCGATTTCAAGATCACTGTTAATCCGGTTCTTCACACGGTGCAATATCCGCTTCCGCGGATTGAGGATATCTTCGCTTCATTGTCTGGCGGGAAACACTTCACCAAGATAGCCTGGTGCAGGCGTACTTACAGATGGAAGTTGATGAAGCGTCACGCCAGTATCTCACGATCAACACGCATAAGGGCTTATATCGGTATAATAGATTGGTTTTTGGAGTGGCCTCGGCTCCAGCGATTTGGCAAAGGGCCATGGAGCAGGTATTACAGGGAATTCCTGGCACACAATGCTATCTGGACGACATTCTTATTACAGGAGATGATGATGAGGAACACCTTGCTAATTTGGAACAGGTGCTCACCAGATTGAAAGAGTATGGACTTCGAGTTAATCGCCAGAAATGTGAGTTCTTTCAGAAGCGAATCTCGTACTGTGGTCACGTCATTGACCAGGAGGGGCTTCACAAGTCACCTGACAAGATCGAAGCTGTTGTGAAGGCTCCCGCTCCGGAAAATGTATCCCAGTTGAGGTCGTTCCTAGGGTTGATTAACTATTACCATAAGTTTCTGCCAAATTTATCCATGGTGCTACACCCGCTGAACACTCTTTTACAAAAGGGAGTGCCATGGAAGTGGAGCGAGGACTGTAAGCGGGCTTTTCACAAAAGCAAGGCATTGATCACCTCTAAGGAAGCGTTGGCTCACTTTAACCCAACGCTGCCTATTCGTTTAGCTTGTGATGCTTCTCCATATGGTATTGGGGCAGTGCTATCACATAAGTTGCCAAATGGCTTGGAAAGACCAGTCGCGTTCGCATCCAGATCATTGACCTCCGCTGAGCGCAACTATGCTCAGATAGATAGGGAGGCTCCCAGCCTCGTGTGGGGAGTAAAAAAATTTAATCATTACCTGCAAGGCCAAAAGTTTACGCTGCTGACAGACCAGCAGCCGTTGGTTTCCATTTTTAACCCTAAGAAGGGTGTTTCGGTGATGACAGCGCAGAGGCTCCAGAGATGGTCCCTTTTCCTAGGGGCACATCAATATGAGATCGAATTCAAAGGTACAAAGCAACATGGTAATGCTGA